>NW_028274814.1:14002000-14341500 GCF_037043125.1 Eumetopias jubatus | reverse complement strand
AAATAATGCTGCTATGAACATATTTGTACAGGTTTTTGTGTGGATGTATGTTTTCATTTCTCTTGGGTACAAACCTAGGAGAATTGCTAGATCAAACAATAACTCTTTTTAATATTTTGAGGAACCACCAAACTTTTCCAATACGGCTGTACCTTTTTATATTCCATTAGCAATGCATGAGGGTTCCAATGTTTCCACCTTCTTGTTGACACTTGTTATTACCTTTATTTATTTTTTTTTATTGTAGCCATTCTAGTAGGTGTGAATTGGCATCTTAATGTGGTTTTGATTTGCATTTCCCTGATGGTTAATGATGCTGAAAAATCTTTTCATGTGCTTATTGGCCATTTGTATATCTTCTTTGGAGAAATGTCTAATCAGACCCTTTGCTCATTTTTAATTTGGGCTATTATATTTTTATTAATGAGTTATAAGTGTTCTTTATATATTTTGAATACAAATCCTCATCAGATGTATGATTTACAAGTATTTTCTTCCATTCTGTGGGTTATCATCACTTTATTAATGGTATTATTTGCAGCAAAAGTCTTTAAAATTTTAAAGGTTCAATTTATTTATTTTTTCTTTTGTTGCTTATACTTTTGGAGCCTTATCTAAAAAGACTTTGCCTAACCCAAGGTCATGAAGATTTATTCTTATGTTCCCCCTTCCTTTTATTTATTTTTAATTTTAATTTTTTGGGGGGAGGGGCAGAGGGAGAGGAAGAGAGAGATAATCTTGGGTTCCATGCCCATCACAGAGCCCCACGCAGGGCTCAATCTCACAACCCTGAGATCATGACTGGAGCCAAAATCAATAGTCAGACACTTAACCGATTGAGCTACCTAGGCGCCGCCCCCCTTCCTTTTAATAAGTATAACTCTTTGGGCCAGAATGCTTTCAGAACAAAATTAACTTTTGAATAAGAAACATTATTTATTTTAGGCAATTTTCATTAAAGATCATCCATTAAGGAAAGCAACAATGAATAATTTTTGTTATTTCTTTCGTTTTCTGTGAAAAACAATTGAAATGGTATCAAATATTTGCATAGTATTGACAATTTTAGTTTGTTAATTACTCCTCTTAAGTATGTTGTTAAGAGATTAAAAAATAGTGTTGCTAGTTACTGTGGTTTTTACAATAGCTTTTATCATTGTGGACAGAGTCAGTTTTTAGAAATGACAGAAAAATGAATGAATGTAGAACTGGTACATGCTATGCTACTTTATAGGAAAACCAGGCTCAAACCCAAGTTGCCCTCAATAGACAGCTCATGACTCCTTCTCCAACATCATCATCTATTATACATGTCTAAGGATAAACACAAGCTACTAAATGCTGTGACAATTAGAAAAATTCATAATCTGTTATTATTTCAAAGTAAAATATTACTTGATTTACTGAAATAGGAGAATAAAAGGGTGTGTTTACTCCATATAAATTCTGTATAATTCACAGTATGAAGTTGTAAGAATGATTTTATTTTGCTCAGTGCCATAAATAACCAAACACAAGGCACATTTTCTAAAGGCTAATAAATTTTAAACCCAACATACGACATGATCTTGTTTGTGAAAATTCTAAGGAATACAGACACACACACATACAAAAATGCTAGAACTACTAAGAGTTAAAGATCACCATATATGACCAATATATAAAAATCTATCATATTTTCATAGGCTGGTAATGAACAATTCAAACATGTGGGGCACCTGGCTGGCTTAGTTGGTGGAGCATGCAACCCTTGATCTCAGGGTTGTGAGTTCCAGCCCCATGTTGGGTGTAGAGGTTATAAATAAGTAAACTTTAAAAAAAAATATGAAATTAAGACAAGAGTTTCATTCACAATAGCATCAAAAAGAATACTTAGGAATAAATTTAATAAGAGAAGTATAGATTTCTACACTGAAAACTACAAAACATTGCTGAAAAAAGTTAAAGAAGGTCTGAATAAATGGAGGGACACTCCATGTTCATAGACTGGAAGATTTAATATTATTAAGATAGCAATGCTTCTTCCCAGATTGATCCAAATATTCAATACAATCTCTATCATAATCCCAACTGGCTTCCCTCTCCCACCCCAAACTTGAGAAGCTGATCCTAAAATTCATATAGAAATGCCAAGGACCCAGACTAGCCAAAACAATCTTGTAAAAGGACTTATACTGCCCAATTTTAAAACTTACTACAAAGCTGCAGCTATATCAAGATAGTGTGGTGCTTGCATAAAGATATATATATCAATGTAATTGAATTTTGAAAATCTGAAATAGACCCTTTTCTGATTTTTCACAAAGGTTCCAAGGCAACTTAATGTGAAAAGGATAGTCTTTTCAGCAAATGGCACTGAGACAATTACTGTATTCTCCAACAAAAATATTAATTTGGACCCTTGTCTTAGACCATACACCAGAAGTAGCTAAAAGTGGATCATAGATCTAAATATAAGGGTTAAGACTATAAAACTCTTAGAAGAAAATAGAGAAGTCTTTGAAACTTTGGATTAGGCATTAATTTCTTAGAAATGACACCTAAAGCTCAAGTGATAAATGAAAACATTCCTAAGTTGGGTTTCATCAAATTTAAAACCTGGTATGCTTTAAAAGATACCATTAAGAAAACCAAAAGACAAGCCACAGATTTGAAAAAATTATTTGCAAATAATATATTCAAGAAAGGCTTGCATTCAAAATATATAAAGAGCTCCTACAACTCAATAATATGAAGACAAATAACCCAATTAAACAATGGGCAAAAGATTTGAATAAGCATTTCACCAACAAATGATCCATCAGTACATGAAAAAATGTTCAACATCATTAGTCACTAGAGAAATGCAAATCAAAACCATAATGAGCTACTACTACATCACACCCACAAGAATGGCTACAATTAATAAGACAGATAATAACAAGTGTTGATTATCATATGGAGAATCATGAACCTTCTTACCTTACTGGTCGAAATGTAAAATGTTACAGTCACGTTGAAAAACAGTTTGGCAGTTTCTCAAAATAGTAGACATAAATTTACCATCATCACCCAACAGCTTCACTCCTAGGTATCTTCCCAAGAGAAATGAAAACAGGGGCACCTGGGTGGCTCAGTCGTTAAGCAGCTGCCTTCAGCTCAGGTCATGATCACAGGGTCCTGGGATCGAGCCCCACATTGGGCTCCCTGCTCCACGGGAAGCCTGCTTCTCCCTCTCCCACTCCCCCTGCTTGCGTTCCCTCTCTAGCTGTGTCTCTCTCTGTCAAATAAATAAATAAAATCTTTAAAAAAAAAAAAGAAATGAAAACATTTGTCTACACAAAGACTTGTATATGAATCTCCATAGCAGCATTATTCATAATTACCCAAAGTGGAAACAACAACCCAAATGTCTATCAGCTGGTAAATGGATAAACAATATGTGATAAATCTGTATAATACTATTTGACAATGAAAGGAATGAAGCACTGATACATGCTATAACATGGAGGAACCCCCAAAACATTACACTTAGTGAAAGAAGCCAGACTCAAAAGTTCACATATTAAATGATTCCACCTACATGAATTGTCCACAAAAGCAAAATTTATAGAGACAGAAAATAGGTTGGCAATTGCCCAGGGCTGGTGGGGGAGTGACTACAAATGGAATGAGGTTCCTTGTTGGAATGATGAAGATGTTCTAGAATTAGGTTGTGGTGATGGTTGCCTAACTCTGTAAATTTACTAAAAATCCATTGAATTGTGCATTTAAAATGAGTGACTTTATGGTATGTAAATTATATCTCAATAAGGTTGTTAAAAAATCTTAAGCCCAGAAATTGACAAGTAAATAAAATCTTAACTAATATACTAATATTTCTTTCATGTTGGGAAATACAGCTGATTATTAATCATGACATGCATTCCTATCTAGAAGTACATGTAGTCATAAATCAAGTATATTTCTTGACAAAGGATAGTAAACCTCAGTGAATTTGTAGGATATTAGACCCTTTTTAGAGTTCTTAATTAATAACTTGACAGTACATCACCATGGCACAGTGGATGTGATCTGTGCTATACAATTAGTAGACCTTATTACCAAGAGCAGTTAAGTTAAATTTGCTGACCTGCTAAGGTCACCATGATCCTAAGATGGCTCACAAAGCTATAACTAGGTATGTTGGGCATTGAGAGTTTAATTCCAATTTAGGTTATGCTATTGTGGAAGAAAGTTGGGTGGCATTTCTTACATTCCTTATTTTGTTTCATTTAGTTTATGAAACAATGTTTGAGGACAAATGTGTCAAGAGATAAGAGGTTACACAGGACTGCTTAGCCTGGGCCTCTGGGAAACCATGAAATTAACAGAGCCTCTACTGATAGCATAAATGTGATGAAAGTTTTTCCTGAATCCATTTGCCAGTTGTAAAATTCGTGATGTGAAAATCAAAATGCTCCTTGGGAAAAACAAAGCAAAACATCAAAATGCTCCTTGACATTTCAAAAGGACTAGACCAGGTTGGCTAAGGCCTGAGAGAGAATCAAAGAATCTGAGAGATCAGAGGAAAGGATACACCGATGCATAAAACCACCTACAAGCAAGTGTGGAATTCCAGTGGAAAACAGCTGTAGACAAACCCAACTGCGAAGCCTTCCAAAGTGAAGAGGGCAGGCTTGAAGACAAGGAAACAGAGTCACAACGAGCTGTGTCCTGAGAGCTGGCCGCAGTGACGGCTACAGTCACATCAGGACCCTTCTTGGTCACGCCCGGTGTCACTGTGAAGTACAGAGTGCTGGGGAGAATGGGGAAGGTGCCTGCTGTTTTGCTTGTGGGTGATAGGCTCCCTGCTGCTGAGGGGAGCTTTCCTTTGCAGCCAAGGAGATCCTCTCTGTTTTGCTGTGCCTGTGAATGGGGCAGTTTCTCCCCACGAGCTACAGCCGCATGTCTGCAAATGTTCACTGAATCACGCACACAGTAGAATCCTCCTGACTCTGTACTATAGGCCACGAAACCTTTAGAGAACACAGAGTGGTTGATAATGACTTTGTACAATAAACTGTTTGCTATTTGTTGACTGGGAGCAGTAGGACGTGTGGGTTATCTCACAGTTTGTACATTTGTACCAATAAAATAGAAGACGTATTCAGTTACAGTCTATAGCTTTATGCTTTTTAGTTTTACTTTCCTCACGGGTGATTTTAGGACATCAGTGATACACTGTGCGTTCTAAAATTTAACATGAAGACAACGGGCAGGGTATTCTATGGTAAAACCAATGCCAGATAAGAAGTCTCTCTGACAGCTCTCTTCAACAATGAAATAACTGCAGGTTAGACCTGGAAGTTCATTTCATTTTCAAATTCTAGGAACATGAGGCAGGAATTTTGGTCAAGCTTTGATTACTACTTTGGTCTATATTTTGCTTTGTATTTCAATAGAGTAAGAAAGCCATAAAGAGTATCCTACAAAAATGCACCTATTTACCAGCCCTTGAGCCATTTCTGTATGATGCACCTCCCAATATTCTGAAGCACGTGGTTGGACAGTTCAGTAAGGTAAGAAATGCTCTCTTTTCTGGAAGTAGGGGAAGAAAATTTAAATGATTTGTTAACTTTTTTCTGTTGGGTCAATGTCTTCCGAAAGATGGGTGCAGGCATTTACTTCTTAGCTCTCACTGACTGTAGTGACGGGAAGGGTAACATAGGTTAATAAAATTAACATAAATTAATAAAGTTCACATATAAATGATTCACACTTCCTTCTTCCTCACATTTTCTTTACAGCCTCTGTACTGTCTTTCTCAGTGTTCTTGCAGGGTAAATAGTATGCCAACATATAAACACCTCATAATACAGATAATTTATATTGATAAGTAATTTAGTAATTATCCTGGTGTCTGTTAGTCTCACTCACCTGGGAACACTGCAAAGATCTTATAAAGAAAAATATAAAGGTCTCTGAGCCATTTATGACAGAGTCCATGCACTTTTGGAGATGCTCTCAGACACTCATTTGGAGTTTATTGACTTATTTTATGAACAGTTTTAACAAATATAGCCATCATATTTCTTAGATCATTGCAGATTAAAAGTAGTAAGGTAGAAAGGTCAAGCTGCTGGACGTGCACTTAGCCAGCAGGACCCACTATTGATAGCAAAGGCTGAGAAAGAACAACTGTTTCCCCATAGCCATTGATGGCCAGGGGGCAACCCTAAATATAAAGAACTAATTACATTGTGCTCAGGAGATTTGATTTAAGAAAATGGGGTCTTTGGAAGTAGCATCCCATAGTGTGAGCTCAGGCTCTGGAATTAGCATGCCTGGATCTCCTATTTACCAGCTGTAATATCTTTAGCAAAGTCTTGATGTTTCTAAACCTTAGTATGATTACCCATAAAATAGGGGTAATAAGAGTTCCTATTTTATAAGGTGACTGTAAAGATTAAATGAGATATTATATGTAAAGGGTTTAGCTTAATCCCAGGCACATATTAAGCATTCAAACCCCCTCTCCCCACTGAAAAACCCAAAATGTTGTTTTTAAGAAATAAAACATAGAAGTGGTAAGGTTAATTTTTAAAAATTAATAAAAATGGGGAGGGCAAATTCATGCGAATAGTTAGGTATAATGCTATATAAAGGAGGTATTACTATTTGTATACTGTATTTCTATAAACAATAAACAAAAACTACATATTGTTACAACCTTTAAACGAGGCCCCGCAGCTAATAGGTCTAGTTTCAGGTACTCATCTGAAAGATAATACTATCTACTAACAGCCTTCTGTTCTCTGTCTTCCATGATCTCCAATAGGCTGACCCTCAAGCACCACAGTCACTGGATAGCAGAAGGTTTTACATTGCTGAGGCTGCCTCAGGATATAGTTCTAGGTATCAAACACTTAGATTCTGTCTTCCCCTTCTAGGAAAATAAACAAACCTTTTTTTTCCCCCCCTTTGGGTACTAGGTAAGAAACTGAGCAGTCAATTTGATCAACTAAAAGGGGGAGGGAGTAAGTTGATGAGTGGCTCATCTAAGTGTCATCAGCTCTTGAAAATGAGTAGCTGACATTATTTCTGAAAGTTTTAATTTATGGTCTAATCTTTTAGGCTACTGAGGGAGATATTCTAGTTTATTGAACCTACTGTGAAAATGAACACTAACCTGAACTGAGTTCAAAATAAGTCACTAGAGTAAACCAGTGGGATTTGTGGACGTTAGGCAGCCTAGATAAAATACAGTACCACATATGATACACTTTTACAAATGTGCCTTGTGAATATTTGCTTCAGGCAGAATTTTGTGTTTTCTTAATCTAAGGATACCAGGACACTAGGAAGAGATGAGAAAGCTAGGCAAAAGGTAAAAAGACATTAGTTTAATGTGGCTGGGGTCAGAGATAGGAGGTAATGAAAACTCTCCAGGCCAAACAATATATTTAGAACAAATATATCTATAGGCTTATTTCACTTTTTAGAAATACATACTAGTGTCATCTTTTTTTTTTTTTTTTTTTTTAGAGCGAGAACACAGGCGTGAGTGTGAGCTTAGGGGGGGTGAGGAGGGGCAGCGGGAGAGAGAGAATCTTAACCAGTCTTCACGCTGAGAATGGAGCCCTATGCAGGGCTCGATCTCACAACCCTGAGATCATGACCTGAGCTGAAATCAAGAGTGGGACACTTAACTGACTGAGCCACCCAGGCGCCCCACTAGTGTCATCTTTTATTGTCCAGTTGATGTGTATTATCAAGATCTTTTTGTAATTTTGAGTATCTGCTAAGTGCCTACACGTACCCAATACTCTGTTAAACATTGGGGGATAGATTAAAAAAAATCAATGAGACAAAGTTCTTCAAGGAACTTTATAATCTAGCTGAGAGACCAGACAAAACAATTCAAAAACACTTCACTGTGCTAGATTTCATGATTTTTTTTTTTTTTAATTTAAGAAGGAATAAGTGAATGCAGTCTGAAGTATTCAGAGAGGCCTTCAATGCAGGAAGTACAAGGGAATAAAGCTGGTCTTTGAAGAAAGAGAGGGAATGGAGGGGGAAAGAAAGGGTGTTTCTGTCAGAGAGCATAGTAGCAATGACCAAAGAAGGGAGCAGGGATTCCCATAATGCAAACCTGCCCCCTCTTCAGGACCTTTCTTGTCTGGTCAGTCATTGTTGTCTTGCCTAATTTATTTCTTCATCTCCACTGGCTCTTTCCCCTCAACACACGAACACCCACTGTCAAATCCAGTGACTTTTGGGCACCTGGGTGGCTCAGATGGTTAAGTGTCTGCCTTCGGCTCGTACTGGGATCGAGTCCCGCAGCGGGCTCCCTGCTCCTTGGGAGACTGCTTCTCCCTCTGCTTCTCTCTCTCTCTCTCTCTCCTTCTGTCTCTCATGAATAAATAAATAAAATCTTTAAAAAAAAAAATCCAGTGACTTTTTAAAGTTCTCATTGGTTGCTTCTTAAAATCTTCTCTTGGATTTGTTGATTCCTTACTTTTCTGATTTGTCTTACCTTTTTAACATCTCCTCAATTTCCTTTCTCTGCTTACTCCTTAGTATGTCCATTCATTTGTTAAACATTTATTGAGCATCTGTTAGGCATCAGGTACTAGAGAAATGAATGAAAAAATGAATGAATGAATATATAATTTCTGTCTTCAATGACATTTATGTGTGACAGACATAGAAGCTGGTAGTTAAAATATTATGTGGTAAGTGCACTGACAGTTGTTCAACAGAATGCTATGAGAGAAGAGAAGTTATCTACGTCATCCTGAGATAAGAGGGTAGATAGGAATGTCCCAGAGAAAGTTTCTTAAAGGAGGGGATGCCTGAGCTGAGTCTTAAGAGATGAGTAAGAGCCAAACAAATGTGGGAGAAGTGTGGAGGGTGGAAGGGCATTCTGGGAAGAGGAAACAGTATCGGCAAAGGCAAGAAATGGCCCAACATGCACCTGTCGAGCTTACCGAATCGAAATTTAGGATAGAGATTGGTAGGGAAGGAAGCTGGAGAGGTATTTAGGACCTGAGTCACAAAAGGCCCTCTGTGCCTGCTGAAGGATCTTGCCTTTAATTTTGTGGGTAGTGGAGAGACCCTGAATGGGTGTAAGCAAAGGAGGGACACTGATTTATCTTACATATATGAGTGGATCCCCATACTTCGCTCATGTTCAAGGCCTTTACTCCAACTCCACAACATAAAAGGCTAATACATATCTACAAACACTACATTTTACTTCTAATCATTAGCAAGTTTAGGCTCGTTCTGTTACAGATATATTGTACATAAATTCTCCTTTATAGTTTCTCAGATAGATTATTTCTTTTCACTAATAATAATCCCACTTGGAAAAGAAAAGCTGAGTATTTTCATGTGCTTGACTTTTCAAGGTACTGCCACATGACAGCAAAGCTCGACGACTTTTTGTAACAAGTGGTGGACTTAAAAAGGTTCAAGAGATAAAAGCAGAGCCTGGCTCTCTCCTTCAAGAATACATCAACAGTATTAACAACTGTTACCCAGAGGAAATAGTAAGGTGGGAAAAATGGACTTTGAGTAGTTCAAAATTATAATGTAGTTTTTCTGTTTTCAAATCTAGATTTTATATCCATTGTGTCAAAATGTGGTCTTGAAATACTACATAAGACCAATGTACACATTTACTTCTCTCATGATCTCTTTTTCCCCTCAAATTTAATAATGTTCTGATTGACACACACCTCTCCAAATCAAACTGGAATGTCATTTGAGACATATCTATACTAATCCAACACATGCTTTACCAAAGAGTACCTGCATACAGAGTGCAAGTTAAGTTAGCAATCTTTAATGTGACCCTGATTTAGAAGGGGCCTGTAGATCCTGATTTTCATAGTTCCCTGCATATTATTTTTCTGCCTTAAGCTCACATTTATATCAACAGGAGTATTACAAATAGAAAAGAGATGTTGAGTGGCAAAAAGAAAGTTACTATCTATATTTGAAAAAAACGTTTGTGATATGCAGGTGCCTCATAGTAATGTAGTAGGAAGTTCTTTTCAAGATTAATTTTTTTAATAAGGTTGATTTACAGAACATTAAACTTAAGCCTCAGTCCTTGTAAGTCTAAAGAAGAACTATACCACTAAACCCAAAATAAACAAAAGCAAAGTTACCAAGAAAAGATAGAATGATTTAAACAACTGAATCTTTTTTTTTTAATATTTTATTTATTTATTTATTTGAGAGACAGAATGAGATAGAGTACATGAGAGGGGGTAGGGTCAGAGGGAGAAGCAGACTCCTTTCCCTGCTCAGCAGGGAGCCCGATGCGGGACTCGATCCTGGGACTCCAGGATCATGACCTGAGCCGAAGGCAGTCGCTTAACCAACTGAGCCACCCAGGCACCCTAAACAACTGAATCTTGAAAAACACCAGTAAAACATTCAGAATTAAAGGCCATATTTATCCATATTTGTCCAGTCCTACACTCATTTATTTTCCCTAGTTAATGTTAGAGAATGTATATTACAATGTTTAAACCTTATGTTATAATTTATATATGTTATATAAATGCTTCTTCCTATTTAATATCAGTGGTTTTTAATGTATATGGTAAGACTCATTGTAAAATCACAAAACTAATTTTCTGTTCATATATATTCTTCCAGCAAATTCTTTCTAGAGGTAGAGTTCATATACTTTTGTGAGGTTCATGAGTACTGCTTGACCAAAAGAGTTCCAATGAGTTAGTTTTAAGAATATTAATATATAAAAATATATCTAAGGAGTATATCATAAATGTATATCTACTACATATAATATACAGATAAAATAATATACAAAAAAGCTTATGTAAAATATGTGTAAAACCACTAAATGAAAAAAAAATGAAAATCTTTTATCAGGAAAAGAAAATAAAGTTAATTTGCATACATTCATCCCTTCAGGGAGAATGCTATTTTATGTAAGTTTAGAATGGCTTTCAATGGGGGCGCCTGGGTGGCTCAGTCATTAAGCGGCTGCCTTCAGCTCAGGTCATGATCCCAGGGTCCTGGGATCGAGCCCCGCATTGGGCTCCCTGCTCAGCCAGGAGCCTGCTTCTCCTCCTCCCACTCCCCCTGCTTGTGTTCCCTCTCTAGCTGTGTCTCTCTGTCAAATAAATAAAATCTTTAAAAAGTAAATAAATAAAATGGCTTTCAATGTAATTTTCTAACATAAACAAAATTATAGGAAAAAAACTAAAAAAGCTAAAGGGCTCAAAATGGAATGACCTATTAGAATTAACCAGCAGTAATGTACTTTCTTGAACAGAAGTCTTCTTTCTACTCCTTTCTAGAATTATTTTACAGAGCACTAGGGGAAAATGAAAACTCTGTCATATTATAATTTAATCTGCTGCTTTGTCAAAATACCTTTGTATAATTTTAACCTCACATTCTGTGATCTGGGGTTACATTTTTTTTATTTTATTATGTTATGTTAATCACCATACATTACATCATTAGTTTTTGATGTAGTGTTCCATAATTCATTGTTTGCGTATAACACCCAGTGCTCCACGCAGTACGTGCCCTCCTTAATACCCATCACCCGGCTAACCCATCCCCCCACCCCCCTCCCCTCTAGAACCCTCAGTTTGTTTCTCAGAGTCCATAGTCTCTCGTGGTTCGTCTCCCCCTCCGATTCCCCACCTTCATTTTTCTCTTCCTACTATCTTCTTCTATTTTTTAACATATAATGTATTATTTATTTCAGAGGTACAGGTCTGTGATTCATCAGTCTTACACAATTCACAGTGCTCACCATAGCACATACCCTCCCCAATGCCTATCACCCAGCCACTCCATCCCTCCCACCCCCCACCACTCCAGCAACCCTCAGTTTTTTTCCTGAGATTAAGAATTCCCTCATATCAGTGAGATCATATGATACATGTCTTTCTCTGACTGACTTATTTCGCTCAGCATAACACCCTCCAGTTCTATCCACGTCGTTGCAAATGGCAAAATTCCATTCCTTTTGACGGCTGCATAATATTCCATTGTATATATATACCACCTCTTTTTTATCCATTCGTCTGTTGATGGACATCTTGACTCTTTCCATAGTTTGGCTATTATGGACATTGCTGCTATAAACATCGGGGTGCACGTACCCCTTCGGATGCCTACATTTTTATCTTTGGGGTAAATACCCAGTAGTGCAATTGCTGGGTCGTATGGTAGCTCTATTTTCAACTTTCTGAGGAAACTCCATACTGTTTTCCAGAGTGGCTGCACCAGCTTGCATTCCCACCAACAGTGTAGGAGGGTTCCCCTTTCTCCGCATCCCCACCAACATCTGTCGTTTCCTGACTTGTTCATTTTAGCCATTCTGACGGGTGTGAGGTGGTATCTCATTGAGGTTTTGATTTGGATTTCCCTGATGCCGAGCGATGCTGAGCACTTTTTCATGTGTCTGTTGGCCATTTGGATGTCTTCTTTGGAAAAATGTCTGTGCATGTCTTCTGCCTATTTCTTGATTGGATTATTTGTTCTTTGGGTGTTGAGTTTGATAAGTTCTTTATAGATTTTGGATACTAGCCCTTTATCTGATATGTCATTTGCAAATATCTTCTCGCATTCTGTCGGTTGTCTTTTGGTTTTGTGGACTGTTTCTTTTGCTGTGCAAAAGCTTTTTATCTTGATGAAGTCCCAGTAGTTCATTTTTGCCCTTGCTTCCCTTGCCTTTGGCGATGTTTCTAGGAAGATGTTGCTGCGGCTGAGGTCGAAGAGGTTGCTGCCTGCGTTCTCCTCTAGGGTTTTGATGGACTCCTGTCTCACATTTAGGTCTTTCAACCATTTGGAGTCTATTTTTGTGTGTGGTGTAAGGAAATGGTCCAGTTTCATTCTTCTGCATGGGGCTGTCCAATTTTCCCAACACCATTTGTTGAAGAGACTGTCTTTTTTCCATTGGACATTCTTTCCTGCTTTGTCGAGGATGAGTTGACCATAGAATTGAGGGTCCATTTCTGGGCTCTCTATTCTGTTCCATTGATCTATGTGTCTGTTTTTGTGCCAGTACCGTACTGTCTTGATGATGATAGCTTTTAATAGAGCTGGAAGTCTGGAATTGTGATGCCGCCAGCTTTGCTTTTCTTTTTCAAGATTCCTCTGGCTATTCGGGGTCTTTTCTGGTTCCATACAAATTTTAGGATTATTTGTTCCATTTCTTTGAAAAAAGTGGATGGTATTTTGATAGGGATTGTATTAAATGTGTAGATTGCTCTAGGTAGCATTGACATCTTCACAATATTTGTTCTTCCAATCCATGAGCATGGAACGTTTTTCCACTTCTTTGTGTCTTCCTTAATTTCTTTCATGAGTATTTTATAGTTTTCTGAGTACAGAATCTTTGCCTCTTTGGTTAGATTTATTCCTAGGTATCTTATCGTTTTGGGTGCAATTGTAAATGGGATCGACTCCTTGATTTGTCTTTCTTCTGTCTTGTTGTTGGTGTATAGGAATGCCACTGGTTTGTGTGCATTGATTTTATATCCTGCCACTTTACTGAATTCCTCTATGAGTTCTAGCAGTTTCGGGGTGGAGCCTTTTGGGTTTTCCTCATAAAGTATCATATGTTTGACTTCATTTTAAAAACTGGCTAATTATCTTGAAGAATTCTGATTAGCTGACTTTTCGTGGTTCTTATGTTTTTAAAACATTAGGTTCTATAGAACTTAGAGGTGTTTTGTAGAAATCTTTGAAACATTGTCTATGAAAATGGACAAATATAAGCTCAAAATGGTTTTATTTTTGTAATCATATGATTCTCAAGAATCACTTGGTGACTTTTAGAACTAATTATTCTTTATAAGACAGATTATCAATGGATACATTCTTTCAGCTGTTATTAGCCTAAACATTTATTTCATATTGCCTTGCAGTTTTAGTAATCTTTAAAGATCTCTAATAAAGGTGGCTGGTGTGATGAGCAGAAAGGGGCTCAGGCCTAGATGTTAGAAGCCTTGAGTTCTAATCTTGACCCATTCCACAGCCAGGAATATTTCTGGAACTCCTCTGTCTTCTGGATCTCTGCCTAGACTAGACTATATTGTAATCAATATAAAAAATTATTAATGAGTTATTTCATTTTTTATGCTAAGTTTTTGAAATCTGGTAGGTATTTTATCACCTCCAGTTCATCTCAATTCAGATGCTGAATTTTATTAGAAATACCTATCTGTATTTGGAGTATATAAAGTTTACAGTTGAAAAGATAGATTCACAAGTTGTTTCAAAGACACCTAAAAGTTTCACCTGGGGGCACCTGGGTGGCTCAGTGGGTTAAGTGCCCGACTCTTGATTTTGACTCAGGTCATAATCTCAAGGTCGTCAGATTGAGCCCCATGTAGGCTGGGTGTGGGCCTGCTTAAAATTCTCTCTCTCCCTCTTCCTCTGCCCCTCCCCGCCACTCATGCACACCCTCTCAATCTCTTGAAAAAAGTTTCACCTAAAATATCTGAACTGAATATCAGTTTCACATTTTTATGACAATTAAATAAAAAAATTCAGTTCTTTAGTCACACTAGCCATATTTCTAATGCTCAATAGTCACATGTAGCTAGGGGCTACCACATGAAACAGCACAATTTTTTAAGTTTTGGTTTTTCTAAATCTACTTCTTACCATTTATATAAAAGGTACCTATCTTGTATCTGACCCATTTATCAGGTCTAGGAAGGTGAGGCCTGTTTTAAAATTTGTAGCTAACTCATTGAGAAAAACAGCTGTGACTTCCTCAGTGTAAGAGTACTTCAGAGAGACCCACTGTTGAAGGACAGTTTTTTGAAGGGTAGGATGCCTTTAGATGAGAAACATTCTTTAGGGTAAATTTTGTATGTGTCTGTTTAACTATGACTGCCTATAAATACTCTATTTATAAATACTCTATTTACTCTAACAGAAAATACTGTTGTTTTGTTCACCTCCACTTGACAAATTGTGGGAAAAATTAGTATACAAGTTGTGAGTTTTTAAGTCAAGCATCTGAGGATGGGTAAAGATAACTAACAAGGACAAAGCAAATCTTAAACATTAGATTTTATCTGGAGAGAATACCTTAGGAAGTTTAATTATTTTGAGTGTTTTGGAAAATTTTAAATTACACTTAGACTTTTTGTTTATTATATTCTAGAATGCCTAACAAATTTTATTTGACATACTTTTATGTGCATATAAATTCTTTCCATAGATATGAAGCATTCCATAATGCATTGATCAATATATTTAATACTTTTATACTATCTATTTTATAAAACATTCAATTTATAAATATAAATTTTTAGTACTATAGATGCCCCAAATCAATGAAAATGACTAATTTCCTAAGTTTGTATGATGGGATATTTGTAAACCATTTATTAAATAGTTCTTTAATGTGAATTATACTCCCAGAAATTTTTTTTTATTGGTGACCAGATCTGATTAAGACATACAGTGAGAATAATCTGTAAGGCAATCAGAATGCAGTCATTGATTAGTAATGTCTACTTTATGAAAAAAACAATTAGCTATGATCACTAAAGCAACACCAGTCATTTAACATAATAAAAACAGTCTCTGTAATAAAACACTAGCCCTGGATCCAAGTATCTTGCTTTGAAAATACCCCTTCTGTGCCACTGCATTAATAGCCTTTCAATGTTTTGCTATTTATGTAGCACAGTCTTGTGAGTTGGTGTTCTCTTCCTTGATAGTCTCTAACCCTATGCACAAAGCATTACTGGAGCATAAGTATTCCGAGTATATTTGAGGTTTCACTGATAGAATTAATTTAGATAAATATCTTATATTGCATCTTTTGTGCCTGCTGTGCTGAACCTTTTCATAAGTATCTAATAGAAAATTTTCTTTTTCAGGTATTATTCCCCTGGATATTCAGACACACTTCTGCAGAGAGTGGACAGCTATCAACCACTTACTCACTAAGCAAAGTTCTGTTTTCATACTCTAATTCACAATGGAGTATTTATGAATGATAGTTGTCAAAGCTCTTTCTAAATATTTGAACTAAGTGCATTCTGGATTTATTCAGTGTGAAATACCTCTGGATAATATTTTCTAAATTTATGTAATACTTTGAAAAATTAGTGGTCTGAATAGATGAACTACTGGTCATTTGTATAGGATTTGCTCTAAGGGTAAATTTTTCGAAGACACTAAAAGGTCTTAAGGCATTTGTTATTTTTCTTTTAAACCCCTCTCCACAGCCCCAAACACTTACACCCCCAACTACATATAGATGAAAGATGGTGTTGAAAACTTCTAGTTACTTTGGCCAATTCCTCCTAGACACAGGCAAGGAAAACTGGCCTTGCAAATTCCTCAGCAGGACATAGACGGGAAACAGCCAAAAGAGAAAACTAATGACAGAAGTATGGGGCACTGGAAGAGACTCTGATGTTCTTTGCATCAGTGCATTATCCAAACACAGGGAATCTATGGATAACCTGTCAGGTTCTCCCAATAACTTAGGAAGCTCTCCTCTTCGTGGCAAATTTTCTAAGCTCTTTTCTCACCTCCCTGAAACTCTTCCTTACCTTTCATGGGGCTGGAGAGGGAGGGAGTCAACATTAAGCATTATTCCACTACAGACATGCTTCCCATTTCATTGAAAAGTTTCTGAGTCTAGCCCTGCTCATGAAAAAACAAGTAAGCAGGCAAATAAAAGGGGTCCTCAGTATACCCTGTCCTCGCTTCACTTCCCCAAGTTTTAAAAGCCACATTTTCAGGGATTTAAGAAATAATTTAAAAAAAAAAACCACCAGACTTAGACTTTGCATGCATTTTCACTTAGAGAGCTGAAAGGAGGTGAGAGGGAGTTTCAAAAAAATTTTTAAATAAAAACAACATTAGAATCTCCTTTGCCTTTTTTTCTTGTGGTGTACTTCTGATCTTGGGGATTACATGATTAGGTTTAAAAGTTCTGGCTAGTTGGTGTGTGTGTGTGTGTGTGTGTGTGTGTCTGTCTGTCTGTCTTTTGATCTAGAAGGACATTCCTTACAATGATCTTCCCTAGATATCTCACTTAGCTTATATAAACACTTTATTTTTACAACTTCAGGAATAGGATACTTGAATCTTATTGGTTGAAACTTATTCATACAGTTTGCTTGTTATGAAAACAGGTGCATATCAGTGGTGCTGAAGAGAGATGTTGAAAATCTAGGTTCTAAACATATCTGTTACAGAGTAAGGAGTGATAATATTCGTTCAGCTTACTCTTAAGATGCTTATGAATTAACCTCCAATGATACAGGTAACAGTTTTGTAAACTGTTCCATTCTGTGCAAACTGACATATGAACGAAGGGGAATCTTGACAGTCAATAACAGATCACACATTTTGACCGGCAGTTGCGCACATCCTTTTAGGTAAGTGGAGTTGATACCAAATGATTAGGATAAAGAAAAGCTACATTGCCTGCCCTCATGGAGTTTTCTAATAGAAACACTTTGCCCAGACCCAGGGAATAAAATAGGCACAAGATACTGAACACAAAACAGGCATATTTCATGTAAAAGCAAATGACAGTCTCATATTTACAAGAGGTTGTCCTGTTTTTCAAGTTTTTAATTCTAGTTGCTTTTGACCTGTTTTTCTAATCTTTTCCTCTCAAACTACCCCCTTAAAGGATTAGATTTGCTCATTTCTAATCTTGATTTGAGGTCCTGCATAACATAAACCTTGGCCTTAAACTCCTGGGTGAGGCCATCCCTATTCCAATGTGTCAAGTTCAGAAACTAACCTTGAAAGAGTGATTTGTCTGTTTTCAAATCACCAACTCTGAGTAAGTTAGGTGCTAGTGAATGTTGAGGCTGGTGTATACTGTAGCTTATTTTGCCACAAAATTCACTGTCTAGAGAATATTGATTTGTAGCTACTCTGTTTCAGAGATTAAAAGGATTAAATGACAGTCATAACTGTAACTATTACATTTACCAGTCCATTCAGGGACTTTGGACTTTTAAAATATGATTTGGCTATGCAATTATTTTTCTAGTAATATGGATACTTATTTTTTTTTAAAGATTTTATTTATTTGTCAGAGAGAGAGCGCATGCAAGAGAGAGCTCAAGCAGGGGGAGCAGCAGGCAGAGGGAGAAGCAGGCTCCCCGCTGAGCAGGGAGCCTGATGCGGGGCTCAATCCCAGGACCCTGGGATCATGACCTGAGCCGAAGGTAGATGCTTAACCGATGGAGCCACCCAGGCGTCCCCTTATGGGTTTTTTAAAAAAAGAACCATTTGAGAGAGAGAGAAAGAGCAAGAGTGGGAGGGGAGAGGCAGAGGAAGAGGGAGAGAGCATTTTTTAAGCAGACTCTGCACTGAGCGCAGAGCCCCACACAGGGCTCAATCTCACCACCCCAGGATAACGACCTGAGCCAAAACAAAGAGTCTGATGCTTAACCAAATGTGCCACCCAGGTGCCCCACTTTTGTTTTTAAGAGGACCTCACAGGGCATAAAATTAGATAATATTCAGTGATATTGGTTTAAAGAATGGTAAGTTTTATTATATTTAATCTTTTAAAAAATTTAGGCAGTATACGAGAGGATAAAGAAAAAAGCAAAAACATCACTCCAAATCTCACAACCCAGAAAATAATTGTCATTAACAAGCTGACATAATCCTAGATACCTCCCTGAGACTTTGTACAGATATTTTAGAGAAGTGTGTTCGTGCTATCCGTGCTGTTTTAAAATAAAAAGCAAAAGTTGTAATAGCTTGTTTCACAAAAGATGGAGCTTTTTCATTTATTTTATTTTATTTTAGTGGGTCTAATAGGGGAAAGGTCTCCTCGGTGGTAAATTAAGGATCAATATAAAATATTTATAAGTGGGCTCCTTTTATTAATGATTGACTAGTATTTGCTATAGAGATTTTATCTTTTATATTTTTGGGGTTTTTTTAGCAGACATTTTATTTCATAAGTTCATAAATGATTCTATTAAAACAAACCATGAAGTTTAATGTCTTTTTCTTTCCGCTTCATGACTGAAGCTATGACTTTGTGAATGCTACAAAGATTTTATTCTTATTTTTATTTTTTATTTTTTTTAGAGAGAGTGCACATGGCGAGGTTGGGGGGCAAAAGGAGAGGAAGTTAGAGAATCTTAAGCAGGCTCCACACCCAGCACAGAGCCCAACACGAGGCTCGATCTCACAACCCTAAGATCATGGCCTCAGCTGAAATCAAGAGGTGGACGTTTAACCGACTGAGCCACCCAGGCACCCCTAAATGCTACAGAGATTTTAAATTGAGTGCTATTTATGGTTTATCAGTTTTACAACACTGGATCAATATTACACTAAAAATATAACATTTTGCAAGGTGGGTTGGTGTAGATATTTATATATTAAAATAAAGTTTATAATTTTTCCCATGTATACAGAATTGGTGGTAATACATTCCTGCTAAAATTTATACTAAAATATAGAATGTATACATTACTGATGGTAAGTATTTACTCAAAGTATTTTTGGATATAAAGAAGTCCAATCCTTTGAGAACTACTGTAACCTGTTATTGACTTCTCTGCTTTTTGAATTTCTGTAGCACATATAGTTTAAATCACACAAGTGTAATTAAAATTCCAAAGAGAATGTTATCATTCTCCCATTTTTTTTTTCTTCATAAACTTAAGTATGATCTTTTTCTTGGATGAAGCGCCCTGTGCTTTTCTGTCCCCAGTGCCACCCAGCACTGTTGTAAGCATGCGGGAGCAACCAGTGGCTGGCTGGGCTGAGCATCACGGCAGTGCAGCCCTCTGTGGTCACGTCTCTTCAAGTCCCTACACCTTGCTTTACCGAAAGATCTTTTTCTTTTCTTTTTCTTTCCCTTTTTCTTTTTCTTTTCTTTTTTTTCTTTCTTTTTTCTTTCTTTCTTTCTTTCTTTTTCTTTTTCTTTCTTTCTTTCTTTCTTTCTTTCTTTCTTTCTTTCTTTCTTTCTTTCTCTCTTTTTCTTTCTTTCTCTTTCTTCTTTCTTTCTTTCTTTTTCTTTTTCTTTCTTTCTTTCTTTCTTTCTTTCTTTTCTTTCTTTCTTTCTTTCTTTCTTTCTTTCTTTCTTTCTTTCCTTTTCTTTCTTTCTCTTTCTTTTCTTCTTTCTTTCTCTTTCTTCCATTCCTTCCTTCCTTCCTCTCTCTCTCTCTCTCTCTCTTTCTCTCTTTCTTTGGCATAGAGAGAGCGTGCACAAGCAGGGGGAGCAGCAGGCAGAGGGAGAGGGAGAAGGAGAAGCAGGCTGTCTGTTAAGCGGGGAGCCTGACGTGGGACTCGATCCCAGCACCTGGGATTATGACCCGAGCCAAAAGGCAGACCCTTAAACCAACTGATCCACCCAGGCACCCTTGAAAGACCATCATTTAGTGTAGAAGAGCACAGGCTCTAGTTAGAGACCCATTTTAGAATCTCAAAACTTCTATACCCTGACTCAGTGGCCTTCAGCTAGTTCCCAATAGTACCCATTTTATAGGATCCTGAGAATTAAACAGGGTGAATGAGCACAGGGCCTAGCATGTAGTAAGCAGTGACAGCACTAACTATATGGTGTCTTTGCGTAATTAGAAAAAGATGCACTCTTCTCAAGACACTTTACTTTCATCTAGCAGAAATTGTTGTAATATTCTGATTTTTAGATTAAGACACTTTACTGCCATCTGCTGGAAAATTCTCTTAGTAAATATGCAAATCCATGATTTCTATGATGTGAACCACATCCCCTTAGATGTGCAGGTGCCCTTGTGCAGTACACAACCTGCACAACTGTGCACATACATGCTCAGTAGATCATATTTGCTACTCTTCTTTTCACTTTTGTAAATGGGGTTTGGAAGAAAATTCCAGATAAACAATGCTATTGTATGAAGCAATTCATTAAAAAAAAAGTCAAGGAGTCAAAGTTAATCTCTATAAATAGTTCATCTCTATTTTGTTACAAAGCCTGGAAACATTTGAGCTTACTACTTCTCTCGCTTCCCACTTCCCACACAGAAAGGTATGTTCTACAGTAAAACCTGCAATTTAAGTTAGCAGAGATACAAACTAAGCCATTATTCTGGCATTTATAAAAACCGAAAGACCAAATAGGGGACATATATATGCAAAATCAAAGTATGTTCTGGAATGATCCATATAGCATTTTAATCTTGATTTTAAAAATTGGTTCCAGAATATTACATTGTTAATGCAAAATGGCAGATCTCTGGAAAGCAACTCTGATGGGGCTCTGCTACTCTTTCTTCATCCCAGAACCTGGGCTGGGATATGACGCGTACTCTCTCTTCTAGCCAAATAGCCTTCATTGAAGGGGTCATTTTAGGACCTTTTTGTACACAAAAGGCGAAAATCTGGCTCATTTTCATACCTAGCAGTCCAATCATGAAGATTGACTACATTTGGGTAAGGGAGAGTTTATTGATAATGGGAACTCTCTCAGGATACAGGATTCATCTCCTTGGCAAGGACCCTAGGAGCTGGGATGGCTCTTGGAAGCTTGGAGGAAGCGACTTCCCATAGTAAGTGAAGTGGAAATGCTGCATCTGCCATGGCAGACAGGACGAAGGTATCACATGACTTGAGGGCTGCGCATGCTGCTGCACAGACCCTAGATAGGACCGGAAAACCCACTGGCTGGCAGACTCTGTTCTAAGAGAAGCCCAGAGAACACCCCATTTACCAAGCTGGTAAGAAATGAACTGTTAAGAGGGTAACAGCCATTGAGAATCTCAGTAGTAATGCTCTTCCTATGCCAGGGTTGACTGGTGGAGACAGTGTTAGAAAACTGAGCTCCTTAGTAGGGATGATGGGGTCCTGAAATAATGGAGGCCAGGTGAGTACTTAACTGTCAGAAGAAGCAAGGTGTGTACAATTATTGCAATGAGTTGCAAAACTGGAGTGGCAACCAAGGATCCAATCTGTAGATAGCCATGAAGACAGTTAAAGGAACTTGGTGTTTCTAGAGGTAGTCATTAAGGGTATCCATTTATAAAATAAAAATAAATGAAAAATGGATGGTCAGTAGGCTAAGGGCAGCTTAGTCACAGTCACTTGCCCAGTTTCCAGACCTGAGTCAATTCTCAGATCTGGAACCAACTGACTGAAGGACAGGCTGGTCACCATGAGGATGGAGCCTGAAATGCCTCATCCAGTGTACTGAGGGGCTATTTCCCATGCACTTCAAAATACTGCCCCCATCCTTTTAGTGGGTGACAGAGCACTGCAGCAGGGGTAGGCCCCAGGACAAGGGGCCCTGCCAGATCACTCAGCAGGCCCTGTGGTATTAGAGGGATCTGTGGTGGGAAAGGATGCTGTACAAAGTTACTGCTAATCCCAATAGGGGAACCAGAGCATAGGCTTCTGGGATTTGGGAGCAAGGTCATACCGTCTATAGTAATGAACTGTACACCATTTGAGAAGAAGTTCTTATAGACTGAGGGCCCTGATTGAAGACAGAACAACTGACCATGGGACATCAAGTAACTAACTCTGCAACCAGAGATAATCATGGACTAGATTCTATCAGACCCATCAGGTCATGATTTGGGTGGGCCCAGCAGCAATCCATCATAAAATGGGAATGTAAGATCCAGGATTGGGCATGGGCAGGAGGGCCAGAGGCCACAAGTCAGTGGTTCCAGCTGGTGGCCCAGATTGCCACGTCTTCTACCACTATTGTGCTGGCATTCACAACTATGGGTTCACAACTAGCTCACGACTGTGGCTACATGGGGGTGTCTTTTATGGCCAGCTGACAGAAGAGGAGAAAGGCCAACCTTCATTTACAAATGGGTTGGCCCAGCACAAGAGTGTAAGCCAAAAAGGGGCTGCTGCACTGCAGGTCTACTTAGGTGGGCCCTGAAAACAGTGTTGAAGGAAAATTTCTGGCGATGTACCTGGTTGTCTGCTTTGTGTGGAAACAAGAACAGTTCAAGGTAAGAATATACACAGGCTCATGGACAGTGGTAAATGCAGTGGCAATTTGGGCCAGAGGCTTGGAAGGAGAAATATTAGAATATCACGGATAAGGTGTGGACACAAAGTGTAAAGAATGTTGTGTCCCAGGTTCATGCATATCAAAGTGCCACTATCAGGTAGGCACTAAACAACATTCATGACCCGGCCAGTCTCTCATCAGCTACTGTAGTGCTAGCACTAATGGGTACTTAAGTGGAGTAGCCATGGTAATGGGGACGGTGGCTGTGAACAGGGCTTCGACTCACCAAGGCTGATCCAGCCACTGCTGCCGCCAAATATCCAACCTGTCAATCAGAGAAATGAATGCTGACCCCCCCAGTTACAACACCATCCCTTAAGGCAACCAACCAACCACCTGGAGGTAAACTGACTACAGTGGACCTCTGTGTTCATCTTGACTAGGGTTGTTATATTGTCTGAGAATTAGTTTTCCTTTTCTATCTACAGGACCCAGCCAACATCACCATCTGAGGAGTAAGAATGTTTGATCTACTGACACAAGATCCCATACAACACTGCTTTGGACCAAAGAGTACACTAGTACACAGGTCCAATCCCATACTGCATCTTAAATCACTGGCATGACAGAAGGGTAGAATGGCCTCTTAAAGACATAGCTGAGGCTCCAGCTAGGCGATGATACGCCTTGAGGTTGAGATGCAACCCTAAACCTTTAACTGTTAGATGGTACTGTGTCCCCAACAGGTAGAATATACGGGTCCAGGAACTATGGGGAAAGTAGGTGGCATTCCAAGAAAGTCCATAGCCTTCCTTCTGATGTCCATGCAGACGCAAGTCTGGGTTGCACTCTCCAGAAGGGTCTGGTTTGGAAGGATGTTTTGTATAGTCAAAAACAAGAACATCACTGGATGGAGTCTTTGTTGCAATGATGCAAGGGTTCTGGGGCATATAACGTGCCCGGTTTACTTCTCCTTCATGGTTGATCTTGATTTCTATTTCAATTTTTCCACTAACTGAGCCAAAACCTCCAAATTCTCCTTTCTCACTGTCGTAGTGTGAGGCATCAAACTGAGCATCATCATTAGGGAGCTGCACACTGGCTATCACGAGATGGTTTTGTTCATCTGACGTGTGTGTTCCCAGGACAAGTCGATGAATGCTGAAGTCTTTCCCTTCCGGTCTGGTTACATCTGGAAGCCACTGTGCAGTTAGGCTAGGCCACTCCAGAGCATGGGTCATCACCAAATCGTAAAGAAAAGGGGTGTTCTTTTTCCATATTTTGTACTCTTCGCTGATCACACGTTCTTCTACTGCGTCATCAAAGGCTGCTTCCTTGTCGGCCATGGCGGGCAGGCAAGCTGGGGGGATCCCGGGGTCGAGCGTTGCGGGAGGGGCGGGGAGGCTACGGGCGCTCGCTCTGCGCGCGCGGCCTCTATTGTTTCCTATGGCCCCTCAGTAGGTGGCATTCCCAGTGGTATACCTGGAGAGTTCCCAGTGGTACACTTGGAAAGTTTGTGCTTCCTGTCCCCAAAACTTTAGACTCTGTGGGTCAAAAGGTTTTGTTCTCAGAGGGGTAATGCTTCATCAGTGGACACAAAGTCCCACTGTACTTTATACGATGGCTGCAACTCTAGTCACTTCAGTCTCCTCTGCCAAGAGACCAGGAGGAAGGAAAGGAGTGACTAAACTAGCAAAGATCATTGATTCTGATCATCAAAAGGTAGAGCTCTGTTACAGAATGCAGAGAGGGAACAATGTTTGGCACACAAATGATCCAATGAAGTCTGATACTCCCATGCCCAGTTTTTTTTTTTCCCAAGATTTTATTTATTTGACAGAGAGATAGATAGAAGAGCACAAGCAGAGGGAATGTCAGAGGGAGAAGGAGAAGCAGGCTCCGCACTGAGCAGGGAGCCCGATGTGGGACTCAATCCCAGGACCCTGGGATCACGACCTGAGCCAAAGGCAGACGCTTAACCATCTGAGCCACCCAGGCGCCCCCACGCCCAGTTTTTTTTTTTTTAAGATTTTATTTATTTATTTGACACAGAGAGAAAGAGAGAGAGAGAGAACATGAGAGGGGGGAGGGTCAGAGGGAGAAGCAGACTCCCTGCCGAGCAGGGAGCCCGATGTGGGACTCGATCCTGGGACTCCAGGATCATGACCTGAGCCGAAGGCAGTCGCTTAACCAACTGAGCCACCCAAGCACCCCCCATGCCCAGTTTTAACAGTAAACAGATAAGAACAGAAGCCATGATCTAAGATGGGAATGATGACCAGGTCTTAAGACTCTTGGAGATGAGGGCCTGGGTCACCTACCAGGCAATATCCCTCAACCAACATGGGTGCTAGCTGAGGCAAATCTAGAATGGGTGGTGGAGAAGGAAATAAAGTATCAATTACTGAAGGCTTGAGATCCACTGCATCTGTAGCAACTGTAGTTTTCCCACAAAACGTCTTGTAAGTTTCCCCAGCAATAAAGGCCAACCAGAATCCTAGACTTGCTGGTTATTAGGTGGATGAATTTATTATAAGAAACAGTCGGTGGCATGTGAAAAGATGCTCAACATCACTCATCATCAGGGAAATGCAAATCAAAACCACAATGAGCTATCACCTCACACCTGTCAGAATGGCTAAAATCAAAAGGACAAGAAATAACAGGTGTTGGTGAGGATGTGGAGAAGTAACTCTTGTGCACTGTTGGTGTGAATGTAAACTGGTGCAGCTACTGTGGAAAACAGTATGGAGGTTTTCAAAAAATTAAAAAGAGAAATACCATATGATCCAGTATTCATTTACCCAAAGAAAACGAAAACACTAATTTGAAAAGATATATGTACCCCTATGTTTACTGCAACATTGTTTATAACAGCCAAGATATGGAAGCAACCCAAGTGTCCATCAATATAGGAATGGATAAAGAAGGTGTGGAATGTGTGTACATATATACATACACATGCATACACATATATATACCCACTGGAGCATTACTCAGCTATAAAAATGAAATCTTGCCAACTGTGACAACATGGATGGACCTAGAGAGTATCATGCTAAGTGAAATAAGACACAGAAACACAAATACCATATGATTTCTCTTATACAGAGAATCTAAAAAACAAAACAAATGAACAAAGAAACACATAAAAAGCAGAAACAGACCCACAAATACAGAGAACACACTGATGGTTGCCAGAAGGGAGAAGGGCGAGGGGCTGGGCAAAATGGGGGAAGGGGAGTGGGAGGCCCAGGCTTCCAGTGACAGAATGAATGCGTCCCGGGGAGGAAAGGTAGAGCGCAGGGAACACAGCAGTGCTGTAAGAGTGTAATCTGGGGGCAGATGGCAGCTACACCTGCAGCGAGCACAGCGTAATATATAGAGGTGTTGAACCACTACGTTGTACACCTGGAAACTAATTTAACACGGAGTGTCAACTACACTTCATAAAACAAGGAAAGAAGCAGCAGTTGGGTCTAAGCAGGGATGAACTGTAATGGACGCGCCTCTTCAAAGCCAAGGGCCAACGCACCCACCCATTCCCCAGCTGTAGCTCTTTCCTAGGCAGACCTTTTCTATCCTTACCACAAATATAAACTGAATTAAATACTCAACCCACAACCTGAATGAGCCTTAATAATTTGCTAACTCTTAAAATTAACACCTTAAGTTGAACCCCCCCAAAGCTTAAGAACACTTAGGCAACTAGTTTAAATTGGAACCAAACCAAACCAGAACATCAAATTTTCTCAGATCTAAACCCAAACCACAGTTTCAGACACTTTGCACATTTAACCCTGGCTAGCCTCTCTTTGGCCTTAGTAACTCTTGCTAATCAGAAGCTTCTAACTTACTCAGATGGGGAAGAAAACATCAGTTGTATTTCCAAAAGTAATTCCACACCCACGCAACATCATACCACCCAAGTCACATCTACAAGTAAGTGACACCTGGCAGTGGTTAATTGTAAAGTCATCTTGGTTCTCCTTGATTTAGCCTAACGAAGGCTCTGAATATAAAGGGTGAAATAACCTCATTTACGATGAGGTTGCCTCACAGCTCAGGAAAAATCTCTGGGCTTCTCATCCAAGGGCAGGGGTGGGGGTGGGAGTAGGGAGGGAGTTAAACAGTATTCATGTGGGAAATTATTCTTAGAAGTCTTTAGATTGCTGCTCACATGAGAGATACCGGTCTGGGTTTCAGCAGCACGAGGTCAGGAACCATTCATCTCTGTATCCAACATATCACTTAGCATGGCTGCCTGGCCCTCAGTAGATCAGTAGAGTCACTGCAGAGTTCCTTGAGCCATGCTGGTTGTTGGCAGCAGGGACCTTGGCCAGGACACTGGGAAGTAGCCTGCCCAAGCAAGAAGAGGCTCCTTCCAAGCTGCACTCTGTCCAGACTGCTGCCACTCTGTTCACACTGGGCATTGGAATCTGGCTGTATTGTCAGCCACAGCCCCTCAACTCAAGTTAGTGCTGCCTCACGTAGTTCTTAGGACTTTAAGATGATAGCAAAAAGGCCCAGTTTCAAAGGAATGAACCCCCATGTAGAATAATTCTCAGAGTTTATTAAACTGTGTGAGCTTGAATGCATACTTCAAGGGTGTGAATCAAACTCTACGGGGATTTTCGGGTTTGACACAGAGAAACATTGAGCAGGGGCTAGTGGCTGAGTCGCTGGTGCTGGGCTTTGGAGGAACCAGTGGACTTCCTGGGCAAAGTCTCCCAGAGGAAGGCTTGGCTGTTCCACTCTTCCCTGCATTCCACGAGGCCCTGAGTATCCTTCCTGTAAATCTGCACTTTTACTTAGGTTCTCTCCATTTGGTTTCTGTCACTTGCAAATGGAAGCAAAGTGCTGTAGAGGAAACCAGCGTCCAGAATGATGGTGTCACCGAAGGAAGAGGTGGGATGCAGGAAGGAAAGTGAGTGGAGCTGGGGTGAAGTCTCTAAGAAGAATCACCTTTCTTCAGCTACAGGCAAGGGGCTGCACGTGGATGGCTGACTGGAGCTCAGCAGAGGCCTGCCAGGGGCAGCGCCCAGGAAGGGTGGGTTTTAAATATTCATCTTAAAAGCTGAACGTTGGGGCGCCTGGGTGGCTCAGTCATTAAGCGTCTGCCTTCGGCTCAGGTCGTGATCCCAGGGTCCTAGGATCGAGCCCCACATTGGGCTCCCTGTTCAGCGGGAGCCTGCTTCTCCCTCTTCCACTCCCCCTGCTTGTGTTCCCTCTCTCGCTGTCTCTGTCAAATAAATAAAATCTTAAAAAAAAAAAAAAAGCTGAATGTCTTCCTCTCTTCTCTGCTTAGGAATCTCTCCAACAGTTCTTGCTCCAACTACTTGTTTTGAGTCTCCCTCCCTCAGCTTCTTTTCTTTCCAAGGTGCTGCCAACAAGAGGGCCACAGAATTCTTTTGATTCCGGGATTGTTTCTCTGAATTATCAGCCATGTTCACTGAGCCTGAGGAGGGAACTCAGACCGAATCCATACCCCTTCTCTCCATCTTCCCAAGCATCTCATTGTGAAAATGTCGAAGTCAAATCCTGCCTCTGGCTCAAGCCATCTACTTAGATGAGTTTACTGGCTCTGCTGGAAGGGCGGGCTAAATCAGGAAGGGGAAGAGAGTTGTGAATTTAAGAGAAAACTACACCAAGTCTGTGTGGGAGGAGGGAAGGAAGAGAGGAGGAATTTGGACCATTTATTTGCAGCATGTCTTACTGACAGTTAAATACAGTGGTTTGTTCTGTGTTCTGCCACTCGAGGGTTATTTAATTAAATTCATGACCTAGGATGCTAACCAGCCCCACATCTAAAATAATTGCTTCTCTGTTGGTGAGATGTAAAGCCGGGATTGATTTTCCCCTGGCCGATAGCTCTCCTTTCTGAGTCATGAATGTCATCCCCACTCTCCTCCCCACGTAATTTGATCTCTGTATTTGATCCCTATTTAGTAGTACACTTCGCTAAACAGATGTCTGAGTAATTAAAATCCCACATGGGCACACTCGTCCGTGAGTTACGTCTATTTAATAGCCAGCTCAGAAACTTTTCACCCTTGGCTTTTCTGCTATCCTGGTGTCCTATGTCACTGGCCTTTAGCAGGCTTCAAATATTAGAGCTCCTGCCAGCTATGTTTGTTTTCCGGCATTCACAGAGCCTCTCTTCAGTTCTGACTGAATTTTCTCACAAATCCCTGATCTCTTTCTCTTTCAGCTCACCTGGATTTTCTGTACAGTTTTCCACCAGCGTTCAAATTCTCATGAGATGAATCATCCTACATTTCATTCATGCCAGCACCAGCAATAAAAAAAAAGAAAAAAAAATCAGAACAGTGTTGTTAGAACCATGGATTAAGAGTGCCTTTTATTTTTTTCCCCTGAGGCATAGCCAAATATTTTAGTCTGAACAATCCCCCCATTTTTTTTTAACTATTTGAGATCAAATACTGGAAACCTGTTTGGTTGCTACAGGTCACTGAAAGCTTTTGATGGCCAAAAATTATAGAAGAAAGTGTGTTTGGAGCAGGAAAGGGAAGTTAGGAAGGACTTATTACATGGAATTTACTCGCTTTTTTTAAAAAAGATTTTTTATTTATTTTTTGACAGACAGAGACAGCGAGAGAGGGAACACAAGCAAGGGGAGAGGGAGAGGGAGAAGCAGACTCCCCGCTGAGCAGGGATCCCAATGTGGGGCTCGATGTGGGGCTCAATCCCAGGACCCTGGATCATGACCTGAGCTGAAGGCAGATGCTTAACCGACTGAGCCACCCAGGCGCCCCTGAATTTACTCACTTTTGAGAGACAATTTAGACGGAAATTTATTTATGAAAATATATAAAGAGATAATGTTAAGACAAATCTTATGATACTGATACAACATTACATAAAACTTGAGTTTAATACTGTAATTTATAGTAGGTAAAAGAATTTCCCTTGTAATTGATGGTACATATTGACTTTAAGAATATTTTGAAATGAGTTTAGGATATATTGATCTTTTTTGATACCTATCAATTAAAACTTGAACAAAATCAGGTAAGGTGAGAGTCATATAGCAAAACAATTCTTTATTTTCCTACTTTTAAATACAGTTCCAGTGCATTTAACATGGATTATTTTATAAAAGTTTCTCAGAACATGTATGCTTCTTGAGAAGTTCCTTTGTATTTGCAACATTGCAGAATAAAAAATAATGTAATCAAAAAGCAAGCAACAAGTTCAGAAGTTAACTAATACTATTTTGGTTATAGGTAAGGAAATTCTAAAAGTATTCATCTAAACTTTATTATCATGATTGTATTTAAAAACTAGGTGAAAACCCTATTGTGCAATGGGAGCTTTGTTTTGGTGGTTTACACAACTGCTAGCCTTGTTATCTGAACTAGCAAAGGCCAGGTACATAAACAGAGACATAAATTAACAACAGGCTTCTCAGACCAACAGTGACACGGAGTAGCAGCTAGTATTTCAGGAAGGGAGACGAGTTCGACATGATGGGTGGGACTTCTTTCGCTGTTTATCATCTAGCATCGTTATATTTACATCGTTACAAAGCTGATGGGTCCGAAGCTAGTTGTGCTCAGGATAACCTCCCCTTGGTAAAAAGGAGAGCTGTTCCCAGCTCCTTTCCCGTCCATGCAGCTTATGCTTAATCTACTTAAAGTTTAGGGCACTTCTTTCTCTGATCCAAGCCTTCGAAGCCTTGTTTTCCCTGCAGTCATTTCTTATCACATGCTTATCCATGCTCCTGTCAGCTTCTTTCAGATCATTAAAAAAAAGATCACTAATTCCAATAACCCATTTATTTCTGGCTTCCCACTGCCTTGGTGTACACTGGGGAGAATTTTTCCTGACTTCACAAAGTTGTGAGGGTCAAATGAGCTCCTGTGGATGAAAGGACTTTATACATGGTTACATGTGGCCAAAGAGCTTGGGCTCCAGCTCCAACTGCCCGGTTCAAATATTGTTTTCTAGCTGTGACAACTTGAGCAAGCTACTTAACTTTTCTGGACTCCAGTTTCCTAATGGGGAAAATGGACATTATAAAAGTACCTAAATCGTGGGGTTGTTTGGTGGTGGTTACATGAGACAATTCATGCATATTACGAGGTCAGAACATGCATGGAACAGTCCCCGTTTTAAGCCCCAGTAAGTGTTAGCACAAGTGTAGGCATCAGTTCACGTCCACAACTTCATCTCCCCCCAGGCCTGGGCCTTCGGGGACCTGTCCTCATTTAGTAACTATGGAATGCTAGGCTATATCCCTTGGGCATGGTCTGTGACAGCTAAGGTTGGAGCAGGATCTAAGAATCCTGGCTGAGCACACGTATAAACTGGCAGGTACCTTTAACACCTGCCTCTTTCTTAAATCTTGTCCACTTGCCTTGGCTTCTTCTCCAATGACTTTGTTTAGAATGATTTATCTTGATATTTCAGTTTGCTGCCTATTTGAACATACAGTCACAAAGATAAACCCTTCCTAATCTGGAAAATGGGGAGAGTAAGCGTATCTGCCCCTGGGTTTGTAATGAGATAAATCAAGTGAACCTCCTTCAGAGGAGACAGGAAGCACAATATTCTAGGGGTGCCTTTGAAAAAGAAAATGGGCAAAAAGCATTTGTAATCCAACTATCATCACATGAAATGATGTGCAAACAAACAAAACATAAAAACAACAAAAACCTAGCATTCTAAAAATGGGATAAATGATTCTTCCAAACCCTTAGCATTATTTTTACAAAACTTCCTTAAAGGATAAGATGTTAGCTCTTGGTTTAGTATCTACCAAGAAGTTTTTAAAAATTTTGTTGTTGTTTTCATCAGGAATGTTAGATTTTTATCACCTATTTACATGATAGGGGTTTTCTTTTTTTTTTTAAAGATTTTATTTATTTATTTGAGAGAGAGAGAATGAGAGAGAGCACGAGAGGGAAGAGGGTCAGGGGGAGAAGCAGACTCCCTGCTGAGGAGGGAGCCCGATGCGGGACTCGATCCTGGGACTCCAGGATCATGACCTGAGCCGAAGGCAGTAGCTTAACCAACTGAGCCACCCAGGCGCCCCATGATAGGGGTTTTCATATGTGACTTAATGTATGATATGTTACTTCAATTATTGTGTTATTAAAATTCCTGGCATTTCTAGGACAAAATCTACCTGTTCATGCTAAAAATTACTTAGCTTCATTGAAAATAATTTGCTATTTTCTTTTTTTTAAAAAAGATTTTATTTTTAAAGATTCAAGACAGAGAGAGCATGGTGGGGAGGGGCAGACGAAAAGAGAGAATCCTCAAGCAGACACTCTGCTGAGTGTGAAGCCCAACACAGGGCTCAATTCCATGACCCTGAGATCATGACCTGAGCTGAAACCAAGAGTTGGACACTTAACCAACTGAGCCACCTTAGGCACCCCCAAGATTTTATTTTTTTAAGTAATCTCTACACCCAATGTGGGGCTTGAGCTCCCAACCCTGAGATCAAGAGTCACATGCTCCATCAACGGAGCCAGTCAGATGCCCCTGATTTTGTCATATTTTCAAGGGGAATTTTGGCATTGAATTTCTTATGAGTTTGTATTTTCTGAGTGTACTTTTGTAGTATTTTTGACAGGCTTTATAATAATTATATTTGCTTCATAAAATGGGTTAGATTGTTATATCTTTATGTATTTAGAAAGAGAATTATATGTCCTTAAAAATTTGCAAAGATTTGCCTACAGGGCTGAGCCTTTTTTGATTTCTTCTGTTTCTGATCTACTTATTTTTTTCTATTTCTTGATTCAGTGTGGGTGATTCATGTTTTTCCAGGAAAAAAAAAAAAATCTAACAGCATGTAGTTAACTACACATAGTATTCTCATATAATTAAAAAAAAAAACCCAAAAACTTTTCCATAGCTATTATGTCTTTCTCCTTTTTAATTTACACTTTCTCTTTTTTATTAAATAGGTCTGCCAGATATTTCTCTACTTTCTTCCTATTTTTTCCAAAAAAATTACTTTTGGAATTGATCAATAATTGTGTTTTTGGTTTGTTTTCTAATTCACTGATTTCTGCTTCAGTCTTTCCTTAGTTTTCCTTTTCTCAAAGTTAATTTAAGCATTACTCAGTTCACTTATTTTTATTCTTTCTTGTTGAATTTTCTCCTGCTAAACAATGTTACTAAGGTTGGTCTGGTTTCAAATGACTTTGGGTATTTCTAAAAATTAAATCTAATCTCAGAGGAGGAAGATTTTCTATCACTGATGCGATGATGTCATTTAAAGAAATGTTACTCAGTCTCCTGTGGCACATTTCTAAAGAAATTTTTAAATGTTTGAGTAATGGAAATACAATTGCAGCAAGCTTATGGCCTATTCTGAAGGGGACAACATCTATTTGTATATATAAAATCTGTGCATTTGCTAGAACATCATCTGCCTTTCCATATTTGAAAAGAATCAAGTTTTCTTGATTCTAAGCTAGGACTTAAAGAGTAGCTCACATTTGCTTAATGGGATGTCCTCTGATATTGCCTACTGTAACTGAAGATATGTTTAAATAATGTTTAGTTTTGTGAAAATGTGTTTACATACCTTCTGTGTACAGCCTGGCTTCATATTTGCTTGTAATTGAAATTAATCCCAAATAGAAATGCAGATTTTTCAAGTGCAAAGATTAAAAATTGTTCACATGATAGGATGACAAAGTTTTCTCTGCAAAAATCAATTCACTATGATGATGTAGATGAAGGCAGAACATTTTTTCTAAAATAATTTTTTAGGGCACCTGGGTGGCTCAGTCAGCTAAACGTCTTCGGCTCAGGTCATGATCCCAGGGTTCTGGGATGGAGCCCCGCATCGGGCTCCCTGCTCAGCGGGGAGCCTGCTTCTCCCTCTCCCACTCCCCCTGCTTGTGTTCCCTCTCTCACTCTGTGTCAAATAAATAAAACCTTTCATAAAAAAATAATTTTTAACACTCTGATAGGCCACATTATAAGCAATAAAAAGAAGTAATAAATACTGTGCCAAGAGAAAGGCAGATTTGCAAGTGTGACCTTTGCCAACATATGTAGCAGAAGATCATCAGATCCACGCGTTTGTAGACTATGTAACAGTATGTAAGTGGCCAGGAAAGGAAGGATTTTGCGGACAAGAAAGTGGAAATGTCCTTTTTAACATATGACCCTGACGAGTCCCATCTCAAGTAACTGTTGATCAAGTTACAGATGGTTGGCAAGCCAGGTGGGAGGGAAGAGAAACGTCTGACAAAGTTGCAAAAACACAGGCCACAAAGCAAGTGGCTGTTATCACTAAAAATACAAACTTACTTAAATCTTCAATAATTAAAATAATGGAAAGAAAAATTGTTTTGCAAAGCATTCCAGAAAAAGTTGTTTCAAAAGGCTTTTACATAAAATTTTAGGGAAGACAGAACATGGCTTTATGAATAAACCAAAAACATAACTAGACACCCCCCAACTAGTAACTTTATGATCATGATGGAAAACATTTTTTTGAATATATTTGAAATATACATATATTTCTTTTGCACCTACATGCATTTCAAGTTTTTTAAGCTTCCAAATGTTTAAAACTTATAAGTGTCTGTGCTCTAGGAATTTTCTTTTGAGACATTAGGAACCAATAAATGGAAAAGCAAACTTTTATCTCTACCAGCTTTAAACAGAGGCACGTATATATAAATTTATGTATTCAGTATTGGTCGTAACTGGTTGCCTTTTAAAGTAGTTTAGGGTTAACAAGACAGTGAGCCAGAACCAAAAATAACCGTAATTGTTTGTTATCGTGGCTGTGAAATTTTCAGTAAGGCACAGACCTAAAGCCAAATGCTGCTAAAGGATTACCTTAGAAAGCAAAGCCTGAGGCCAAGTTTAAGTGCTAACGCTTTATTAGGAGGTACAATCCCAGGGCAGCAAGGGTAAAGGGAAATGCAAAGGAAGCAAATACAAAGCAGTACATCACTGAGCTGAAAACAACTTCACTAGAAAGTAGAGCTGATTGCTCAGTCCCAAAGGAGCGCTTCCAGACAAACCATACAAAACCATCTTGTCTTGAGACCTGTCTATGGAGAAAAAGGGGAGGAATTTATATGCTGGCTACTTCTTACTTCCCGTCCTTTTTGGCGCAAATTTGCATCTTGGGGCTTTAAGGCTCCGCTCTTCTGAGTACGCCACATGACCTGTCCACGCTGTTGCCTGGGAAGCAAGAGCATGCTGAACCCCAAGGTTTTTCACCTGAGTCTGGGACTGATGGAAGGAGCCAGAGGCTTCTACCTCAGAACCATGGTATGAGAGGCAGTGCTGAAGCCTGACCCTCAACGGGGGAGGGGAGGCTGTCCCAAGAGGAAGCCATGGAAGCAGAGGCCAGGCCTCTGCCCTGAGCGCGAAGTTAAGAGGGGGCTTGGGGGTGCGACTGAGCAAATCTGGGGAGGTGCATAATAAACCGGGTCTGGTCCAGTGTATCCCTCTAGGACTTGAGCTATTCCCAGGGGTGGTGGTCACTGATTCTTAGGGGAGGAGGAGCCCCTCAATTCAGAGGGGGCACACATTTAGGTCTCAGATTTTGTAAACCAGCACGTCCCTTATTCCTCAACTATCCCTAGCAACTACTTTTAACTCTTTTCTCCCCCCTTTTTTGAGGGGTAACCTGGATATACTACAATTCGCCCCCGTGGAGACGACGGTGAGATAAATTTTGTCAACTACACGTCTTACAGCCACCACGCCTATCAAGATACGGAACCGTCCCATCACGCCCCAGAAAGTTCTCCCCTGCTCCTCCGCTCCTGCTCCCATCCCAGGCCAACCGCTTTCCGACACCACAGCTTGGCCTCTTCTAGAATTTCATATATACACGGCATCATACAGACTAAGGCCTTCCGTGTTTACCTTTTTCCCCATAGCACCAAGTTTTTCCGGTCCATCCACGTATGAAGAGTGTGTCCCTTTTTATTCCTATTTTGGAGAACTTACTATGTATGCTGGACGTGGGGCATTTTTACCCGCATTCTCTCACCTGCAGTTCTCACAACCATCCCGCTTCACAGTGGAAGGACCCAAGGCTCAGGGAGCCCAGCAGCGGAGTCTGGGGAGGGGCCCGGGGCCGACTCCTGCCAGTCAGGCAGCCTGGCGGCTCCGCACACCGTGCTCCGGAGCCCGACCTGTGGCACCTGTTGTCCGGTTCGACGGGGCAGATGGGGCCTGGCCTTGGCCAGCTCGGGACGTAGGCCCCGCGGAGACTCCCCGGCGTCGGAGCCGCCGCCCCCAGCCGCCGGCCTCCCCGGCTGCCTGCTCCCGCCGAGCGGCCACTTCCAGGAGCGGAGGCGGGGCGGCCGCGGGGTTCCGGAGCCACGCCGGGCTGGACTCCGGCGGCCGAGGGCCGGCCCCGCCGCGTTTCTGCGGACGCGTCACGGCGCGGGCGCCCGATCGCGCCGCGTGCCCGGGCGTTTCACCCCGGGCCGCCCGGGCGTTTCCCTCCGCGCGCGGACGGCGCTACTTCCCGCCACGGCCACGGGGCCCGGGGGCTGGCGGGGGCGGAGGGGCGCCGAGTCGTCGGCGGGGGCGCGGCGTCAACCGTCGCCGCCGCGCTGCCTCCTGCGGCCGAGGGGAGCCGACGAAGCGCGCGGGCAGCGCGCAGCGTCCGCCACTTCCAGGGCTGGCCGCCACGTCCCTGTCCCCAGAAAGGAACGAATGAGGACCGTGGTCCGCAGTCGTTTTCGCCGCCTCCACGTCCTCCTCGCTACGATAGTACCCGGAGACTTCGTTTTAGGGATGCAGTGGAAACAAAGATGACGGTGTTTTGCCCTGTGGCGTGGAGGGGCCCGCCCGCCCCTATTGTCTGGCTGCCTGACGGGAGCAGCAGCGCTATTTTTCTTACTCCGAACGTGGTGATTCGGGGGCAGCAGAGGGACTTACAAGGAGGCTTTGTGTGCAGTAAAAGAGCTGTGGCGAAACGGCCTCTCCTGAATGGCCGCCGGGCCGCCTTCAGCGGGGACCGCGCGCGGGGGGACCCTGGCGATTTTTTCCATATCAATTAAAGAAAGGAAAAATCTGCATGTCCCTCGCCACGTTTTCATTCAGATTTGAGCCCTAGTGTCTGCCGCCGTAAAGAGTACCCTCCGCCTTGACTTGCTTCATCTCCTTTAATATTTTAGTCTTCAGCTACTCTAAATTTTTTCACGTAACCGAGTGCCTTTTGGACCCTTAGCACATCCTCTGCTCTCTCAGAAATAATGAGAAAGCTGTGGAGGTGGACGATGCTCACACACAGGGATGGCCTGCATTTGTTGGTGTTTTTTTAAAAATCTACCCTGGTGCCTCAGACGCAGGCCCTGACAGAAACAGCTGGGCTGGGGGTGAGCGTGAGGACAGGGGCGGGGGGGGGGGGGACGACGACAGGGCTGTTGGAGGTTCAAGTTATTTGGGGATCCCATAACTGTGTGACTTTTATGAATATCCAGTGAAAGTGCCTGGTGGGAGAAGGTGAGAGGCAACTGGAGCTAAAAAAAGGGGCTTGCAGTCAGCTGAGAAGCCATCCCTTGTGTGATTACACAACAACCTGCAATGACAAAAGAGGGAAGCGGAATATTTTTTGATAGCTCCAAAGTAAAGTTTGGATTTACAACTCGTTCCTGCTTATCTCCCATACTCCTCTTTTATTTCTCTTCATAGCATTTATGACCATCTGATAATGTGCATTTTATGCATTTATTGGCGTCTCTCCCCACTTGATATAAACCTATTGAGAGCTGGGAGTTTTGTTTACTGTTGTTCCCTGGAGCCTAGTACGGTACCTGGCAAAGTACTTGGGGCTTTGTAAATATTTACTGAAATCAGTGATTACCAAACAGACATGACATGTGATTTAAAGGCATTGTGAGAGAAACACAAAACCAAAAGCCACATGACACAAGGAAAACTGATCTCTTCAAACCTGCTCTTTTCACCGTGGAGCAATAATTGATAAGGAATAGCCAAAAGATAGTCACACCACCATTCCATTTTCCAAAGAAGAATAAGAAAACAAATGAGCTCGCACGTCTAGGTTGCTTTCCCATCATTCTAGGGATTGATTTTCTGAGGTGAGCCTACCAAAAATCTGTGAGGAAAATGAGGTCCTTTCTTACTATTCCTACGTAACCCTCTGCACATGTTCACCTCTGTCTGGGATAGGTGGTCTGTCTGACGAGCAAGACATGGCACTTCCAGACATTCAGAATACAAGACTTTGTCAATGTTCCATAAATATTTTTCTGTTCTGCAGTGTCTATGTCCTGTACAGGACACCTCTGGGGAGTGTGTTTCACACGAAAATTAGCGGGCTAAATCCTTTTTACTACCTGAACACCGTTTCAAAAATGGCCCCAAAGGATGATGATTAATAAAGGATGGATTAGCTTTTTTTTTTTAATTTTATTTATTTTAGAGATCGAGAGTGGGAGCGTGCATGCGTTCACGTGAGGAGGGGGGAGGGTAGGGGAACAGTGAGAGGGACAAACAGACTCAGTGCTGACGGGGAGCCAGTGCAAGGCTGGATCTCACCACCCTGAGATCATGACCTGAGCCAAAACTACGAGTCCCACATTTAACCGACAGCCATCCAGGAGCCCTGGATTAGTTTTGAAGGAAGTGAAAATGGAGTGTTTGCGAGTGAAGAGAATCAGTATAGCCAGCTCCCTTGAGGAATTATCCCTGTCTCAACCTCCTTTTCTTTGGAACTTTGGTTAAGAAAGGACCACATCCACGCCTTGGCTAGAATAGTTTAAAATACCTGTCAGAGTATACCTGACAGGTTGGAAAGTTCTTCATAAAATATAAGTTTAAGATCTTATATTAATGCTTCAATCATCCAGTAATCATGGCATCCTGGTATGCAAAACTGGAGGTATCCTGGGAGATCATTCATTCATTCAACCAATATACCATATTTATTGAATATTATGTGTCAGGCATTGTTCCAGATGCTATAGAGGTAGCAGAAAACCAGACCAAACCAAACCAAACCAAACAAACCCCAATGAAAATGTCTCCCCTGTTTTATATTGTTCTACTTCCAGACCCCTTCCTTTCATCCTTTCACTACAACTTTTAAAAATCAAGTCCTTTTAAAAACCTAACTTTTGGCCAAAACAAATCTATTTCTCAAATTTTCTTTTTATGGCTGTAATTTTTAAAAGCTTAAAAATGACTTTCCTGGATTCCTTCAGTTGACTATGATATAAGTGAAGATATTTACTATCCAATCAGCTTTCACCCCTCCATGAGAATGTTTCCTCCGTCTAGACTTTACCTGACCATACCAATCTTATAGTAGCATGGAATAAAATGTAATCTGGAGAGTAGCAATATTAAGCAAATTTTTAAAAACAGAGGTGTTCCTTTCTCAAATTTTTATTTTTTTAAGGAGTAAACTAAATGCTGTTGTAGAGCCTCAGAAAATAAATGAAGAACTAGGTTCTAGTGCAAGCATAGTACCAGAAGTAATTTCAAGCCTATATTATCATAGTTGTACTAACTCTGCTCTTTTTCACCAATTTTCTCTAAATTTTCTTCCTTTCATTCAGTCTAAAATGCTCACATAAGACTATGGCTTAACTACTAACTATGGCCTTCCCCATTTCACATTTAAATACGTTCTAGTTCAAATTTACTTAAATGTTCTTCTGAGCTATCTTATATTCCTGCTCATTCTCTTCAGCCTAAACTGAGGAAGCCGACCTCCTTTCTGTCCTCCCCATCTTTCCTCATATTCCTCCCCACCAGTTGCTCAAGCCTAGGAGGTAGAGCTGTATTCCCCAACATGCTTGTTTTTCTCAACTCTGGTTAGCATGTTAGAATCGCCTGGAAGACTTTAAAAAATCCTGGCTTCCTGGGCCTGTCTCTGATCGATGAATTAGAATCAGTGGAGGTAGAGTCCCAACACTTGAATTTTTATAAAGCTCTCAGGAAACTTGACTGAAAGCCAGTCTGAGAAACAGTGCAGTGGGCAGCTCAAGTATCTAAGTCAGTGTTTCTCAAACTTCAGTACTTCTGAATCACCTGAAAGGGCTTGTTAAAACACAGATTGCTAGGTCCTATATCCTGAGTTTCTGATGCAGTAGATTAGGGCCCAAGAATTAACACTTCTAACAAGTTCACAGATGTTACTACTGCTGCTATCATGATATAGCCCCCCCAAACAAGGGCACCATAAAAAAAGAGAGAGAAAAAAGAAATCAGAAAGATTGTATTTTTTATTTCAAACAAAGCTTCAAAGTTAACTAGCATGGTGCAAATCGGAAACTCTTGGGCTTCTTTACCTTTATTTTATGGTTTGTAAGATTTTTTATTTAGAATTGTATTTGGGGAGAGAGATGGGACTCCCATTGTTTTTTCATTGCTAGGGGGGGCTTCTAAAAATCTTAAGCCTTATAGTTAAGTCCCCCACAAACCAATGCATCTCTTCTTGTAAACCTCAGCTTTTATCCTTCCATTTGAACATTTCCTTCACCAGATTTTGCCCGATCATCACATGTCATAATGGCCCACAACAAAACATTATATAAAGAAAAGTAAAAGACACACACACACACACCCACACACCAGCATGCACATCTCTCATTTCTCTCAACAACAAGCTGTAAGGCAGAAATAGTGTTTATCTTGTTTTCCAGGTGATAGGTGAATGTATCTTGCATGTTTAATCCTATGACAGAGAACTTGACACATGGAGGGCATACAAATATCATTGCAGAGGGACTGTCAGAGTTATGGAAATGAAAAATACTTACGCTTTCAAATAACTTTCCCATCTGTTTTGGCAGTTTATCTTCCCTCTACCAAACCATGAGATAGCTTACATGGAGAAAATCAGGTACAGGAAGCTTTCAAACTTGCCCCGAACCCTAGAGCTTGTTAGGTATGAAGTGAGTGCTCTTGGCTCCCAAACTTGGCATTCTTTTCTCTAGAACATGCCGTAAATCAAATGCCAGACAGTGGATCTGAAGGGAAGAGGGAAGGAATTTGAGGTTTTTTGTTTTTTTTTTTTAACCCTGCTGAAGTGAAATCTAAAAAAACCCCAAAACAACAACAACAAACCAAAACACCTTACGATTTTCAAGCCCATGTAACAGGATTATCATGTAGTTAGCATTTAGTGCAATTTATGAAACTTGAGGGAAGAATAATATGAAAAGGTAGCAAGACAACATGGACAGACCTCAAGGGCATTATGCTTAGTGAAATAGTTCATGCAGAGAAAGACAAATGTTGCGAGATCTCACTTACATATGGAATCTAAAAACAAAAAGAGAAGAAACAAATAACCAAACTCATAAATAGAGAACAAAGTGGTAGTTGCCAGAGGTTGGGGGTTAGGGGCCAAAATAGATGAAGGGGGTCAGAGAGTATAAACTTCCAGCTATAAAATAAATAAGTCCTGGGGATGTAATATACAACATGACAACTACAGTTAATCATACTATATTGCATATTTGAAACTTGCTAAGAGAGTAAATCTTAGAAGTTTTCATCACACACACAAATCTGTAACTGTGTGTGGTGATGGATGTTAACTAGACTTATTATGATGATCATTTTATTTCACAGTATATCAATATTGAATCATTATGTTCTACACCTGAAACTAATGTAATATATGTCAATTATACCTCAATTTAAAATAAGAAGAAAAGGGAGTAGGAGAGGTAGAAGTGATTTAAGATAAAACATTTGTATAGTTAGCAAATAGTCCTGGGGTCTGAAAGAAATCTGATGGACCTTTAAAGAAGATAGGGCAGAAGACTCATTGTTTCAGTTAACTAAGTTACTGAAGTTACAAGCCACCCCCAAATTTAGTGGCTTAAACAAAGGCCATTTTATTTGCTCACAATTCTTTGGGTTGGGAATTCGGTCTGGGCTCAATAAGGATGGCTCTTCTCTGCTCCATTCTTGACTGGGGTACCTCAACTGGTGCTGGAGATCCAGGGTGGCCTCATCCACATGTCTGGTTCCCCTCCACCTGCCTCTTTCTCTTTCTTTCTCTCCCCTTCCTTGTGGTCTCACATAATTCAGTAGCCTAACTCAAGCATTTTTACATGGTGGCTGTCTTCCAAGGGGGTGAAAGGGATCATACAAACATTACTCTCCCTATATTCTGTTGGTCAAACAAGTCAGAGGACCAGCATGAATTCAAGAGATTGAGAAAGAGATCCCACTCTTGATGGGAGAATGGTACAGGCATATTGCAAAATAGAAGTGGTTATGCTGAGTTAAAGAAGGCTGACACAAAAGAGTACATCCTGTGTGACTCTTTTTATATGAAATTCTAGAAAAGGGAAAGTAATCTAGAGTGATAGAAAACAGCACATCACTGGTTGCCTGCAGCTGGAGGGTGGAGATTGACAGCAAAAGAGCATGAGGGAACCTGGTGGGGTGATAGATATGTTCCGTACCTTGACTGTGGTGGTGTACACATAGGTGTATACATTTGTCAAAATGTGTGCATTTTATTATAATTATTAGGTAAATTATTTTTTTAAAGGGTAGAAAATAGGAAGTAGAAGGGACTGTTGTGATTATCCTCAGAAATAATCTACTGTACATAAAAACTTAGATCTGAAAGAACCTTTGAATATCATCTGGTCCAGTGTCTTCATTTTACAGATACAGGAAAGTGAGGCCCAGAAAGAGGAACTTGCCAAAGGATACTCTGCTAGTTAGTGACAAAACCAGGATTGGAACCCAGACTCTGACCACAGGCTTCCTGTCACTTCTCCCACAGCCTCTTAGAAGGTTGGGGAAAAGAATGCCCTGGGCCTGTGTTTTCCTGAGATTCACTTACATGTGGGTAGATCTGGAAATGAGGGCTGGACCACGAGAGCTGTCAATATCCCTTAGTGCTCTAGAAGTTTCTAGGGTCCAGTAGTCAGCGTGAAAAGTCCAGAGCAAGGGTTCTGGGCTCTGTTTCTAGTTCTGAGAGACTATGGACAAGTTCCTGTAGCTATTCCATAAGTCACTGTCTAAAATAAAGGTGGATGGAGCAATATTTATAAATAGAACTGAACACTGTGGGGTGGGGGTGGGGCGGAGATTATGTCACAGCACCTGTTGTCCGTGTTGCTATCTTTGGGTTATCTAAGGATATTGGTGGGAAAGGACAAGGAGAGCTATGGAACTATTGAAACATTATTATTTACTTAGGTTTTTCTAAATTAACAAGCTCACCTTTCAGGCTGAAGTAATAATTATTGCTAGCTTTCATAAAGTGCTCCATAGAGGAAGATAGAGTTGAAATAATAATACATAGTATTGCAACCTATAGTAATATGCAAACATCAAAATATATTTAGAAAATTTGAAAAGTGAATATAGTCCATTCTCTATCTTTAGTATACTGTCTTTACCCAGAAAAAAATGAATTTGAACCTTGTCCAAAGTGTCCCAGACATTGATCAGATGTGTTCATCTGATAATGCCCTGTATATCCTGTTATAGGATATAAGTAATACCCTGTATTACCAAGTAAAAATACCAAGTAATACCCTGCTGATTTCGGGCAATTATGCAGAGAACTGTGGACTTCAACTATGGATGGAGTCTGGACTTATCACTAACATAAAGTCACTTTTGAATTAGTTACCAAAATACTAAAAAAAATGAATGATTCAACATTCATTTTGGTTAAGAATATCTGGCTTAGGTCAAGGTAAGTTTTATAGGATTGCTGAAGGTTAAACTCTAAGAGACCCTGGGCTAATTTCCTTATATCCCATTGCTTTGCCCTCTTTAACCCAACTTAAACAACTTAAAGTTGTTTAACCCAACTTAAACAACTTAAAAACAAAAGTTTTTTTTTCAAAACATCACTCTGATAGATTTCTGAAGTTTGGGTTTTTCTTCATGTTAGTTTTGGATGGTTGTTATTTCCCCAATTTTCTAATACCTGTATCTTTTTTCAGGTGTTTTATTTTTTTATTTTATTTTAATTCCAGTGTAGTTCACATACAGTGTTATATCAGTTTCAAGTGTACAACATAGTGATTCATCGTACATCACCCAGTGCTCATCAAGATAAGTTTACTTTTAATCCCCTTCACCTATTTCACCCATCCCCCCACCCACCTCCCCTCTGGTAACCATCTGTTTGTTCTTTATAGTTAAGAATCTGTTTTTTGGTTTGTCTCCCTCCCCCCCCCCCTTGTTCTCTGTTTTGTTTCTTAAATTCCACATATGAGTGAAATCATATGGTATTTGTCTTTCTCTGACTGGTGTATTTTGCTCAGCATTATATTCTCTAGTTCCATCCATCTCTAGCTCCATCCATGTTGTTGCAAATGGGAAGATTTCATTTTTTTATGACTGAATAATATTCCATTTTATATATATATATAAATATATATATATACACATTCCATGAGCATGGAATGCCTTTCCATTTCTTTATGTCTGCCTCAATTTCTTTCATCAATGTTTTCTAATACCTATGTCTTAAAAATTACTATATGGTAAGCATTTTATTAAATAAAGGGACACTGCTTTGTGTCTTGAAATTGAGATTTCTGTCTCAAAGCTGCTGATTGGAAGGAGCCTGTTCTTTCACAAACTTGAAATGCAGTTTCAGAATAACTCTCCTGGCCCAACACTAATGCCAGGTTGAAAGTGAGGCATTTATGCAAACAATTCAAACCAAAGAAATTTATTCTTGTTTGGATTACCTCAGCTGGGCAGTGCTTCGGTTCTGAATTGATTCCCCTTGGATTAAGTTGGGTTAAAGAGGGCAAAGCAATGGGATATAAGGAAATTAGCCCAGGGTCTCTTAGAGTTTAACCTTCAGCAATCCTATAAAACTTACCTTGACCTAAGCCAGATATTCTTAACCAAAAACCTCTTTAAAAGTTACATTTCTGGGGGGGGGGGGCGGAGCGAGATGGCGGAGGAGTAGGAGACCGGGATTTCGCGTGGTCTCAGGAATTCAGCTGAATAGGGATCAAACCATTCTCAACACCTATGAACTCAACAGGAGACAGAAGAAGAGAGTAGCAACAATTCTCTGAACAGAGAAGCGACCACTTACTGGAAGGTAGGACGTGCGGAGAAGTGAATCCGAGGCGATATTCGGGAGGATAGATGGAGGGGGAGGGGGCCTCCGTCGGACGCTTCTGGCAAGTGCTAGAGCCGCGGAGCACAAAATCAGAACTTTTAGAAGTCGTCTCCGCTGAGGGACGTCGTTCCAGTGGCTAAGCCGGGGGGTGGAACCCTCGCGGGACAGTGTGGTCTCAGGACCCTCGGGGTCACAGAAAGACCGGGGGTGCCTGAGTGTGGCAGAGCTCCCAGGCATCGGAGCGGGGAAGCCGGCTGCAGAGACAGAGCCGAGGCGCGGGCTCTCAGCTCGGGGTTGCTATAAACTGTGATCCGTGGCCTAGTCGGGCCACTGCTCCTCCAGCAGGGACCCAACAAGCGGCAGAGCCGGGGAGACTCCCCTTCCTCCCCCGGGAGGAGCGGTGCGGGAGAGCACCGCAGGGATCTGCTGGGTTTGGAGACTCCACACGGGGTCGGGAGCCAGAGATACAAACACTCGGTCACAGGCCGGGTGAGCATGGAGTGCGGCCAGAGACCAGGGAGACGGGAGTGACTGCTTTTCTCTGGGGGCGCACGGAGGAGCGGGGCCCCGAGTTCTCATCTCCTCCGGGCGGAGATTGGGAGGCCACCATTTTCACTCTGGTCCTCCAAAGCTGTACCGAGAGCTTGCAGGGAACAAAAGCTCCCGAGAGCAAACTCGAGCAGATTGCTTAGCCCGGACCGACAAGGGCGGGGCAATTCAGCCTCCGGCAAAGACATTTGGGAACCAGGGCAACAGGCCCCTCCCCCAGAAGATCAGCACGAACAGCCAGCAAGCCAAGACCAAGTTTACCGATCAAGGAGAATGGGAGAACTCCAGTGTTAGGGGAATACTGCACATAGAATTCATGGCTTTTTTACCATGATTCATTAGTTTTTCAAAGTTAATTTTTTTAACTTTTTTTTTGAATTTTTCTTTTTCCCTTTTTCAACCAACATCTTATCAATCCCTTTTTTTAAAAAAAAATTTATTTTTCTTTTTTAGAGTCATATTTTATCCCTTCATAGTAATTACCCTTATTTTTGGCATATATATATGTAAGTTGTTCTCTCTTTAAAATTTTGAGATACAGTTTCTTCTAACACATCAAAATATACCCTAAATCACTGGTGTATGGCTTTGTTCTAGTCTCCTGCCTGATCACATTCTCTCCCTTTTTTTTTAAATCTTCTTTTTTCAAACAACTTCTTATCTTATCAATTCCTTTTATAAAATCTTTTATAATTTTCATCTTTACAATCATCTCCCATCCCTTCATTATATCAACCCTTATTTTGTACATATATAAGTCTTTCTTCCTTTAAAATTTTAGGAGGCACTTTCTTCTAACGGACCAAAATACGCCCAAAATCCAGTGTGTGGCACTGATCTATGCACCAGCCTGATCATATTTGATCATATTCATTTTTTTTTGTTTTGTTCTGTTTTTGTTTGTTTTTATCTTTATCTTTTTCTTTTTTCTCCTCTTTCTTTTTTCTTTCATTCCCTTTCTTTTCCCCTGGTTTCAGGTCTTTTCTGATTTGTATAGAGTATATTTGCTGGGGATGTTGTTAACCTGTTAGCATTTTGTTCTCTCATTCATCTATTCTCCTCTGGACAAAATGACAAGACGAAAAAAATCACCTCAGCAAAAAGAACAAGAGGTAGCACCGTCTGCCAGGGACCTACTCAATACGGATATTAGTACGATGTCGGACCTAGAGTTCAGAATCATGATTTTAAAGATAATAGCTGGGCTTGAAAAAAGCGTGGAAGTTATTACAGAAACCTTTCTGGAGAAATAAAAGAACTAAAATCTAACCAAGTCAAAATCAAAAGAGCAATTAATGAGGTGGAATCAAAAATGGGGGCACTAACTGCTAGGATAAATGAGGCAGAAGAAAGAATCAGCGATATAGAAGACCAAATGATGGAAAATAAAGAGGCTGAGAAAAAGAGAGATAAACAACTACTAGATCATGAGGGCAGAATTCGAGAGATAAGTGATACGATAAGACGAAAGAACATTAGAATAATTGGGATCCCAGAAGAAGAAGAAAGAGAGAGGGGGCAGAAGGTATATTGGAGCAAATAATAGCAGAGAACTTCCCTAATGTGAGGAAGGAAACAGGCATCCAAATCCAGGAGGCACAGAGAACCCCTCTCAAAATCAATAAAAATAGGTCAACACCCCGACATCTAATAGTAAAACTTATGAGTCTCAGAGACAAAGAGAAAATCCTGAAAGCAGCTCGGGAGAAGAGATATGTAACCTACAATGGTAGAAACATTAGCTTGGCAACAGACCTATCCACAGAGACCTGGCAGGCCAGAAAGGACTGGCATGATATCTTCACAGCACTAAACAAGAAAAATATGCAGCCAAGAATACTATATCCAGCTAGGCTGTCATTGAAAATAGAAGGAGAGATAAAAAGCTTCCAGGACAAACAAAAACTAAAGGAATTTGCAAACACGAAACCAGCCCTCCAAGAAATATTGAAAGGGGTCCTCTAAGCAAAGAGAGAGCCTAAAAGCAGCATAGATCAGAAAGGAACACAGACAATATACAGTCACAGTCACCTTACAGGCAATACAATGGCACTAAATTCATATCTTTCAATAGTTACTCTGAATGTAAATGGGCTAAATGTCCCAATGAAAAGACACAGGCTATCAGACTGGATGAAAAAACAAGACCCATCAATATGCTGTCTGCAAGAAACTCATTTTAGACCCAAAGACACCCCCACATTGAAAGTGAGGGGGTGGAAAACCATTTACCATGCTAATGGACACCAAAAGAAAGCTGGGGTGGCAATCCTTCTATCAGACAAATTAGACTTTAAACCAAAGACTGTAATAAGAGATGAGGAAGGACACTATATCCTACTTAAAGGGTCTGTCCAACAAGAAGATCTAACAATTGTAAATATCTATGCCCCTAACATGGGAGCAGCCAATTTTATAAGGAAATTAATAACAAAATCAAAGAAACATATTGACAACAATACAATAATAGTGGGGGACTTTAACACCCCCCTGACTGAAATGGACAGATCATCAAAGCAAAAGATCAACAAGGAAATAAAGACTTTAAATGAAACCCTGGACCAAATGGACTTCACAGACATATTCAGAACATTCCATCCCAAAGCAACAGAATACACATTCTTCTTTAGTGCCCATGGAACATTCTCCAGAATTGATCACATCCTAGGTCACAAATCAGGTCTCAACCGGTACCAAAAGATTGGGATTATTCCCTGCATATTTTCAGACCACAGTGCTTTGAAACTAGAACTCAATCACAAGAGGAAAGTCGGAAGGAACTCAAATACATGGAGGCTAAAGAGCATCCTACTAAAGAATGAATGGGTCAACCAGGAAATTAAAGAAGAATTAAAAAAATTCATGGAAACCAATGAAAATGAAGACACAACTGTTAAAAATCTTTGGGATACAGCAAAGGCAGTCCTAAGAGGAAAGTATATAGCAATACAAGCCTTTCTGAAGAAGCAAGAAAGGTCTCAAATACACAACCTAACCCTACACCTAAAGGAGCTAGAGAAAAAACAGCAACTAAAGCCTAAACCCAGCAGGAGAAGAGAAATCATAAAGATCAGAGCAGAAATCAATGAACTAGAAACCAAAAGAACAGTAGAACAGATCAACAAAACTAGGAGCTGGTTCTTTGAAAGAATTAACAAGATTGATAAACCCCTGGCCAGACTTATCAAAAAGAAAAGAGAAATGACCCAAATCCACAAAATCATGAATGAAAGAGGAGAGATCACAACCAACACCAAAGAAATACAAACAATTATAAGAACATATTATGAGCAACTCTATGCCAGAAATTAGATAACCTAGAAGAAATGGATGCATTCCTAGAGATGTATCAACTACCAAAATTGAACCAGGAAGAAATAGAAAACCTGAACAGACCTATAACCACTAAGGAAATTGAAGCAGTCATCAAAAATCTCCCAACAAACAAAAGCCGGGGGTCAGATGACTTCCCAGGGGAATTCTACCAAACATTTAAAGAAGAATTAATACCTATTCTCCTGAAACTGTTCCAAAAAATAGAAATGGAAGGAAAACTTCCAAACTCATTTTATGAGGCCACCATTACCTTGATCCCAAAACCAGACAAAGACCCCATCCAAAAGGAGAATTACAGACCAATATCCTTGATGAACATGGATGCAAAAATTCTCACCAAAATACTAGCCAATAGGATCCAACAGTACATTAAAAGGATTATTCACCATGACCAAGTGGGATTTATCCCCGGGCTGCAAGGCTGGTTCAACATCCGCAAATCAATCAACGTGATACAATACATTAACAAAAGAAAGAACAAGAATCATATGATCCTCTCAATAGATGCAGAAAAAGCATTTGACCAAGTACAACATCCTTTCTTGATCAAAACTCTTCAGAGTATAGGGATTGAGGGTACATACCTCAATATCATAAAAGCCATCTATGAAAAAACCTACAGCGAATATCATTCTCAATGGGGAAAAGCTGAGAGCTTTTCCCCTAAGGTCAGGAACGTGGCAGGGATGTCCACTCTCACCACTGCTATTCAACATAGCATTAGAAGTCCTAGCCACAGAAATCAGACAACAAAAAGAAATCAAAGGCATCCAAATCGGCAAAGAGGAAGTCAAACTCTCCCTCTTTGCAGATGATATGATACTGTATGTGAAAAACCCAAAAGACTCCACCCCAAAACTGCTAGAACTCATACAGGAATTCAGTAAAGTAGCAGGATATAAAATCAGTGCACAGAAATCAGTGGCATTCCTATACAAAAACAACAAGACAGAAGAGAGACAAATGAAGGAGTCGATCCCATTTACAATTGCACCCAAAACCATAAGATATCTAGGAATAAATTTAACCAAAGAGGCAAAGGATCTGTACTCAGAAAACTATAAAATACTCATGAAAGAAATTGAAGAAGACACAAAGAAATGGAAAAACGTTCCATGCTCATGGATTGGAAGAACAAACATCGTGAAGATGTCAATGCTACCTAGAGCAATCTACACATTCAATGCAATCCCCACCAAAGTACCATCCACTTTTTTCAAAGAAATGGAACAAATAATCCTAAAATTTGTATGGAACCAGAAGAGATCCCGAATAGCCAGAGGAATATTGAAAAAGAAAAGCAAAGCCGGTGGCATCACAATTCTGGACTTCCAGCTCTATTACAAAGCTGTCATCATCAAGACAGTATGGTACTGGCACAAAAACAGACTCATAGATCAATGGAACAGAATCGAGAGCCCAGAAATGGACCCTCAACTCTATGGCCAACTCATCTTTGACAAAACAGGAAAGAATGTCCAATGGCAAAAAGACAGTCTCTTCAACAAATGGTGTTGGGAAAATTGGACAGCCCCATGCAGAAGAATGAAACTGGACCATTTCCTTACACCACACACAAAAATAGACTCCAAATGGTGGAAAGACCTAAACGTGAGACAGGAGTCCATCAAAATCCTAAAGGAGAACACAGGCAGCAACCTCTTCGACCTCAGCCACAGCAACTTCTTCCTAGAAACATCGCCAAAGGCAAGGGAAGCAAGGGCAAAAATGAACTACTGGGATTTCATCAAGATAAAAAGCTTTTGCACAGCAAAAGAAACAGTCCACAAAACCAAAAGACAACTGACAGAATGGGAGAAGATATTTGCAAATGACATATCAGATAAAGGGCTAGTATCCAAAATCTATAAAGAACTTATCAAACTCAACACCCAAAGAACAAATAATCCAATCAAGAAATGGGCAGAAGACATGCACAGACATTTTTCCAAAGAAGACATCCAAATGGCCAACAGACACATGAAAAAGTGCTCAACATCGCTCGGCATCAGGGAAATCCAAATCAAAACCTCAATGAGATACCACCTCACACTGTGGTGGCTATCCACATTCTCTCCAGTGAGAATGGCTAAAATTAACAAGTCAGGAAACGACAGATGTTGGTGGGGATGCGGAGAAAGGGGAACCCTCCTACACTGTTGGTGGGAATGCAAGCTGGTGTAGCCACTCTGGAAAACAGTATGGAGGTTCCTCAAACAGTTGAAAATAGAACTACCATACGATCCAGCAATTGCGCTACTGGGTATTTACCACAAAGATACAAATGTAGGGATCTGAAGGGGTACGTGCATCCCAATGTTTATAGCAGCAATGTCCACAATAGCCAAACTGTGGAAAGAGTCAAGATGTCCATCAACAGATGAATGGATAAAGAAGATGCGGTATATATACACAATGGAATATTATGCAGCCATCAAAAGGAATGAGATCTTGCCATTTGCAACGATGTGGATGGAACTGGAGGGTGTTATGCTGAGTGAAATAAGTCAGTCAGAGAAAGACATGTATCATATGACCCACTGATATGAGGAATTCTTAATCTCAGGAAACAAACTGAGGGTTGCTGGAGTGGTGGAGGGTGGAAGGGAGGGGGTGGCTGGGTGATAGACATTGGGGAGGTTATGTGCTATGGTGAGCGCTGTGAATTGTGCAAGACTGTTGAATCACAGATCTGTACCTCTGAAACAAATAATGTAATATATGTTGAGAAAAAAAAAGGAAGAAGATAGCAGGAGGGGAAGAATGAAGGGGAGTAAGTCGGAGGGGGAGACGTACCATGAGAGACGATGGACTCTGAAAAACACACTGAGGGTTCTAGAGGGGAGGGGGGTGGGGGGATGGGTTAGCCTGGTGATGGGTATTAAAGAGGGCACGTTCTGCATGGAGCACTGGGTGTTATGCACAAACAATGAATCATGGAACCCTACATCAAAAGCTAATGATGTAATGTATGGTGATTAACATAACAATAAAAAAGTTACATTTCCGGGGGTGCCAGGGTGGCTCAGTCGGTTAAATGTCTGCCTTCTGCTCAAGTCATTATCCCGGGGTCCTGTGATCCAGGCCCCTGTTGGGATCCCTGCTGCAGGGAACCTGCTTCTCCCTCTCCCTCTGCCCCTCTTCCCTGCTTGTGCTCTCTCTGTCTCTTTCTCAAATAAATAAATAAAATCTTTTTTAAAAAAGTTACATTTCTACCCCATGGCTGCCATGTTTTGAAATATCTGGACTACACAACATGTAGTATTTATTATTCATAACCTTTGTAAGCCTTTACTCAGATATGTGGCACCCATTTTCTTAAGTTTGTATCAGTAGCATTGGGAAGCCCAAACAGACTTCTGGTACTACCTCAGGAACTCAGAAACCCAACAGGACATGAAACTCACAAGGAGGATGAACCAGGACTTTTAGGTCTACATCCCTGCCAACCTGACTCTCACTTCCCACCACCACTGCTGTCCTTCTGGAATTGATGGTTGTTTTAATTGCCTTCTATTCATACCATTGGTGAGGGAGGGATTACCACCCTAGAGTTTTGGGGAACGCCAAACACACATCTGACATTGGAGAGATGAAATTGACAGCAATTTATTCGCGATCTCTACTGACGGCCTCGGGGGAGGAGGGCACCACATACAGGGCCAGTGTGCACTGGGGGACAGAATGAACAACCAGGAGCCGTTGGGGGCAAACTTATTTGTGGTATCAAGAGGGTGGGGGGCCCCTGGTTCCCAGGGGAGGAGGTTTTTGGCTTGTTTGAATTTCGAGGGCTGGGAGGGAACAGAAACCCACTACTCAGGGAGAAACAGGAGTGACACCTGATCTGTTTGATAGGGAGGGTTGTTTGGCCAGAGAACCTTATCCTCTGGAGCAGAGTAGGGAGTGGAACTTGCATTTAGGCCATTCACAATTTCCCAGTTTTCCCTAGATGTCAAGACATAAATAAGATTGGGCCTTACTTTTAAACCTTATGCCACAATAGTAAAGTCAGGACATTATTTCTAGATCACTGTCTGTAATACCCTCTTAAAACTGGGAGAAAAAAAAGATAGAGTGAGGCAAAGGATGCAGGCCACACCTTTCTAGTTAATACTTTCAATTAGTCACATAGCAAATGTTTATTGAATACCTTTGTGTGCCTAGACTAGGCATGGTGACTAACAGGTGAATGGAACATGGTCCCTATACAGAAAGAGGCAAATGGAACAGAAATGGAGGTTCTAAGCAGATGGTCAAAATACAGAGGAACAGGATCTGTGCATGTGCTGCGTGAGCACTGAGATGGGAGCAGTTCTTCCAGCTCGGACACAGTGGAAGTCTCCATAAGGACCAGGGGCAGTGGCCCCTGAGCTTGCCTTAAAGGATGAAGAGGAGTTGGCCAGTCAGAGAGGGAAGAGATGAGAGCATCATATGAGAGGGATCAGCATGACCAAAGGTGGAAATGGTCACAATGTGCCAAAATAAAATAAAAACAGAGAAGGAGGCAAACCATAAGAGACTCTTAACTATAGAGAACAAATTGAGGGTTGCTGGAGGGGAGGAAGGCGGTGGGGGTGTGTGTGTGTGCTAAATGGGGGATGGGCATTAAGGAGGGCACTTGTGATGAGCACTGGGTGTTATACGTAAGTGATGAATCACTAAATTCTCCTGAAACTAATATTACCCTGTATGTTACCTAATTTGAATTTAAATAAAATCTTAGAAGAAAAAATAATTAAAAAATGAAAATAAAGAAATAAAATGAGGAGAAAAAAATAAATGAGTGTCAGGTAGTCCAGCAAGGGTTGAGGATGGGGGAGCCTAGGTGGTTAGCACGGGAATGGGGGTGGGGATTGACGCCGTGTCAGAGAGGGCACCCTGGGATCATCAGGAACATTGTGCCAGGAAGGCTGCCCCAGGAGCTTCTGCTTCCCTCACTCCTACCCCCTACATTTGCCTCCAGTTCTTTCTCTCCCAGGCATCTTCTCAAATTGGCAGAATCAGACTCTGCCCTTCTATTAATGGGGGCAGGGGTGAAGGAGGGAGCAGGGGGAGATGAGAGAGATGAGAGGAGATGAGAACAGAGTGCTAAGGGGGCTGAGGAAATGACAAGAATAAACTTCACTCTCGCGACCCTCTTCCCAAAGGCTGCCTTAGAATACATGAGTAAAATATCATGCCCGTCCCTGAACCAGCCAAAGGCCCCAGCCACAGGCCAGGCTAGCTGAGCACTGCCCAGCGTTTGTCACAAGTGCTCAGATCGCCTGACCTCTTATCTCCTCTTACTCCTTCTCTGCAGCTCTTGGAACTTTCTCCATACACTGCTCCTTCTCCCCTGGGGCAAGACCATCAACTCTATAAAAGCCACAAACTTCTCTAGACACTGAGAAGGAAGGAACTAGCAGCTGGTTTTCCTGAAGTAGAAATAGGGGAGAGTGAGTTAAAGATATTTTATGTAGTTCAGAAACACTACCATCAGTGTTCCTACCTTGGACAGGTAGATATTTGAGCTGTACCTATTTTCTTATACAATCTTCTGCCTTCACCTGTGCTGATCTCTTAGATTAGAAATTGCGTCTTCTTCCTCTCTTCTTATGTTCTTTTCTGGAAGACTCCTACTTATCTTTCAAAACCTAGTTCAAAAGTCGCCTCCTCCGAGAAGCCTCCCTGGGTAAGCTAGTTGCTACCTCTTTGGGGCTTCTTTAGCAGCTATTTTACACTTTTTAAAAACACTGAACACATTGATTAAAATTCTGTTTGCATGCATTTCCTTCACTCATCTGAATTCCTGAGGCATCTTTGTTTCCATAGCAGCCCCCAAAGGCAGACACGTAGTAGGTATTCAGTAACACTTGAATGAATAAAAGGGGATGAAAGCCAAAGAAAACACTTATAAAATTATACTTATGGATCAAGCTTCCAACTACCAATTACAAAAAACAGTACAGAAAAAGATGCTAAATGCCACCTGAGGATACCATCAGCAAAATCCTGAGAGAGGAAACTTTAGGACAAACGACCCAGTTTTTTGAAAAATAAGTTGCAAGTGTGGGGGGGAAAGAGAGATGGAGGAGGACCGATAATTTAAAAGAGACTTAGAAGATGTCAGTCAATTGCAAAGCTTGGACTTTATTTGGATCTTGATTTTTAAAAATATTAAATTATGACATGTATGAGACTTTGGAAATTTGATCATTGACTAGATATTTGATGACTTTAAGGGCTGACTATTGTTTTAGATGTGAGAATAGTGTTGTGTTTATTTGGAAAGAGAGTAGACTATACTTTAGAGATAAGTACTGAAATGTTTATAGGTGAGATTATATAATGTCTGGAATTGCTTCAAAATACTGTAGGTGGGAGGAAGTGGATGACAGTGTGAATGGGGCAGGGTTGGCCATGGGGTCGGTGGTTGCAGAGGCTGAGCAATGGGCACAGAAAGAATCACCGTATACGTATTTTTATGTATGCTTGAAATTTTTATTGCATTGTTTACAAATAATAGAAAGTTATTTATTTATTTTTAACGATTTTATTTATTTGACACGGAGAGAGCGTCAGCGAGAGAGGGAACACAAGCAGGGGGAATGGAAGAGGGAGAAGCAGGCTTCCTGCGTAACAGGGAGCCCGATGCAGGGCTCGATCCCAGGACCCTGGGATCATGACCTGAGCTGAAGGCAGATGCTTAACGACTGAGCCACCCAGGCGCCCCTAATAGAAAGTTTTTTTAAAACCTTATGTTTCACATTCACGTTTTATGGTACAATAACTATTTAATTAATTTATTTATTTTAAAAGATTTTATTTATTTATTTGTTTGTTTGTTTATTTATTTAGAGAGCCAGGGGAGGGGCAGAGAGAATCTCAAGTGGACTCGGCGCTAAGCATGGAGTGAGGAGCCCCTAACCTGAGCTGAAATCAAGAGTCAGATGCTTAACTGACTGAGCCACAGAATTAAAATGATTATTTCTCACCTCGATGTGAAAAGTTTTAAAATTTAATGCGTGCATATGTGTGATTTTATTATTTATTTGTGCTAGAATATTTTCCAAAGGAACATCTTTATTTAACAAAATATAAGGGGCACCTGGGTATCTCAGTCGGTTAAGCATCTGATCCTTGGTTTTGGCTCAGGTCCTGGTCTCGTGGGTTGTAAGACTGAGCCCCACATTGGGCTCTGTGCTCAGCAGAAGTCTGTTTAAGATTCTCACTCCCTCTTCCTCTTCCCCTTCCCTACCCCTTTCAAATAAATAAACAAATCTTTAAAAAAATTAAAAATTAAAAAATAAGTAAAACCAATTAGAAAATAGAGTCTTTATATTTAGAAATTCACTCTTCTAGCCAATTTGTAGAAACACACATTTTTTCAAAGGGCTACCTATAGTGGTAATTAGCCGAATCTATCAACTAGTAAGCTAAAGTATTTTGATATTATTACCAGTTGCAGACAGTTTTTAGTTGCCAAGCAAATTTGGGAAAATGTTTTCCAAGCAGAGTCACCAACAACATTAGCAGTAAGTAGATTTTGAAGTTTGTTCACTTCCACAAAGTCCAAAGTTCCATGAGTTAAACTGAGTTTCCAAGGGTGCTTATCGCTGTGGTTAAACAAGGTGTGGTGATACTCACATAAGCAGTGCTTTTGAAAAAACATAAACTTCATTTAATCAGTTTGTACAATATTGGTTACTTAGAATATTTTATCATCTGTATCTTCAACTTAACATTGCCTTAGATTTTTTTTATGATAAATATCTTCTAAAATTTATTTATTTATTTTTAAAGATTTTTTTATCTATTTGACAGAGAGAGAGAGACAGTGAGTGAGGGAACACAGGCGGGGGGAGTGGGAGAGGGAGAAGCAGGCTTCCCGCCGAGCAGGGAGCCCGATGCGGGGCTCGATCCCAGGACCCTGGGATCATGACCTGAACCGAAGGCAGACGCTTAACGACTGAGCCACCCAGGCGCCCCGATATCTTCCAAAATCTAAAGATTATGTATCAAAACTTGTATTTTCTTTTGTCAGACTTGCCCAATGTAATCTGAGGATGAGGGGTCATTATCCTGCACCACCCCCCACCCGGAACTCTCACCCTGTGATACATGGACACTGAATCAGTTGGTCCTTGGAACTGATAGTTGCCATTGAATGTGTACATTTAATTGATAATAGCAATGTTATATATAAAAATTTAATTAAAATATTTCTGTTTAATTAAAAATATTTCTTTTAAATGTATCTTGAGATATTTTTAAAGGTGTGTCTGAGTGTTGCTGTATAACTGGAAGTAGGGATGGAGCATAAGAACCAACCTTTATTGAAAGTCTACTATGACAGCTAACATGCTAAGTACTTTTCAGATGTGGTTTCATTTACTTCTCCCAATCAACAGTCAAGAACAATTTTACTATTTCCACTTTGCAGACGAGGTAAGTAGGGCTCAGAGAAGATAAGAAACTTGTCCAAGGTCACAGAACTTGTAAGCAGGGGAGCAGGGAGATGAGTATTGGTTACCCTGGTTTATACTCTTTTCCCTTGTGCTCTGTTTACTTATTTTCTCCTCAAGATTGTGAGCCTCTCAAGAATAGTCTTTCCTTAGTCTTTGGGGCCTTCATGATTTCTTGACCCAAGTGGATGTTTAATAAATATTTCTTAGATAATCTCAGCAAATCATTCAAGTGTCAGAGTTGTATAGCTGTAACCTCCTTAGGCCCAGAGCTGAGGGTTCTTTGCCCACATTTCCCAAGCTTACCTTTGGGCTTGACTATGTACGATTATCCAATAACCACTTAAGAAAAATATTTGAGAACACAGCTGGGGGCATAAAACTACACAGAGAAAAAGTGGGGAAAGGAATGATGCCAAAGACCAAGGTCAAGCTTGAGAAAAAGTGATCTAAATTTGGAAAATGACAAACCAACCAGAAAGGTTGATGCAGCTTGGGCTTCACTATTCATTCAGTCTTGCTTCAGGACAAGTGGAGAAATTAACAACCCATGGATGAAAATTTCTGCAACACTGAGATTAAGTCAAAACACCTGAGTTTCTGGAAGACAGAATTTTCAGAGCTAAAAATACAACCAGACCACTCCTTGGACTCCCTTCCCCCAGCCCATGGCTGTCTGCTGGACTTTCTCTGGCCATAAAGGAGTATTTCCCTGATGTGGCCTCATCCATGGTATCAGTGCAACCTCATCAGAAATGAGGCATCCAATTCAAACTGCCTTATGATTTGATAAGTATGATGGTTAATTTTATGTATCAACTTGACTGGGCCATGGGGTGCCCAGGTACTTGGTTAAACATTAGTTGCGTGTGTCTATGAGGGTGTTTCTAGATTAGCATTTGAATCTGTAGACTGAGTAAAGCAAATGGCCTTCCCCAGTATGAGTGGGCCTCATCCAATCCACTGAAGGCCTGAATAGAACAAAAAGGCAGGGGAAGAAAGAATGTATGACAGACATTGACTAACTGTCCTTGAGCTGGGACATTGGTCTTTTCCTGCCTTCAGATTTGGAATCAGACTGGAACTACATCATTGGCTCTCCTGGGCACCCTGCTTGCAGACTGTGGATCTTGGGACTTTTCAACCTGCATAATTGTGTGAGCCAATTAGTTATGACGAATCTCCATGCTCCTCCCCCCACCCTGCCATCTCTCCATCTCTGTCTCTGTCTCTCTCTTTGTATATATCCTATTGGTTCTATTTTTTTGGATAACCCAGATTACTACAACAGGTGAGATGTTAAATAATAGCTAATGATATTTATCTATCACTTATTGTATGTATGTCCAATGTTTGCCAGGGGCAGTACTAAATATTTTATACAAGCTTTCTGATTTAATCCTCAGAGAACCAATTGATGACACTAAAGCTCAGGGAGCTGTGATTTTGCAGATAGAAGTTTCAAAAATTTAGTCTGTTGAACTCTAAAACCCGTGTTCTCATAGGTGTTATACCAGGTAAGGATGGCCAGGAGTGTCAGGAAAGTAGATTTGTGTTTAATGAGTTCTTGTGGCAAAAGTCTGTAAGCATTCAGAGTTACTGAGGAGCGGTACCCTAGAAATGTAGAAGGCAATCATATCATGAAGACAACAGATAGACCCAGCAATGTAGGGCTGGCCCAAGACCCCCAAGGAAGTCTTCAGCAGAAACTTCGTATTTAGCATTCAAAATACAAAGCCAAAAAGTAAACTCACTTTAGGTGAGAGTCTGAATTTTCAAAGAAAGGAAACTCACTTTTAAGGAGGTGGAAAGTGAGTAGGTGAAACCATTGGAAAGTTTGCCTCACTGTTTCTAGCACCTGTGCCTCTGCACCTAGACACGGAGCGCCTCCCTGTTTCACTTCCTCCCTGATCCAGTTGGCTGTGCCCAGCACGGCTGGCTGCCAAAGACACCCTTCCAAGGCATCAAGGTCACTTACTGTAAACCGTGTGAGGGCAGGTCCTGGGTTCCTGACAAGGCTCCAACATGGGGGCCGCTAAGCAAATATTTGTGAACTATTCCAGGGATTAGAGTGCATGACGCCAAGGGAGCATACTCAGCGAGAACTAGGGCCCTTCCCATAATCTTCGCTTCTTCCCATTGCCAGGGAGCTCGGCTAGGAATGTGTGGGGCCTGTGGTGGCTCTTATGCCATGCTAGTCCCTTTCTCACTTCTACCGCAGACTGACCGACCTGGCCCCACGTGAGGAGAGGCTTAGCCCTCCCCAGTGTCATCATTCATAAGATCCCTGATTTTTTCTTCTCTTAAAATGTTCAGTGGGAGAATGGCTAAAATGAGAAAGGGATATAATATCAAGAGTCCGTGAGCATGCGGAGCAACTGAAATGACCGTACTTTGTACTCCTCCTCTTTATACTCTGGTAGGAGTATAAAGTGGTACAACCACTTTGGAAAACTAGGAACATCTACCAAAGCTAAACATATATAAGCCCTATACCCCGGGGCCCAGCAATCCCCCCCCAGGCGTATAGCGAACACAAAGGTGTCGACGTGCACTAGAATCCTCATAGCACCACTGCGCTCTTAGCTTCAAACTAGAAGTGATCACAATGTCTACCTACAGGAGAATGGCTAAGAACCCTGTGGCATGTTCATGCAAGGGGATATTACACAGCAACAATGGGAAACCGTAGCTGTGTGCCACAGGATACGTGAATGTCACGGGGTGGGCAAAGGAGTCAGGCAGGAGAGAAGCCACACCACAGGATTCCATTTCTATAAAAGTAGATGTTTATATTAAAATATAAGAACATTCTCTAAAGGTTAACTAGCCTGTGGTACTAAAAATCAGGACTGGAGTTATGTGGGGGCAGTACTGGTCATGGTGGGGCCCTGGGGTACTGGTAACATTCTGCTTCTCGATAAAGCTGTTCATTACATGGGTTTGTATTTTTTATGAAAATTCATCAGGCTGTGCATTTACGATTGGTCTGCTTTTCTGTATGTACGTTACACATGAATACGATTTACCAAAAAAAAATGCAGGGAGTGAAACTTCTCTATCAAAGAAAGTCTTTGAAATCATGAGTTAACTCTGACATTGTTTCTTTACCAGGAGAAGTGAACTAAACTCCGAAATCTTGTAGCACTTATAATATACAAATATCATGATGCTTTTCTGTGCTATTAGAAATGATCAGTCTCAAAACTTTTCTGTAGAATAGTCGTTTTTGGTTTAGAGAGAAACCTATTTGCTAGCATTTTTGTAAGCAGCATTCAGTGAGAAGCATGTGAGTTTCATCAGCCTGAAACTGCTTTTACAGTTTTACTTCCTTAGAACAAAACTGATTGCCACTTTGTTAAGAAACAATAAATAGGGGCTCCTGGGTGGCTCAGTCATTAAGCGTCTGCCTTCGGCTCAGGTCATGATCCCAGGGTCCTGGGATCAAGCCCTGCATTGGGATCCCTGCTCCGTGGGAAGCTTGCTTCTCCCTCTCCCACTCCCCCTGCTTGTGTTCTCTCTTTCACTGTCTCTCTCTGTGTCAAATAAATAAATAAAATCTTAAAAAAAAAAAAAAGAAACAGTAAATAGGCCGATTTCTAAAAGCAAATAACTGATCATTTTTAGTCTTTCAGTTTGCCAAAAAAACATGGGAAATCGAAAAATTCCTGGCATCAGAGTAAAATTATAACACACAGCTTCTTAAAACCACAAGTAAACTGATACCAAAAGTGTTCCCTGACCCTGTAGGCCTCAGGAAGCAAACACACATTTTGACATTCATACCAATATAAGGTGCATCCCAGATGCTCAAAGAGATCCGTGACTGTAACACAATAGGATCAGTAACGCTTTAAATTCTGACTCTGACCATACACTGTTGCATGCTAAGTGCAAATCAATATGCTATGTGTTAAGTGAAAATGGCCAACTGCTCTAGTAACTGGAACACAGAGATAGCACTGAAATCCAGCCCATTTCAATGCTCTTCTTTTCCCACCCAGCTGAACGGTAAATCTGTTTTCGGAAGCTGATTTCTTTCTTCCCTGCACTTAGTCTCCTCCTTGGATATTTTGTGGACTAGAGAAATCAGCTTCAAACTCAAGATTCCAAGTCAGCTTTTTATTTTATTTTTTTAAAGATTTTTTATTTATTAATTTGAGACGCAGAAATACAGAGAGAGAGAGAGAACATGAGCAGGGAGAGACGCAGAGGGAGAGGGAGAAGCAGGCTCCCTGCTGATCCAGGAGCCCGACGTGGGGCTCGATCCCAGGACCCTGGGACCATGACCTGAGCCGAAGGCAGACGCTTAACGACTGAGTCACCCAAGCGCCCCCCAAGTCAACTTTTTAAAAGGGGTTTCCTTTTAGCTCGTTTCCAGAACCTTTAGTATGTTCCTTCTTTGGGGCCTTAGAAAATAGTACTAGTAGGGGATAGTAACCACCACAATAAAAATAACAGCTAACATTCACAGGATTTTTTTTTATGTACTTGATTAGGAACTTGGTTTAGTCAGCTTGGGCTGCTCTAACTGAGTAAGTACCATAGACTGGGCAGCTTACACGGCTAACATTTATTTCTCACAGCTCTGGAGCCTGGCAAGTCAAGATCCAGATCCCACCTGCTGACAGATCTGGTATCTGGTGAGGTCCCTTCCTGGTATGTAGATGGCTGGCTTCTCATTGTATTCTCACATGACAAAGAGCAGAGCGAGCGAAAGAAAACAAACTCTCTGTGTCTGTTTTTTATAAGGGCACTAATCTCATTCACGCGGGCTCCACACTCATAACCTAATTATCTCCCCAAAGCCCCACCTCCAAATACTATCTTATCGGAGGTTAGGATTTCAACATACGAACTTTGGGGGGAACACCAACATTCAGTCCGTAACACAACTGTGGTAGGTAATTTCTATATAGTAAACCATTTAATCCTGCCAACAAATCAGGCAACTATTAAATTATCATCCTCATTGTTCCTTTTTTTTTTTTTAAAGATTTTATTTATTTGAGAGAGACAGATACAGCAAGAGAGGGAACACAAGCAGGGCGAGTGGGAGAGGGAGAAAGCAGGCTTCCCGCGGAGCAGGGAGCCCGATGCGGGGCTCGATCCCAGGACCCTGGGATCATGACCTGGGCCGAAGGCAGACGCTTAACAACAGAGCCACCCAGGCGCCCCCTCAGTGTTCCAACATTTTAGAGGGGAGAAAACTGAGGCACAGATTGGTGAGAAGATTTTTCTGAGGTTATGTAGCTAGTAAGGGAGGGAGTAAGGATCCTGGCTCTGGGCAGTGATCCTCAAGCTGGATTATATTTTGGATTCACCTGGAGAGCTTTTAAAACTCTGATGCTTGGTTTTCACCTGAAGTGCGCCCCACCCCACCCCTTGCCCCAATTCCAGATTCCAGTTTAGTTGGTCAGGGATTTTTTTTTTAAATGTCCCTTGGGCAATTCTAAAGAGCTGCCAGGGTTTGGGGCCTCTGGTCTGGGGCATAGCATCTTAGCTTCATGCTATGCAGTCCATGAGAAGTTCCTATGACTTTCCCTGCTGGGCAACAAACTGGTTAAAGGAACAGTCAGTGGAAGGAGAAGTCTTGTGAATGAAATAATGACAACCCGTGGGCATTTAGCTAGCCACAGGGTTTTAGACAAATGCTTCAGGACTTAGTTTTTTCCTCTGCAAAGCAAAGGGTTTGAATTGGATGATTTCCTGGTTCCTTCCAGTGCTATGAGTCTATGAAATCAATATATTAAACCCTTGATTATCCATGAGTGGATGATCCACAGAAAATGTTTAATCCGAGGATGAGCTTCCTTCAGTCAACCTTCTTATCAAGTGGTGTGTGCCTAAGGAAAGCACATCAATTTTATTTTTGGCCCATGCAGAACATAATGAGGAAGGGAAGAATCACGTGTGTTTGCATATGTGTACATGTGAAAACCATTCAAAAGATAAATTAAATGATTTGGAGGGATTATCTGCTGTTTTGGATTATCCACATCACTGCCCCCTCCAATAGCGTTGATAATTGAAAGTTGCCTGTAGTCTGATTGCTGACAGCTGAAGGATCCATGTTGCCAAGGCAGCTATGGCTGTATGCCAAGTAACGACCTGATTAATTATCCTTTTCTTTGTGTGGCCCCGGCTCTCCATACTCTTCCCTCTCCAGACTAGTGTCCAGTTTCAGGAGCATGGAAGAGAACAAGTGCCCTAAATGAACAGTCCCCATGTCCTGAGGCAGAAAATACATTAGAGTGACTTTTCCTACCTCCTCAGGTCCTTTGCTCATGCCCCACTTGTTGATTATACCAAAGACAATAACTGAATCAAAGAGGGTTTGTCTAGTCACAGTGGTTTTCCACAAGAAGGGTTTTGGCAGAAACGTTCTTACTCCTTTAATCTGATGCACTGGTGGCCCAAAAGAGCATGTTCAGAGGCTCCAAGATGAGAAAAACTACCATGGCCAAGAGGCTAAACCTTAGCCCCTGTGGCTTTACGCTGACGGGACCTAAAGGAATCATTCTCTTCAGTGTTTTAGTCTGGAGTGCCGTATAGAGCCCTGACAGCCTTTTCTAAAGCCAGTTTTACACAAGTGGCTTCTGCAAGATATTAAATAGACACTGGGCTTAGGACAGCAGGGCACACGCATTGATAGTGGGGGCTGTGGTCCCTGTGTCTCACTGCCCCCGCCGCCCGAAGGAATGGCAACAATGGACAAGAGCCCACTCAGATTTCTCCACCTGCATTTCTCCTTGTCCTGGGCTAACCTCAGGGCTGAGGAGTACTTCGTGCTGTGGCCAATTGTGGACTCCAAAGGCTTTCCCTGTCCACGACTCAATCAGTGCTGTCAGCAAAGAGGCCCCCCGTCCCTGAGAGGCCATGTCTAGGGTTTTCCGGGGTGTGCCACCATGGGCCAGCTCTGCTCTGGTCTGTTAGGGCTTTCAGGGCTGGGGCTCTAGGGCTGGCCTCTGGGGTGTGTCCACTTAATAGTGGGAAACAACCCCAGGAAGAGGGTGGTTCTCCTCCCCACGGGAACCATTCTCAGCCAACAGGCTTTCCATGGGATAGCCAGACCTCAGGCATCTGCACCATCTGAGGCCTGCCTGGCTTTGGCTCCATGATGGTAATTATTTCATGGAGAGCCAGTCCAATTTTATATACATTTCAAACAAATCTTTTAAGAGCAGGGTCCTATCCTGGAGGCAGCTGGAGGGGGAGAAATTCCCTCTTAGAACTTAAGCTTTGAAGTGGATTCTGCCAGCTATCTTGCTCTTGAGCTTGTCATGAATACAGCTGTAAATTGATTTGGGAGTTTGTCCTAATGGGCTGGAAAACACAGCTTTCCTGTGTGGGGTGGCTCGATGAAGCCACTGTTTTAAAATCATTGGCTTATATGTCAGTTATGTCTCAATTTTTAAAAATGGTTAAAATAGTAAAAAATAGTAATAGTAATAATAAATAAAACCATCGGAGTTTCCCACAGAGTCCCCTTCCAAGGAGATCTTTGCAGACACATCCAGCGTCAAAAAAAGATGTTTCTATTAATAGAAAAGGAAAGTTCTTAGATACCTGGACACTGGTTTAGGCATAGATTTGTGCCTAAACCACACATAAACAGATTCCTCTCGTATCTAAGCCATATGGATACTCACTTTCGCTATCTGTACATGTCTATAGATATAATTTATTAGCTTGTCTTAATACCTTTCTTCCAAAGAAGAATTTAGCCTTTAAAAAAACACATTGCTTTTTAAACAATAATATAGCTTTAAAAAGAACTTTAGCCTAGCCTAAAATTGTTTTGCTGGTCTGTGCATTCCACAGATTTACTGGGAAGTGAGATACCGAACTGATGTTCTCTTTATCTACTCAGTAAATTACTTTATGACTTTTACCTATCACTCTGAGAATACTTGTTGAAAAACACGGGAAAGTTTCCCAAGTCATCAAAGGAATGTAAGCTGAAACTAGAAGATCGTGATTTTTCACCCATCAAGTAAATAGTCACATTAGCAAGGAAATTAATATTGCCACATACTGCTCGTGTGACATCTAGGAACATATCCCAACACAGAATTACTTTTAAATAGGAGGAAATGCTTTATGAACAAAATTACTCAGCATTACTCCAATTTATAATAATAAAAGAATGTTGAAAAAATCTAACTCTCTAATTACAAGGGAATGGTCAAATGGCCATCTTGCATTTTAAAATGGCTCTAATGAAAAACATTGAAAATGTTTATGATATACAGCTAAGCGAAAAAGCAGGCTATATGGACGACCACACCTATGTTTGTTTGTTTTTGTTTTTTTTTAAAAACAAGACAACCTAAGTATAAAATGTGTTTCTGGAGATAATCTCCACTCCCCTCCTTAGACAAAAGCCTGAAATTTAAGGCAATTCCCAGCTAGGTCCACCGTCCCCTCCAGCCCCACACTGTTCACCATTGTCAGACCAGCCTGCTCTCCAATGCATCCTGCCTCCAGGCCTTGGCACTTTCTGCTCATTTGCCCAGAAAATGCTTCTCTCTCCCCCCATCTCGGTGCACCCCCAAGTCCTCCTTGACAAGTGTTTTCTGCACTATATAACTAATCAGTTAAGGTCTTGCATTCTGCCCTAATTTTTCGTGGTCTTTCATTTTCCTTCATACTCATATGGGGCAGAAGATGAAATCTAAGAGGCATATGATTATTTTTTACAAAACATATTCTGAAATGGATTTCATGAACAAACCAAAGAGTTATGGGTACCCAGCTTCCTTGCTACAGGTCCCAGGGAAACTTGCAATCAGTGTTTCACGATCTGGCCAAAAGTGGAATAAAGTCATATTCAGGGGTGCCTGGGTGGCTCAGTTGGTTAAGCGACTGCCTTCAGCTCAGGTCATGATCCCGGAATCCCGGGATCGAGCCCCACGTCTGGAAATGACGCAGCTGCCTCATAAGCCTGCACTTGGGACACTGCCCCTCCACCCTCCATCTCTTGGGACACTGCCCCTCCACCCTCCATCTCTTGGGACACTGCCTCTCCACCCTCCATCTCCCCAGCTTCTGCCCTGGGCTTGGTTTATCTGCCCTCGTTTATCCCCAGACTGGACCCTGGCTCACATTAAACAGACAAACCCAAGGTTGGTGGAAAACAAAGTATGGCAAGTGTCTTTCAGGCAGTCAAGATAACATATGAAAATAAAAATGCTGTCTGAATCTTCCGTGATTAGAAACATAAAGGTCAGGAGCTGGGGTAGGGGGCATGATAGTGACTACAGAATGTCTCTCAATATTATTTCTGACAATACAAAATCAATTTACCTGTAGTATATTTTACAATAATCAACCCACCCATATTAGTTGATATTACTAACGAGAGCTGGAATTGAATCTTAATGTGGTTCATGAGCATATTCAGCAGAGGTTTTATTATTTCTAAAAATGCTTCGTGTAATCACAGTACTTTATCCTTGAAAATGCCAGGTTTTGTGATACAAATATACTAGATTCATAATTAATATGCGGTTGTCTATTAATGCTACCATAGCATTTTCCCCAAGCAGACGCTTAAAGAAAAAAAGCCTTTCAAGGATGAGTGAGCTCCTTTTTAAGGAGAGATCCCTCCCTACACACGCTTTATTTATTAATATGATCAATTCAGAGAACAATAAACTGTAAGAATGAGTGTTAATGAGGCCAAAGAGCACAAACTGGAAATCCTCATCACCTTGCCCAAACTGTGAAATTGTCCCTCCAGGCTAGCCCCTCTCTTCTGTGGGTTTAATGTGGTATGGATTCCGAAGTCTCATTAAACGATGTGGTCAGAGTCATCACAGGAAAAATATAAAGATAGAATGAAAGTTCCTTTACGAGTTTGGTCAGAATAGCTTATTCTATGCCTTACTCTATGGTTTAGGGAGGACGGAAGGGTCTAGTCCCCACCCGGTACCCACAAGGCTCTAGGGGCAGGAGGGGATTTCCACTCATTCGCCAAAACTGGCCAAGCGTAGGGAAGCCTGCTGACAGGAGTGAGGCAGGAGTGGGCCTACGTGGGAAGGGCAGTGGAAAAGGGCCAGATATTCCTCCAGGTATCTCTGCCCTTTTACCTAGTAGGTGCTCATAAAATTAAAACGGGTTTTCGGGTATGGCACTGTGGAAAGGCGGAAGTGCATTTCCCTCCTGAAGCCAAGCATGGCTGTCTCTGTGCCTCCAGCCTAAAAGAAGCCAGACTTTTGGGTTTCAGGGAAACCAGGCCCTTAAAGGCTCATAATATCCTTACATTCTTGTATAACTTGTTTTGCCCCCCTTTGGTTTAATTGTCATGAAAATTTTGTTTTTGGTAAAATGGAATTGACTAGGGAAGAGGCCTCCAGGCTGTTACCACCAAGAACTCTTTTCTGTTACCGGCCATCATGGAAAAAAGAAGTTGTCATTTATTGGTTTTCTGCTTTTTAAGTTCAGAGCATCCGATCAGCAGGAGGGACCCATACTGCCCCACAGTGCTGACGTACTTCCTGCCCACTGCCATGGCTCACGGCATTTTGATCAGACATGGGGTCATTTGCAGGAGGCCCGTATGTGACTATCGTTAGACTTTATGAAATATTTATTTATTTATTTATTTTTAAGGTTTTATTTATTTATTTGACAGAGAGAGAGAGAGAGAGAGAGAGTGCGAGAGCAGGAACACGGGGAGGGGGAGTGGGAGAGGGAGAAGCAGGCTTTCTTCCGAGCAGGGAGCCCGATGTGGGGCTTGATCCCAGGGCCCTGGGATCATAACCTGAGCCGAAGGCAGATGCTTAACGACTGAGCCACCCAGGTGCCCAGACTTTATGAAATATTTAAAATAGTCTAGGGGCACCTGGGTGGCTCAGTCGGTAGAGCGTGTGACTCTTGATCTCGGGATTGTGAGTTCGAGCCCCATGCTGGGTATAGTGTTTCCTTAAAATAGTCTCAGGACTCCTTCACGGTCAGGAAGACTCTTGACAAGCCAAGGCTTGTTGTGTTGAGCAGAAGAGAATCTGGGGAGGAGGAGAGTCTGGAGCGGCTGATGTCCATGCTGTGGGGGCTGAAGACTCGACACACTTCCTATGACAGTGGTGGAGCCGAGAGGTGGGGACTTCCCCAGGGCTGAGTGGGTCTGTGTCCAGGGTTGGGAGGAGTTTTCCAACAGGTGGGACAGGAAACAAGCTAGGTGCTCCAGGGGACACAAAGGTTAACACCAACAACACTAAGATATATATTTTTCCAATCTCTCCAAAAAGCTTAAAAATGATAAAAAGAAAACCCCAAGGGCAGAAGTGTGCCCTTCAGCGTACAAGCGACAAACATGTGCTTAAAGAAGGGAAGGACTATTTCAACAGGGGAAGGCCACATTATTGAGCAGGTGCCATGTGCCAGACATTGTGTTAGGTACTTCATGGGGCCGGATTTTCTTACAATAGCATTGTGTGGATCACGCAGATTGCTCTCTTGCCCTGTCCCCACTGACTCATGGCCGAAAGCCAGCGTGAAGGGGATGGTAGGCAGAACAGCAACAGTGACAAGGGTAGGAACGTGGATGGAAACACGTCACGTGTACTGAGTGCCTGCCCAAGATCAGGCACCAGGATTAGCTTTTTACATGAATCAATTAGTTCAGTCTTGAGTATGCCCCATTTACAGAGGCACTATTATGATTGTTCCCATTTTATAGCTGGGAAAACAGAGACTCAGTGACTTGCCCTAGGCCACAAAGCCAGAGAGAAGAGTATCTGAGACCCAAATCCTGAGTGGGTCCGACTTCAGAGCTCTTGCTTCTAATAATCAGACTTGGGTAAATGGGAAGGGGAAAAACGAAGAGCTGCCTTGACTAAAATTTCCACGGAACACAGAGAACGAAAACAGCAGTCCCGGGGGGCCGTGGAGGTGGAGGCATACTCATACTTAACATGGAGCCTCAGTTAGCCCCGTGGGGACTGAGGCGGGTCCTGCTTCTCCCACTCCTGGACATCCGTGACAGCCTGCCGCAAGCTGGGGCAGGAGGGGAGGAACATTGCACAACAGACATGGAAACCAAGAAAGACAGCTTGCGCTCTCTCCAACCATCCCTTTCTCCCCAAGTCCTGGAAGGAATCTGGGAATCCGAGGGGAGGGCTGGCGCTCCCGCCCAGTGCCGAACACCGTGTCCTGAAAGATATGAGATGGTGACTGTTGATTGGGCACTGTTTTTACTCCTACACTGGTAGGCCTGGGACTATGACTGACATTTATGGTATATGAATAGTCTGTGTGTTTGATGGATGGGTCTTGCATCTTTTATGGAGGTATTTTCTGGGTTGGAGTTTAAGCTTCTTTTATGGGAACGCTTTACCTGTTTCTTCATGTAGGATTTTGCAATGTGTTGCATGAATCCTAACGTTTGTTTTTTATGATCATGCAAATATTGCTGTGAGATAGGGATCTTCTTCACAAAGCTCTGTAATTCCAAAGGAAGCTCTTCGTAAGAAATCCTTGGCATATTTTTCTTAGAAATGAGGAAGGTATTCCACTGCTATTTCTAAATCTTTGGGTTGAGTATGCTCACAGTGTGTTCATGCCTTTGTCTAATACTGACACATCTTAGATTTAGTGGGTTTGGACCCCCTCTAGACCATTCCCTGTCATTTGACTGCTTGGTCCTCAAGTCGATTGCTTTACGATCTAATCTGCTGTTATAGACTACCAGAGTAACCAGAGGAGACCACAAGCCAGATGGTTCTTAACGGGTTTCATTGTGTCACTGCTCCAGGACTTACTGTGGCTCCCCATTGCCCTTTGGGTTCACCGAGACTTTGGCCTACACTTTTATTCCTCTCCCTTAGGCAGCCTCCTCCCTACGTGTGCTGCATTTCATGCTTCCAGCCCCTGTCTGCTGTGGGGCCTCCACACCGTAGGGAGCCCGTGAGGAGAAGTGTGCTTCACTTCCCACAGCCAGCACGCTGTGGCAACTAAATGGAGACATGTTCAATCAATTTGTAATTAACATACCATTCAATGGCCTGACGGGCATCAGGCATTCTAAAAACCAAAGACAGGATTTGGAATGACCCGTTTTCAAGGGTGAAAAGAAAAAAAAAAAAAGCTTTAAATAAGGACTGTTTACATTTGTCAGCGTTTCTACCTGAAATAAAAAACAGAACAGAAGCAGCCTCGTGAAAAACAGCCTGTTCAAAACCACTGAGATATATTAAAATACACACCAGCACAGACGTTCTGTCACTTTAAAAATGTTTTGAATCCCTGATGCCAAGCAGGATGCTGGGGGCTTCTTGCAGCCAGCACCAAGTGTTGGGAAAACATCAAAAAACAAAAAACAAAAAAACCTCCCCGTGTTGACTCAGCCAAAATAAACATTTCGTTCTTCCCATAGTAAAGGCAACTTCTTGTTTGAGTAGATGAAATCCCAGGTAGCTAGCTTCCCAGGTTGTACTGTGTAGGCAATTTTCAGAGACACCTCACAGTCATGTGCATAATAAAGAATTGAATTCAATTGGCTGGAGGGAGGTTGAAGGGGAAAGATAGCACTGGGGGTTAGTGTAACAGGTGCTCTCAGGGAATGTGATGGACAACGAAACCCAAGGACTAGGGTGCAATGGACTAGGTGCTTACTGACGATGCCCAGACGCTTAAAACTAAACTAATTGCTGAAAATGTGAGAGTACTGTGTCCAGAGGACATGCTAAAAAAAAAAAATACATCTTAGGCTGGTTTGTAGAATTTTTTATTTTTTATTTTTTTTACTTTTTTTAAAGATTTATTTATTTATTTGACAGAGAGAGAGAGACAGTGAGGGAGGGAACACAAGCAGGGGGAGCGGGAGAGGGAGAGGCGGGCTTCCCGCCCAGCGGGGAGCCCGACGCGGGGCTCGATCCCAGGACCCTGGGACCATGACCTGAGCCGAAGGCAGACGCTTAACGACTGAGCCACCCAGGCGCCCCTGGTTTGTAGAATTTTTTACAAAAAGAAGAAAGAAAGGAAGGAAGGAGGGAGGGAAGGAGGAAGAGAGGAAGGGAGAGAGAGGAAAAGAGAGAAAGAAGGGGAGGAAGAGGAAGGAAGAGACGGAAGGAGGGAGGAAAACGGGGAAGAGCAAGGACGAAAGTGGCTTTGTATTCCCTACCTTCCCCCTTCACGCGAATAGCAATCACCCATACATTCCTCAGATTCTATCTTGTTTCATCCTTGTCAGAACCTTCAGATCTATTTTTTTTTTTTTTTTTTTTTAAGCAAGGAAATGAACACACAGAGGTCGAATGACTTGCCCAGGATGATCCGGCAAACAAGCCAAGCAGTGGGGACCACAGCCAATCCCTCTAATGATCAAAGCCAAGAGGGCCTCTTGCCTGGGGTCCCTGCCTTCTCATGTTGCTGTTCACGTCCCCACAGGGGATGTTTAGAGATCTTTCTGCAGGCAAAGGCATGGACTTAATGATGCCCAGAGATCCTTGACCACATCACGGTTTACTTATGATTCTAAAAACGCATAGTGAGCCTCCCTGGAAACAGTCTCCTGTGCAGGAAGCTGGGATCGGGCTCCGTTTCTTGCCCTTGAGCAACTGTCATGCCCCAAAGTTGGGAAAGGGCAGAAAAGAAAAGTAACAGATGTTCGCTAATGGCCTGTCTTCCTAGGGAGATCTCACTGCTTGACAACCAGGGGCCCTCCCCCAGGCTGTGCGGACTCCACGTGAAGTCCGGTCATGGAGAGAGAGCTCTGAATGTAGGTGACTTCTTCCAGGAGTCTGTACCAGGGGCTCCCCATCCCCTAATCTTCTGGGCTCCAAACTCGGTTGGCGTCCACCCCCTTCAGTCCCTTATGGTAAGCAGGGGATGGAGGCTCTTTGAGGGGGTGGGATGGCTGGGAGGGGTCTTTGGGGTGGGTTTCTCTCTCTCTGATACTCCGATCATCTCCTGAAGGAAACCTGCTGCCATTTTGACTCTACAATAATTTAATGTGGTGAAGAGTTGCCGTAGCAACATGATTTCTGCATCAGGTTGACATAAATTCATGCTTGCCTGGTTTGAAAAGAAAAATTGGACATTCAATCTCCACCAGAGAATTTACACATAGGAACAGACAGTAGCTATGAATCCTAACCTTACTATTATTTTCTAACTTTTTTGGTATGGGTTTGAACATACACGCAAATAAAGGCAGGTCTAACTAAGCTTCACATGCCTGTTGCCAGCTTCAACAATAATCAACATATGGCTAATCATGCTTTGTTTCTATACTCCTTCCTTCTCCAGCCCCCACCCACTGTATTGTTTTTCCATAAATCCCAGCTACCACATAATTTCATCCACAAATATTTCAGTATGAATCTCTAAAAGATAAGGGTGCTATTTTTAACAAATGATTCTCACATGAATAATAAATAAAAGAACAAAGGAACATTTCAGGATATAAATTCTGCCTTTCTCCCAAACCTAATCATTTAAACTGTATCTATTGCCTTTCATTGATATCTCTACTTCAGACACCACTTATGTTTTGGCTTGAAATATAATAGAACTATGGGGGTGCCTGGGTGGCTCAGTCAGTTAAGCTGTGGACTCCTGATTTCAGCTCAGGTCATGATCTCGGGGTCCTGGGATTGAGCCCCCGCATGGGGATCCCCACTCAGTGGGGAGTCTGTTTCTCTGCCTCTCTCTCTCCCGCTGTCTCTCCCTGTGCGTGCTCGCACTCTCTCTCTCTCTCTATGTAAAATGAATAAATACATCTTTAAAAAATATATACATATAATAGAACGATGTAGCAGGCAAAGTTCCAAGTACTTTACATGAATTATCTCATTTAATCTTCACAACAACCCCGAGAGGTAGATGCTAATATTATCCCATTTTATAGATGAGGAAGTTGAAGCACAGTGAAGTTAGTAACTTGGCCAATATCAAACTCTTAGAACGTGTAAATGAGCAAATACGTTGTTGTTAGTTCCTAATCAGGGCTAATCTGACCATTGAAATGATTGTGTATCAAGCTTACAATTTGCAGTTTATCAAGCAGTGCCTGCCTTCCCGAGTTTTGCATTTTTGTACCTACTCCTAAGACTGGATTTTAAAACCTTCTTGAGCAGAAACAGATCACTATAAGCAGCATGCTAGGTGATTTAAGACTTACCCTCAAGACTTATCCACCTATCTTTATCCCCATGAGTGTATTTTATATACATTCTGTGAAATCCTGAGCCCTCTGTTTCAGTGGAAACTATCCAAGAGACAGTGCCATGAGGTATCCACCATGTTGGATGATGTTGTCCAACCACTCACTGGCTGTGTGACGGAGGGCAAGTAGCTGTCCTTCAGTTCCTGGTGTGAACTCTTGCCCCATCAAAACCTTGCCACATTGTATTGCAATTATCCCTGTATTGGTCTGTTTCCTTAGAGGCTCCTTGAGGCCAGAAGCCAATTGGCCATATGTTGGTTTGGCTGTTTGTTCATTTTCTGTATCTGAGCTTTGACACTAGTGGATAGTAAGTACTCAGTAAGTGAGTTTTTCTAGCTATTATAATTCTCTGAGTTCTTTTTATTTTTCTTTCAGATCAAGCAAATAACGATATCTCTGGCAGTGACTAAAAATCAGAATAAATAAAAGCAGCTCTGTCATTCAGAGAAGGTACAGATTTTTAAATCAAGGGGAAAGATGTTCTTGTTTGATTTTCTACTCTGTCTGCCCACACTGACATTATTCAATGTACCATTTTCCGGTGCCTTTATAGATGTAGTCTTTGGAGTTTATTGTGGGGAAAATTAACAGTATATTATCTGAAGTTTAACATTTAATAGTTTAATATTTAAGATTCTTAGGTTGAATTGTCATTACTAATAGTTATTCTAGGTTTGTAAGGGGTAAGCAAATATGCAGCACAAGAACTGAAAAGGTACAATGAAAAACATTAGTCGAATGTTCATGTATTTCCAAGTTATCCCAAAATATTTTCTTCACATTTAATAATACAGTAAGAAGATCATCCAAATTTTCTGAGACTGTTCTGGTTTTAAATATTTGCCATATTGTTCCCACATGTATTTTACAGATCAGATGCCAGATTTTGGTTTAGAAAATATAATTACTGTACACAATTAGCTATTAACAATATTAAGCTTGTGCATTGGCTTGACACTTGTCCTTCTTACACAAGCTTGTGCTTCTTTCTGTATTTTATTCCAGGTGACAACAAATACTGGAAGTGTCTCCTATGACGTGTGCTGGAATTAGACCGAAAATGAATTTTTTAAGAACACAACCATGTAGTTAATGCAGTTCAAGCTGTTTCCTGAGAAACAGAAATAATCCTAAGCAAACGCTATGTCAAAAAAATCAGGATTCTGGTAATGTGCTCTGCCCTTTTTGCTTAATATAAAAATACAGGAAACAATTTAACACTTAACATATATGTCACTCATCCCTATTTTCTGCATTTTTGTCAAGGAAGATTCTATAAATGGTATTTTTAATACTGGAAGGTGTGTGTGTTGGTGCAGCTCAAAATGAAGGGATCTGAAATTCTAGTTCCGCTGACTTCTTTGCTGCCATTAAGAAATTATTTAATTTAGTGGGGCTCACTTTAGCCTGTCAAAAATGGGATAATATAGGAGTGTTCCTCACGGGAAAAGGTGATGAAGCATCACTTAAGTAAATGATTAAGAATACAGACATGTGTCTATGCCATGATTTGCCATTCAACAAATATTTCATAAATATTTACTCTTTTGCCTAAGAAATAGCCATGGATGTGATTCCAGGTTTTGGGGCCCTTCACTTCCTACCCCCATACCCCTTGATTCACTCTGGTGTCCTTTCTTAACTCAAGGGGAGAAACCAGGCAACTGAAAAATACTGAGTGCACAAGAAGGTTTGGGAATGGCAGAAGTGATGGCCTCATGAGCAAACAGGAAGGGAAGCCCATCTGCTTCCCCCTCATAGGCCTGTAGGATGTATTGATGCCAAAAAGCAGGAGAACAAAATACAACACACTCCCTGGACCTCCTACACCCCCAAAGTGCTCTCCTGAGCTCTCCCCACGCTGGAGAGTTTCTAGCTCTCAATGTGGACCAGCAGCTTTCCCACAAGGCACACCTCCTAACAGCCTTTGGCCCCAGGCCTCTTCTCGGGTGGAAGGGATGTGGGCCAAAAGTAGCTTTCTGCTCAATTCAAAGTGACCGGTTGTCAGAAACAACATTTAAACTTACACTCCCTCTTGCCGTGGAGTGTTACTGTGCTAGTTTCCGAGCCCTCAGAGAAGTAGCGTTTACACTTGGGTTTAACTAAGCTCATGACGTTAGAGCACGTCATTGACACAGGGCTGGTCTCATGTTCCAGTGTGCAGTGTTCACCCTGCAGGCCTCTTTCAGAAACATTTGGAGAGCTGCGGAAAAACCGCAAGTCGGAAAGTGTTGCCTTCATCAGAGAGGAAAAATGCCTTTTGTTACTCCTGCCATTATAGGTGAGGAGAAGCGTAGAGGCAAGTCTCAATTTTACCTAAAACTTTATGTTGGTTTTTATTGATGCAAAATTACGGTTCTTGAAATAAGGGCCATTCCTTCTGGTATCATTTATTTTAAATGCAGGCATAATTCTCTGGACAATAGCATATTCTGGGATGGCTTGTTGGAAGAACTTGACGTTGAGAAGTAAAGTAACCCAAGAGAGACCAACTTACTCTAAAAAAACCTTGGCCCCAAAGAATTAAGTGAGTTATCAGAAATAGCTAAATGTATTGAGAGGGTTACGTTGCAGGTACTATGCTAAGGACATTACATAAATTACCTGTTGAATCTTCATAACAAGTAGGAAAAGTACTAGTGTGGTATCCAATTGGAGGTATGACCTTGCCAAGGTCAAGTAGCTAGCAAGAGGGAAAGCCTGGCAGGATTAAAATTCCCCCCGTCACCCTAATGCCCAGGCCGTGCCACACTATCTCTTGGAAGCTATGAATTAGTCTCTCCCTCAACACCCACTCCAATTAGGCCATTTGAGTCAGTGAGAATGATTTCTTTGTTCATAGTATTATGTTCATATTTTGGTTAATAGTGTGCCAAGAAGAATAAACAAAGGAATTGGCAGGAGTGAAATGTACTTGTTATAATCCATTTTCACGATTCTTAAAACTCCTTGAGAAATTTTATAATAGTTAAACATTTTAAGCTAAATAAGGAAACTAACTATAATTCTGTACATCCTCTATTTTAGGAATGGAATATGTGTTCGATTTAGTCCTCAAGTGACTTTCTACAAAGTGAATGCTATTTTCCCATTGAAAACTGTAAGTCTATTTTTCACAGGAAATTATCCCCACCTAAAAGGATTAAGATTATAGGAAGGATCATATAGAACACCCTAGAATATCTTGTAGCAGTCTTTTCGTGTTTCCAAGTCAGGTATCACCTCTCCACTCCATTCTCCTACTGTGACATGTTCTCTCTTCCTAGACCAGAGGGATTTCACCCAGGAGACTGGTTGACTTCTCAAATTCTTATTTTCCTTTGGATTGAACTTTAGTTGGACCTTGTAGAGCTGGGAATTGCATATGATGACAGTGACAGCCATTAGCCTGTCTTCTGCTCCAATCCCTTCTTTGGGTACACTGCCCCTCCTTCCTAAGGCCACAGGGATGCGCTCTCATCACCCTGCATATACGTGTTACTGCCCCTCCCACCACCCTCCCACCTTCAGAACCTTATAACCATCTGTAGACTGGACATCTCCATTTGCATGTCCCCTGAATACCTCAAGCTCTTGTGTCTGAGGTCAAATTAGACATCTTCCTCCCCAAACCTGCCCTCTCCAGGATTCCTTCTCAGTCAATGGCACCACCAACCATCCGGTCCCCCAAATGGAAACCTGGGATCTTCCTTCACTCTCTCCTCTCCCTTATTTCTCATAGCCAGTTGGTAGCCAGTCTTTGCCTCTTCTTCGTCTGGAACCAAATCTCTTCTCTCCATCCACAGTCCTTTCTCAGCTTGGCTCTCACGTTCCTCACCTGGATCAACGCCACAGTTTTTCCTCGACACCCACATTGGGCATCTTCTCTGGGAGATTTTTCTTGCTTATCTGCACCCCTCAGTGTGCTAGATGTCCCATCTGTTCACACAATATCTCCTGCATCTCTATCACAACACTTATCCTGGGAACCCTAATCTATATTTAATTTTGTATCTTGCCCAGTGCACGGTAAGCATCTTGAGGGTGGGGACGGTATCTTATTTATGAATAATAGCCAGCTCCAAACAGCGTCTGGCACTTGCTTGCTACTTGCTAATATCTGTTGGGTAAATGGAGGAGACTTTAGAGTTGGTCCAGTCTTCACTGTTCCTGGGGGAATCTTATCAGGATCTGTGTGTGATTACACAGCTTATCCACCCCGGGCTTGGATAGGCTGGCTAAGAGTTACATTTCCTTTTCGTTTGTAACTCTTTTGTGACAATGAACAAGAACACAGCAACATCAACAGCATTTAGCACAGTGTTATAGGCCAGAAATAAGTGCTTCTTAAATTAAAATGGACGGGACAAAAGGGGCACAAATTTAGGGATTGTTTTTAGGCTCCATGCGGTAACACATCTGTTTACTCCATTACTGAAAACCCAGCATATAATCTACCACCTGGCTACAGTAGCTAGTCGAAACTTAATAACAATAAAAACAATGATATTTATCATTTACGCAATGCTTCTTACATGCTTCCCATTCTGAGTGTTATGTATGTCTCATTTAATCTTCACAATAATTTTATAAAGTTAGGTATTATCCCCATTTTGCAGTTGAGGGCACAGAGTTAAGTGACATGCTTAAGGTCACCTGCAAGCCTGTGGTGGCACCAGATATGGTCCTGGCTAATTTCAGGGCCCACATTCAAGAGCCACACACGTGTGTGCCCTGAAGCAAGGCACACACGACTCTCAGGGTTTACTCAGCTGAGCCCTCAGCTGGTGAGTGACAACGGCTGAAATATGATGCGTAAGCACGTCGAAAAACACAGATTTTTGTTTCTGACATCCTTTTCCATAGGCACGGCGTATCTAAATTCAGGAAAATAATTAAAAAATGCACATGCTAAGTTCTTTAACCATTTTGTCTTTTCTCAGCTATAATTAAAGGTAGATTTCATTAGAAAGGCATTACTCCTCAAAAAATTCGTATTCTCGCCCTCAGAGTTATCTTTCTGGATGATATTTGTTCATATTATGTGGCTTGAGTAGGGATTAAGATTTTCTTAATAACGTGTGGAAAATATATTTAAATAATTACACAGATTTTTAAATTTTCTTTTGTTGTGGTAAAAGAATGAAAATCATCTGCTTGCTGCTACCCGCACTTTTTGAACAGTCTTCTACCCTCATTGGCTTGGTTTTTACTTGTGGACTGGGAAAGATAATGTGAATTGTGTTGGCACAAAATGGCCTGACCTTAAAAAGCTATGTTAGGGGCGCCTGGGTGGCTCAGTCGTTAAGCGTCTGCCTTCGGCTCAGGTCATGATCCCAGGGTCCTGGGATCGAGTCCCACGTCGGGCTCCCTGCTTGGCGGGAAGCCTGCTTCTCCCTCTCCCGCTCCCCCTGCTTGTGTTCCCTCTCTCACTGTGTCTCTATCTGTCAAATAAATAAATAAAATCTTTAAAAAAAAAAAAAAGCTATGTTAGCCAAAAATTTCTTCCGAGAGGCAGGGCCTGGAATTACTGACAGAAGTGTCCTCGGACATGATCAGCTTCAACTGAATGTGGTCAGAATTTCTCCACCCCACTGGGCAAGTTTGTGGGTTTCTTAAAAATAGTTGTGCATGAATGATGAATGACAAAGAGGAGAAACAGGACTTTAAATTTTGCATTTTCTCTCTGATGTCCGCTACTCTGTATTACTAACTGTGAAAATGTGATCCACTAAGCCTGCTAGCATGAAACACCACAGAAATGAGGGGAAATTAGATTCTATTAATTGAGTACTTTACTCACTGATTTAAAATGTACGTGTCTGTATCAAGTTCTAGGTTATAGAATCCACGTTCACAATGTTGTAAGACCTTTCTTTTTTCCTATTTGCTAACATCACTTAAAAATATGCCTTTGGGGGTTATATCATGTGTCAAATTCTCAAGGACCTAAGAAAACGTGGAACAATTTTTTTTACAATTAGGAGAATCAGCGATCTATGACAAAATTGCTGAAAAACAACTCCCCCAAGAGCTGTGCATGAATGAGTGCATTAATTATTGCTTTAATATTAAGAGCTTCAAAATGAAGAAAATGTCTTTAAAATTGCTAAGCCACCCCAGTAAGCTTCCCAGACTGACTCATCCCCCAATTTATGTGATTTCTTAAGGAGCATGCCTGGACTATACCCTCCACAGAGAAGAAGATGTTCTCGAGTAGGGAACAATCAGTAGCTTAAATTGTGTCCAAAAAAAGATTAGTGAGCTAAATGATCAACAACATATTAAAATAACATTAGGCTAAGAGCTCTTTAACATGCTTCGGAACTGAAAATTTTAAAATATTAAGTTAGAGATGAAAGGCTGTGGGAAACTTTTTAGTAAACTGTGTACATATGTGGGAGAAGCTACACAAATACACCTGCATTATTTGTGAGACAATATTTCCAATATAAGACTTGATGTTTTTACTATGCAAAGGTGGATTGTAATAGGTGTATGCAATTGTTGAAATGCATAAAACCATAATGTGAGGTCTCTGCTTTCACTATAGGTAAATTGTACCTCAATTTGAACAAATCTTCAAACTTTCAAGGTCACCAGAAACAAGTCTGAGAAACCGTCACTGCCTAAGGAGACATGAGGACTAAATGTAAAGTGTTATCTTGGATGGGATCTAAGAACAGAAAGAGGAAAATTTTAAAAATGAATAAAATCCAAATGAAATACGGCATTTAGTTAATAATAATATATCAGTATTGGCTCATTAGTTGTGACAAATGTACCACACTAACGTGAGATGTTAACAATAGGAGAAACTGGGGGCTGAGTATAGGAAAACTCTGCCACTTTTCCTTAAGCCTAAAACTGTTCTAAAATTTTAAAAGCTTATTTTAAAAAATAGAAACACGCAGGATAAGGGGGTGGGGAATGGATAATATGGCAGTTACCCAAGACAGTACTGGACGTCAAGAAAAGGAAAAAGAAAACGTGGGTATACATTATGTATTTCAAGCAATAAGTGTAAACAAGCCACAAAGAGCAAGTGTTTTATCTACTGGAAATTAGCATGGACTAGATTACCCTTCTATCAGATCGACTTTCCCCTGATAAAACTGAAGGTTGTCATCATCACCACATTGTTTTTAAAGCTGGGCTCACGTTCAAAAGGGCTAAACACACACATACACGGCAGTGGAGTGAATGAACCGTAGAGCTTTTATTTCGGAGGCAGCAGATTGCTCATGGTGAATTACCTAGTGCCACTGTTCCCCCCTGTTTCACTCCGCCATCCGTGAGTGACACACGTTCTTTATATGGATAAATAGAAAAAATCATTTCGTGCCTGACAAAAACGTTTCCTTCTCAGGTGCGAGTGTGTGCATAGAGAGAGATGTGTAAAGAAAACTCGCTTCCAATGCCTACTCGATCTCTTTGTTAAATATGCCTTTATGCTATAATCCATAATCATCATAATTAAGTCCTGTCGATCCCCCTTTTCATAAACAGGGAGGCTTCCTCGTCGTTTATTGGTGTCAGTGCTCACCAGCCCTCGGAGAGGCTCGGAGGGGCCTTGCACAACCGTGGAGCAATGTCTGGTGCCGCCACCTCTGGGCCTGGGTGCCAGAGGCAGGGTACCCACAGGATGGAGCAGGATCCTTGGGGGCGCGCAGCTTCATCGGGAACACGCCGTGCGACGACAAATTCCTCTTCCTTCAGTTAACAGTTCTGGGGCAGAGGCTGGTGGAGAGGCCCCGAGCCCACGTAGACCGAGATGAAGATGAGGAAGACCAGGAGTAAGAAGAGGATGGCTGCCGCGGCGGCCACAGCGAAGAGCTCCATTCGCAGCGCAGCATCCCGCCGCCGGGACTCGCCGGCTGCCTCGAGGCGCCGCGTTGCCATGGGAACCGCGGCGGCATCCCCGCCCAACCCCGCGTTTATGACGCGAGAACCGACCCGCTCCGCAGCCGCCCCCACGCCAGGGACGCGGGCGGGGGGGGGAGCGGGGGGACGCGCGTCCCCCCGCCCCCAGCACCGGTGCGGGAAAGCAGGAATCAGACAACGGCGTATACACGTGGCAAACCCTCGGTGAGCGGTGCCGGGGGGCCGGGAGCAGCCCGCTGGGAGCGCCGAGGTCGGGTGCGCTGCCCCGGGTGGAGGCCGGAACCGGGCCGGCCCGCGCGGCACCCCCCCGCCCCGGCCGGGGACGCGACGCGGGGCGCTGAGAGCGCCTCCCGCCGGTCCCCGCCTTCGCCGACGCCCTCGGACCCAGCTGGGACCCTCGCACACAGAAAGTTGGAGGTCCGTCGTGCGCGCTTTTGCAGAACCTCCCCGAAGCGAGGGCCCTGCATTTAACCCCGCGCCCCTGCCCTGCAGGCTCTCAGAGGGGAGGTAGGGAGCATAAACGGCATCTACCCCGAGTCCTAATTATTGGAACATTTCCTAACACGCCGTCTGTCCCGGGAGCTCGAAACATATTGCAGGAAGGCAATATTTGGGTAATTAATAAAGAGAAAATAACAGGGCTTCCGAAACGCTAGCCGCCCTGGGCCGGGCAGGCGGCCCTGCGAGGTGCTCGGCCCCGCTCAGCCGCCTTCGGGGCGCACGCACCGCGGCGGGGGCCGCAGGGCTCACCGGCATCCGGGCCTTTCACCGCTCATGTAATTAGCAGAAACGCAAAAGGCGGACGATTCCCATTTTACCCACTAAACTTTCGCCTCCCGGGTCACTGGTGAAGCCCCAGGCTCGGAGACACCGGGGCTCCGCTCCTGGGCCCGAAAAGTCCTCCCCCAGGGAGCGGAGTCCTGTTGCTCCCAGCTATAAATATTAATAAGATGAGAGGCTCGGCATAATTATCTCCTTTTAATTGCAACTCAACCAAAAGTCCAGCCCGCTGCCACTCAGCACCCCCCCACCACCCAAATCGGGATTGCCGGGTTTCGATGTCAAGAGATTCCCTTGGCTCCAAGCAGTTCTTTGTATCTGCCGCCCAACATGGAAACCATATGCTGCGCCTCTCCGTGAGTTAAAGTCACACTCCGAGAGATTCGAGCTGACGCCCTTTGGCTTTTCATCGGTAGCCTTTAGCCCCTGGCCGTCTCGTGTCCCCTAGGTCTTTCCCCGCCCCCGGGGGACCCCGCCTCTATTCCTTCCAGACCCCCTGTTACTAAAGCAATCATCTGAGGAGCTCGGCATAGAGGGGTGGCCCCTGGAGGGGGGTGGGATTCACCCCGTCTTTGATCCGAAGGCACCTGTGGCAGCCCGGCGGGGGGTGAGGCCTGCGGGTCGCAGAAGGCTTCTTCCCCGCCGCGCCCGGGAAAGCAGCCCTAGAGGCTCCACTGCGGCCGGGGCTCTCCGGTCCGCAGGTCTGGTCTAGCCGGTGCCCCTCCATGTTGGGGTCCCTCTGCCCCACCACTCCGCCAGCCTGCTACTTCCCCGAGGTTTGCTCCCTATGTGTCCCCCCCCCCCCAGCAGAGAAGGACGCCAGTTCCGAGGGGACAGCTGCTCAGGGCCTCGGTGCGCTCTCCCGGGGTTAGAGGCTGAGGCGGGGGGGGGGGGTCGTGGGCTGGTGCCATTCCCTGCGCTTTCTCGCCACGCACCCCAAAAGCTGAGAGCCGAGGGGCGGCGGGACGCCTGGGCGCCCAGCACCGCGCAGGCCGCGCCCAGTGACTAGGCCTTCCTCGCCCGAGGCTCGCGGGCGGGCGGGCGCTGAGAGTCACCTGGAAAGGGCCCGGGCGCGGGCTCCGGCCTCCTGATCCGCAGGCTGCAGTAGTACAGGCCCAGACTACCCACCCCTCACGCCCGCCACTTCTACCGGCTGTCCCAGGGCTTTTTCGGAGAGTAAGTCCCCCGTCGCTCCCTGGAGGAGGCTTTGCGGAGCCCAGGCACCCGGGACGCAGGAGGAGGCTCGGCTGAGCTCATCCTGGGAAAGCAGCGGAGGCTGAGCCCTTTAGAGAGGAGGACACACTGCCCGTGGGCTCCTTGAGAAGGCCCTGCTTTCTGCCCGCGAATCTGGTCGCTCTTACTAAGGCCACATCGTGGGCCAAGAGGAGCTGTCGAATTATTTCTTGCCCACTTACTTCTCTTGGAGTTTTGTGCCAACAGGCAGCTTGTTCCAGGCAGAGAGGTCCTGGCTGTCCACTCTCCAGGGATTATGACGATCATTTAAAAATATTAATGTCCGGGCGCCTGGGTGGCTCAGTCGTTAAGCGTCTGCCTTCGGCTCAGGTCATGATCCCAGGGTCCTGGGATCGAGTCCCACATCGGGCTCCCTGCTCTGCGGGAAGCCTGCTTCTCCCTCTCCCACTCCCCCTGCTTGTGTTCCTGCTCTCGCTGTCTCTCTCTCTGTCAAATAAATAAATAAAATCTTTTAAAAAAAAATATTAATGTCCATTTGCTTGATACATTTCCATTTAAAGTGCATCAGGAGGAAAATTCAAAATGCAAAATAAGGATTTATTTAAAACACCCACAGCAGTTAAATTAGTACCCATTATATTTCAGTTAAAAATACAGATCCACCAGGAAGGCCCAATTTCTTTTAATTAAAAGAAACTCTGTGCTCTGGAAGCTGAAGTGTCAGTTATCGGACTATGGTGGTGACTGAGTCTGGTGAATGTTAACTGTCCATTGAAAAGACAAAAAGAAATCCACCTCTGAGTCGGATACCTGGACTGTAGCTATGAGAATTGTGGGCAGTTCCCGCAAGTCACTCCAGAGGCAAGATCAACTCTTTTGCTGACCAAATGAAAGTTTCCTGTTAAGATTAGCATTGGTTCCACACTCTGGCAGCAAATGGTTAAGTGGGTCTCAGAGCTGGGGCAACCCAATTTGGTGTTCAGGGCAAGAGGTCAGTGCTCCCACCATCCAGCGCCCAGGTCACCTGTGTGGGAAAGCAAGCTATAGTCATTGGCCCGGGAGGAGGGGATGGTGAAGGCATGGGCAGGCAGCAAGACCGGTGGGGGTGGCGGCGGTGGGCATTTGGACAGGTATGGGTTTTATTTGTTGCAATTCCTGCACCCAGCAGGTGTTGTGTAAATGTTAAAAGGCCCAGAACTACCCGAAGATGAGTGGGATTGGCCTTCTCTAAAGGGAGATTCAGCTTGAGCCGCCTGGTTTGTAACCAGGCCTAGAGCCTACACGGAGTACTGTGTGCTCTATTCCACTTTCCGTTCTGCTGTGGTGGGTGGAGGCAGGCAGTGGTGGGAATGTGGGCAGACACAAAGGCCTCCTGTCCCTTGGAGCACAGGAAGGCATCTGGAAATCTGTTAGTGGGAGTATTTCTCCGATTGTCTCAGGAACTCTTTCATCTCGACCAAGAAGGGTTTCACAAGGCTGGGACAGGCATTTGGAAATGGTTCTTTGCTAGTGACAGTGTTGGGATCTCGCTCCCTCTCTCACCCACCCCCTTCACACACACACTCGCAAATCTGCCCTTTTTGTATTTTGTGTGAAACTTTTTAGCCTGATAAAGATCAAAGCCACGTACCAACTTGTCTCTCTGAAACCCCACACACGGCTCTCTGTCCTCCTGGCAGTAAAAGTCTGGAAGCTGTTTTTGGATTCTGCTCGCTCAGCCTCACCCTGCTCCGCCCCAAATGATGCAATGCTACGGCAGGACCCGGAAGGCGGCTGGGTCTGTCACCGGCCGGCTGACGCTGGCCTCAAGGTGCCAGACCGGACCAGACAAGAGCTTTGTTGAGTGAGCTTCCCTCAACTCCCGGAGCTGTGACAGGAATCATAACATAACGCCTTCTACTTTTGGCGGACTTTAGAGCTGACAAAATTATGGCTCGTTTCTTCCAACAACTTATCTGCATTTATAGATGAAGAAACTCATGTCTGGAGAGGTTAAGTGAAGGCCACAAGGAGAGAATGGGGCACCTTGTGAGTCTTGTCCTCGGGCTCTTGCTACCACACCTGTCACTTCAAGGTCAGCAGTAGACACCATGAGCTCTAACTGGTATTCACCCTGGAATTCACATTGCTTCTCCGCTCCGTTAGGCAGGAGGTGGGTGCAACACATCTCTCAGCGGCAGACAGACGAGTGGGTGCCTAACAAGAAACCGGGGACAGTCCAGGCAACAGAGCCAAAGACACAAGTGGCAGCCAGGCCTTTCCACAGGACAAAGCCTTCCCGCTGGTGGAGGTTATGAAAGTAAGTGAAGCCTCTCTTTATAAAGATGAAGGCAGGACAAGGGATGTCCCCCCAGGGTGATCCATCCCCATGTTTCCCCTCTTCCCTCTCCACTCTTGCTTGACTCACTGGCCCAAGCAGCCAGCCATGGTCTAGGACAGGTTTTTTGCCCCCTCAGAAGCTGCAGGGTGTGGCTTTTATTAGCCCTGGCCACTCAACAACCTCAGACCTGTCATGCCTCCTGAATTTGATGTAGCATAGACACCCAGACACACCCGTCGCTCATGGCCATGATGACCAATCTAAGCTACACCCCTCACCTGGTAAGGTCTTGAGAAAACGAGCAAGAATTGAAGGTAGTCTTTCTCTCTTTCGCTTGGATTTTCATATTTGCTACTTCGAGCTGTTCGTGTCCTCAGCCTGGTGGCCTGGAAAATGCTGGAGTGTGGTGGGAAGGAGGATCAGAGGAGAAAGGACGACATCTTTGATGAGTAGGGCTGGGGCTAACGAGCGTTTGAGGATTTAAAGATTTTTGTAAGCTCGTATGAAAACGAGTACTCAACTGCTATTCACCAAAGCGGCGAGTCTGAATGGTAATGATAGCTGAGCGTTATGAGCACTTACTGTGTACCTAGCACTGTGCCAAGTGTACTTGATAAGTAGGGACTCATTCTATCTTCGAGGCAACACTGTGGGGCAGTGACTGTGACTATCCCCACTTTACAGGTAAAGGTGCTGAGACCTACAGATGTCCTGTAACAGTGCTGGCAAGTAGCAGAGTCGGGATTTCACTAAGCTGTGTTCACCTGTTACCTAGCACCAGCCATCATCAATCCAACAGGTGAAGCTGGTTTCACCAAGGTTGTGCGCACTAATGCCAAGCGGCTTCTCTCGGAAAGTCAGTCTGCACTGTCTTAGCAAGAACGCACGTTTCAAGTTGTTTTCTCCTCTCCGCTTTCCTTCTCCACCGCCCCCCCCCCTCGCCCCGCCACCCCATGTTAGAGCTGAGATTTCTGCGGCTGAGCCTGGAGGAAGGCGGCAAGTGGTTAGAAATGGAAAGATTCGTTGCCTTGAGTTCCCCTTGTAGCCTGACTGTGTCCCACAGTGCTCCGAATCTGGCTGGGTTGAAGTGTACAAAGAAAATGGCTGTTATTAGTCACCGGACATTCCATGTGGCTTACGTCAGTGATAGTAGTGCTTTTTACACGGATCACACTTATTTACAGTCTACGAAGCATCTTCACTCCTGGCATCTCGTTTTCAACATTCCCTCTTTGCGCCTGGGGCCTTATCTCTAACTGTGGAATGAAAGGCTGGGTCCCTTGTTAAAAAGATTCCAGGCCCGCATAGAACCACGTGACTCACTGTGCCCTCAGAAGGAGGAAAATGTCAGCGTGCAGCCCTCAGGATCAGAAGGAGGCGGGTTTACCCAGACAGTTCAGCCTGCCCCGTTGGCTCACCTTTCAGCTTGGTCTGCCTCCATTGTTTCTATCCCGTCCCCCAAATCAGAGTTTGGAAACCCAACTATCCACTGGCGCAGAGCTGTTTTCCAGCCTTCTCTGTCCTGACAATTCACTGTGACATTCAGACGTGACACCCAATCCAGGACGTCAGAGTAATTTCTCCAGAAAGGGGATGTGTGTTACAGGCGTTCCGGCCATCTTTATTTTCTTCCTCCTTTCTTCCCCTTTCGCGAGATAGAAAGTGGGATGGTCACGCGTAAGTTTCTTCATGTAAGTAGAATATCAAGTTAGAGTCACGTGTGCATACACCCTTTGTGGTTGCTTCCGTCCCATCACCTCTACTAGGAATATAGAGATGTGAGATTATATATATATATGATTATATATATATAACGGAATATTACTCAGCCATCAAAAAAAGAAATCTTGCCATTTGCAACAACATGGAAGGAGCTAGAGTGTGTTATGCTAAGTGAAAAGTCAGGAAAAACAAATACCACATGATCTCACTCATATGTGAAATTTAAGGCAGAAAACAGATGAACATAAGGGAAGGGGGAAAAGAAAAAGGAGAGAGGGGAAACAAGCCATAAGAGACTCTTCACGATAGAGAACAAACTGAGGGGTGAAGGAGGGAGGTGGGTGGGGGATGGGCTAGATGGGGGATGGGTATGAAGGAGGGCACTTGGGTGTTGTATGTAACTGATGAATCACTGAATTCTACTCCAGAAACCAATATTGCACTATATGTGAACTACCTAAAATTTAAATTAAAAAAAAAGAAGGAATCCCAGCTTTGTGATCTCCTCCTCTTATGTACAGGGCTGGGACTAGGGTGAGGTGAATGAGGTATTTGCCTTGTACATAATCTTAAAGAGGGTGCCAAAAAACTCAGTAATCAAGAGAAATATTTTAGTGTAATATTTTTACAAATCAAAGTTAACACCAAAAAATTAATGACCACATAATCAAAATTTTAAATAAAAAACAGTATTACTGACATTTGCCTCAAGCTGCAGTATGGCTTGTCACTGCTTGCTTCTTTATCTTTCTCTTAAATCGGAGGAAATGAGAGAGGCAGCAGGAATCTTTATTCTAACTGAAGTCGATGTAATGAACCAGAGAAAGTAGACATGAACAAAATGAAACCAAAAGTAAAATCATGCATCGAAAATATGAAAGAATGAGAGGAGTGGCTAAATTAATATCTAAATAGCTTTTTATTTTTTATCAATGGCAATTAGAGCTTATCATAGAGAACTGTTTGACTCTTAAGTTATTTTATTTTCATTATTAAAAACTTTGCTGTAGTTCAAAGTGTTTTTAGACACGTGTTTGTTTCCCCTAACACTCTGTTTTTGTTTTTGCTTTTGTAACAGTACTCTTGTGTTTTTAGAGTGCTGCTTTGTTTTTCAAAGCATTTTGGTGTTGCATATTTATTTCATTTATTCTTCTCACATCGAAGGAGTTAGATAGGGTATGTTAGCCTTTCTCAGAAAATGAATTGGTGGGATTGTGGAAGAAAAGGAAAAGTTATTTTCTGAGTGCCAAGCACTGAACTAAGTGCTTTGCATGTTTCATTTGTTCCCCAAATAATTCTGAGTTATGGACATGATCAGCTCCTTTTTACAGGTCAGGAAACTGAAATCCAGGAGGAATGATTAATTAGATAGGAAAAATCTCAGAATATTTCCTTAAAAGAATTGTATCATTATTCTCACGCTTTGGGTTGTTAGTAAAACTAAGAAGGAAAAGGCCAATTAAACTAAGAAGTTATATTCTAGCTCCAAAATATGTTTTATGCCTCCATATCTGGTCAAAGCAACTCCAAGATTTTCTCTTTGTCTTTTCTGAATAGTCTATACCTATGCCAGAAGGCATCAACTTTGAAAGGGCTAGTTTGATAGAAGTGGAGTGTCTTTTAATGTAGAAATATTTTGAATTAAGTAGATGTAAATGAGGAAAGTAACTTAGTCTTTTTTGTTCACTACACAGTGCATTTATTTGGTTTTTTTAAGTATGCTGACTGCATGTTAAAGTGTGGAATCATTCTCGTGTGGCCTAATTTTAGTACGTTAATTTTATAGAAAAAGTATAAAAACATTAAAATAATGCTTAATGGACCACAATCCCCCCCACCCTTGTACAACTGTTTTTATTTTTGAGTAATTTTTATTTTCATTTTGAATAATAGTTTCAATAAGAGAAAGCGTATTATTTTATACTTTACTTAACATATTATTGTATAAACATCTCATGATTTCAATAGACTTCGTACTAAGAAGATGGCTGTGCAAATTGTTTTACTGATTTACTGCAATATATTATAAACCATGTATCTGAAAATGAAAAATTAAGTTGTTTCAATTTTATGTTTTGTACCGTAATTGAGAATAATAATGAAGTCTGCCTATTAAGTCTGCTTATTAAGCACTTACTCTGTGCCAGGAACTACACTAGACACTTTAAAAGTATATATGATTTCATGGGGCACCTGGGTGGCTAAGTTGGTTAAACGTTTACCTTCGGCTCAGGTCATGATCCCAGGGTCCTGGGATTGAGCCCCATTGAGCCCCGTCTCTTGGGCTCTTTACTCAGCAGGGAGTCTCCTTCTCCCTCTCCCCTCTGTGCTCTTTCGCGCTCTCTCTCAAATAAATAAATACAATCTTTAAAAATAAAGTGTATATGATTTTGCTTAAGGCTTATCCAGAAGCCCTAGAAGGTAGATTTTAATAATCTCATTTTACAGACCTGGAAACTGAGGCATGTCTCAGGGTGGCAGAGAGAGGAAGGTGCTGGCTCCCCTCCCCCTATGTGCTTTCAGTCACTGGAACAGTGAAGGCTACCACACAACTGCCTTTAGTCCCTTATTATTCAATTTCCAGGGAAGAAAAAATCTTTAGGATTCTTCCTATGCCCAGCCACATTGCTTTCTGGAGGGGTTGCAATGGTGTATAGTCTTTCTAGCAGTGAAGAAGAGAACCAGTCTTGCTTTCACCTTAGTAACATTGGATGTTGTTACTCTAAAGAACTGACTCTTGAGTGGGTATGAAAGTGACAGCCGTGGAGGGAGTGCTCTAATGTCTATTTCTTTGATTACAAGTAAGGACAGATATATTTCTCAGATGTTTGCGAATTTGTCTTTCCTCTTATATGTGAATTGTGGTTAATATCCTTTGCCCATGTGTCTATTGGTGTCAAGGTTTTTCTTATGAATTTGAATGATCTCTATATTTTAGACATAGAAATTCTTGTCTTTCATGGCTGATTCAAATATCATCCTGGTCTGTGGTGGACCTTGAAATGTTTTATAGGCTACATTAAAAACAAATAGTTTCACATTTTAGATGATTTTGCCCCACTGCCAGATGACTTGCCAGATGACTCGGTGGTAATTTGATTATACAGTATTATTTATCAAAACTAATTGAAGTTGATCATTTGACATTAATTAGGGGTGAATTTCCTCAGCTCTAACAAGGCAAGCTCAAGCTTGGGTGGAATAAGGAACATATTTCTGCCATTTTCTATCATTGAAGTTAGACACAAATAGAATCATGTAACTAAAGTAAGCTTATGTAGCCTTTATGTTTTTCTTGAAAAATAGTAACTTACATACATTTTAACAGAAACCGGCATAGGCAGCCCTGATTTTTTTAGTTTTTTAGCTGTAAAAACATTTTAAAGCAAAGAATAGAAACAGTATTTCATTCAGGTCAACATGAGTAACCCAGAAAGGTAAATTATGTTGTTAACTCAGATTTGCTCTTCACTTTTCTCTACCTGTACTTTCCCAAAAGGGAAAAGAAAAATTTTTTGTAATCTTCCTAGGTAGTCTGCCAGATAGCCTCTGGGGACTGTGCATGACTATTCTCCCCTAATTATAAAGGTTTTCTGAGGTGGAAATACCATGTACATCTGAATTGTTTTTTCCTAACTTAAGGTGTAATCTCTGACTCTATATCTTAAAGTTATGCATTTTAGCATGTACACTACACACACACACACACACACACACACACACACACACACGTGTTAAATCCTTCAAAACTCACAGTTTTTGTTTTTGTTTTTTTAAATCTGTCCACAGCTAGTTACCAAAGCCCAGAAAACACACCCATTAGGGGGACAGAAGTGGCATGATTAGAAGGTAGTACTCTCCCCTATTAAATTTCCGCTCCCTCCTCCCACGTGCAGTGTCCTTGTTGTGGGAAGGGCCCACCCCTAGATTGTTCTGATTTCTCCCGTGTCCCCAAGAGCAACACGGGAGGCTGGGCTGTCCCCACGGCAAATCAGTGCTTTGTGTGGGGTCAGACAACCCCTCACTTTATCCTTTTGGTTGTAGGAGAATATGTGTCTTTGTCCATCTTGAAAGTTTCTTTGCTGCAAATATGCAGAGAACAAATCTAAGTAGAAAAAGAAGTCAGGATAAGAAACCGTTTCCGGAGCAGCTCCTCTCTGCTCTTGTGAGGTGCTGGGCGCTCACGGCCTTGTGGTCCCAATGGCCTCTGTGAATGTTTGCCTGACTACTCTTCCTTTCCAGAAAAGTGGCCGGAAGAAGAGGCCTCTTGTTTCTCTTGGAGATCATCAACTTTTATCAAAGCTCTGCCACCAACAGCGGGTTAGGTAGCATCTGTCTGAAGGGCTGGCTGAGGCAAAGTTATAAAAAATACAAGTGAGTTGGAACAGGTTATAGTTTACTTCCAACCGATGCTCCAAAACTGTTCGAAGCACAGTAGCTTCAGAAAACAGTATATCCTTAAACCATGAAGTGATTTTGACCCAAGTGATGTCCAGAATTCCAAGGAGTCAGTCCTAAGACAGGTTTGCTGCCAATGTTTGCGTTCCCTCTCTGTGTGTGTGGTCTCTCTCTCTCTCATATTCTGATATGTTGCACTATATAATCTATTTATCCTTTGGCCTTATGGCTTCCTTCTTTTGACATCTTTTCAGATACTTTTCTTCCCAAACTGTGCCAATGAGGGGACTGCATGCCGAGGGCTTGAAATGTCTCTGTAAAACTCTCAACATTCACATATAAAAGCAACTTACACAGCTCTTTTTTTTTTTTTTTTTTTTTTGAGAAGAGTCAGAAACTATGTCTTCTGCCGGGTGATGCATCATCCTTTTCGAGAAAGCAAATTTATTTTAAACATATTTATTGTTTACATTTTAAAAAATTCACCTGATGTTCTTCCTACACGAAGGGAGAGAGACTCACTTATTGTAAAGACCCAGAAAAACCCTACTGGAGGAAAAAAGGGAGATAACTCATAATTCTTCATGTTTGAATTCAGCAGCCACTGTTTGTTCTATCAAAATAGTTGCACTCTCTCTTTTTTTTAATAGTTGTACTCTCTTGATTACATTTTAGCTTTCCACATTTATGGAAGAACCTCACCAGCAGTTCTTGGCATTTTTTGTAGAAGACCAGAACTACTCACTCATTCTCTCTGAGGTCAAGTAGAAAAGAGCATTTCCTGTCACCGGGTTTCTTCAAAACAATCAAGCTCTAGTGTCACTGGAATATAAAATGACTGCCATATTGATTTAATAGTAGCTTTTAAATGAAGTGGAAGTATCCTTGTTTAATTAATTCAGTCATTCATTCAGTAAACATTTATTGCATGCCCGTCGCATGCCCCCGCTGGAGAAAACCTCTGTCTGTCACTGATGTTACTGCTAAACCAGCAGACTTACACGGTGCCATCATGGCTGCCATTTTTTGAGCAGATGTGGAGCTCTGCACTAGGGACTCTACACACATAATTTTACTTAGTCCTTTGAGCACTCTGCCCATTACCCACATTTTAAATATCAGGGCACCGAGCCTTACATGGTTTATCACTCTCAAGCTAGTAACAGTGGAGCTGGGATTGGCCCCCTTTGGCCTAACTCCAAGTTTGGGCCTAGAATCACTTGAGATTGCCGATCTCAGTTCTCCTTCAAGAGAATATTGAGAATGGAATAAAGATAAGAGGGTTGAAACTGAGGAATTCAGAGAAGTGTGAACTTAAGTCACTTTATGACCTTTACTGTCGGTTTGATTGGGGCTGCTAGTTTATTTTTAGATCATATGGTACCCTGTTGTCTATTTACAAAGCCATCACTCCTTAATTTAAAATTGTATTGAATCTATTGTCTTAGGCCTTTAGTCGTCAGTCCCTACTGGTCTCTCATCCCTCACAACTGCCCAGGACTTAAGTAAATCTGATGCACCTCCTCCAAGGAGCCCTCCCGGATCACTAAAGCCACGCTACTCTTTCTCATCTTGGGACTTCCAAGCACAACCACCTATACTTTTCACTGCGTGCTGCTCCTGAACTACGTTCCTCTTCATGACCAGGACAGGGCCTCTCTCGTACACTTCTTTTGAATCCTCTCTGGTGCCTTGCTTGTGGTATGTTCCTAATAAATATTCACTAAATGTAGGAACACCACTTACTGCTTTTGAGCAATCACGGAGGTGAAAAGGCCTGGATAGTTTCATGATGTGTTAAGTTCTCTGAGAATCGCAACACCTTGGCAGGTGAGAAAACTCTACAGAAAATCACTGTCAGTTTGTTAATCCCCCAAAGAGGCCAGCCTGAAAGAAAATGAAGTCCACGGTTCATAAAGAGCAGATAAATGTTTTATATGGAAAATATATTAGCAAATTCACTGTCAAATTCCTAATGGCATGGAAGCATGGAAAGTCACAGTTTAACTTCCTTAACAAACCTGTCACTGACAGCCAGATGACAGAGTCTGTCAAAGGAACACTTGGGAGACAGATTGCTATCTGACAAACAGCGTTCATTCCTGGGCCTATCCCCATGGACTGGAAGAAGAGTGAAATCTCGTAAAAAGCATTTGTCATTTGACTGGACAGAAGTTTCCCTTCAATTCTGAGGGTATTTTGAAGCTGTGTAGATTCCCACCCATGAAAGGAGTGCTTGTCATGGGAGTCTTTTATGGGAAGTAAAATACTTTTGAAAATCTACTTCAATTACATCATGTCATGTAGTTTGGGGTTTTGCTCATAGCGAACACGTTATGAGTCAGATGAGGCAGACCCAACTCATTTCTTTGTCATAAAGACTTCTCAAATCTGGCCTTGGCCATAGTGTATTACTGTTTGATCAGTGTAATGGGGAAGTAAGAATTGCCATGCCCACATAATCCCAGAGGCTGATGGAACAATGACGAGGGAAGGAAAGCAGAATGCTCGTGGATGGAAGTGCTGAGTGGAGTAAAGGAGCTCACGCACAACCCACCTGTTCAGCAAGCATTTATTGGGCCCCTACTGTTTGCCAGGTGCCGTGTTAGGTGTTGAAGAAGTACTGTGAGGTTGACGTAGCTGCTGTTCCCAAGGAGATTGTGGTGGAGGAGACCACGTCCCGTGTGGTGAGGAGCCATGATAGACTCCGGTGTCCCACAGTCCTTGAAGAGTTCTGGGAATTCACTTCTGGAAACTCATCTTTACCGATTCATGACCTCTCCCACTTAAAAAGTCACATGCTAATAGAATATCGATCCTTTTATTGCTGAAGAACTGGCTGCTGGTGTCCCCGAGCAGCCCTATTTACTAAATAGAGCCCTCCGTTTTGTTTTTCTTACTCAAATGAAACACGGGGCTACCATGACTCATGGGTGAAAATTAAGTGAGACAAAACGAAATGAAATGAAATGAAACCTTGCTAAGACAAAAAAAAGCATGGCATCGAGAGGAACAGAGGTATTCAAGGCAGGCAGATCTAGGCAGCAACCCTTGCCTCAGCTGTGTGACCTAGGATGCATTTCTCAGCTTGGCACATAGTCATTGGTAACTAATACTGTCGATGACTGTGGTATCGACAATGGAATCCCTTAATTCATAAGAGCACGTGCCCCTGAAAGGAAGAGACTGGAACTGCTCTGACAGTGCATCTGGGAGCTCTCAGCGAAGCAGCAACACTAGAGTGATTTGCAATGAAGGATTTGGCGTAGGGATGACATGGTGGCTTATGACTGTTGCCTCTGAGCCTGGGGCCATCCTAAAGTCACTTTAGGTCGGCAGGCTGGCATTTGGGAAGAAAATCTGGATGCAAATGGGAGAGTGGGAACAAACTGGAACCTATGGGACAAACTGGAATCTGCATTTCTCTCATGAACTCAACCTTAAGTCATGGGAGACCTTTGCCTGGGAGCCGCATGCACACCCCGTCCCAGCCTCAGAGAAGCAAAGCAGGAGATCCTGTGGGGGCTGGCAGAGCTGCGGGCCAGGTGCTGCTCCCCTCAGACTAGGAGAGCCAGCGGATCACCGGCAGGAGCTGTGGTGGCCCCTGGTGTCCCACACTGACCTTCAGTGTGGCATGTCTGCGGCTTTGCTTCTACCTTCTGAACCCGGTACAGATTTCTTCTGGCCAGGTCTGACTTGGAACCGTGCTGCGAAGGCAACTCTGGGGAACAGTTTTAGCTTCGCTAAGTTGACACAGAACAAACTGCCGCAGAGGAGGACCGTCCATTGCTGCAGAACAGGCTCTTCCGCCGGTCTCCAGTTTCCTGTCCCACCGCACTCTGCACTTCCCCCCTCCCAACACCCCTTCACACTTTCACCAAATCTCTGTAGAGTACTTACTATGTTCCAAGTACTGTATTAGGTTCGGGGGAAAAATTGTGAGACATGGCACCCACCCTCCTGACTCCTGCAGTCTAATGGGTGGGAGACATTAAATAACCACACACAGAGATGTAAAACTTCAACCGTGGCTAGAGCCATGACGGAGGGGGTACGTGATCCTGTTGAGAGTATGGAGAAAGAGGATTTCACCTAATCTAATAAAAACACCTGAAACTCAAGTATCAACTTCTCTAAAACCTCCAGATTTCTCTAGCGGCACCAATGATGCTGTTTATGCTCATTGACTCCTAAGGTCAGCCTCAGACAACTATCATTATGGATATACAACCATCATAGTGGACCAGAGTAAGGAGAGGTGAAAATTAAATCAAGAACTGGAGAGATTTTTTGTAGTTGTGTTAGTAACTGAATTCAGGGAATTAGAAATGCTGAGTTGCAGACAAGGGGGACTGGAGTGGAAGGTTCAAGCAGCAACACTCCTATTGCTTACCCAATGCCCCAGTGGGACAGCCCATTAATTGAATCATTTTTCAACTGTAAGACCTGGTACAACGCAAATTACTGTATAGATACGGCACCTCAGTCGCTAAATGGACAATTCCAATATGTGCCAATTTTTTGTAAATGATGAACTTTTTCCAAGGTGGCATTCAAATCATGATAGAATGCTGCTACACAAAGATAACAACTAATTTTACTTGTGCCCTCTCTGAAGCACCTGGCACAATCCCTGACATAGGTATCCAGTAAGTGTCCTGCTATAATGTAATGCCACATAGACTGGGTGGCTCATAAATGACAGAAATTCCTCACGAGTCTAGAGGCTGGCAAGTCCAAGATCAAGGCACTGGCAGATTAAGTGTCTGGTGAGGACATAGATGCCTCCTGGTTCCTAGACAGCTGTCTCCTCACTGCGTCCTCACATGGAGGAAAGGATGAGGGATCCCTTGGGGGTCTCTTTGGTAAGGCTCCATCCTCATGACCTAATCACTGTCCAAAGGCCTCACCTCCTAATACCATCGCATTGGGGGTTAGGTTTCAACATATGAATTTTAGGGGAACACAAACATTCAGGCTATAGCAGTAAGCATTAGTTGAATGAATAAATCCATCCAAATGACTGTTTGGATGTCAGAATCTGTCTCCTACTTCCGGTTGCTATACTGTAGCAAATGTTCTTCTTCCAATAGCAGGAAATGATTGAGAGGTTTCACCCTTGAGTTAGGCTTTGCCCAAACCCGGGTCTTCCAGTGGGGTCTCCCATTGCCCTGACTGCTAACTTGCCTTTGACCCTCAGCTCTGTAGTGACCTCTGGGTTCTCCATACTTGAGTGGGGGCAGTTGTCCAGTGTTACCCACCCCTCAGTCATCACCTCTAACTTGTATGCCTCCAGACCCAATGTGCCTCTTTGGTTTCCCTGGACGGTCAGTTTCCAGAGATTCAGCTTTCTGTTTCTTTGTTCTTTGCTCTATCTCTGATCTTACTCCCATGGCCCACTCCCGACATGACTACAGTTGTCAAACCTCCAGCACGTGAGGGCCAGCAGGTGGAAACAACATACGGGCAAGTTACATGACGCCTACGAGGCAGTTACCAGCATCATGGGTGCTGCAGAATTGTGCCATCATAGACGTCCCAGGAGTGATTTTGTGGAGCTACATTGACTAGACAGATGCAGAGTGAAGGAGCTAGTCTTATTTCTTAAAATTCTTTTGAGATTCGATGCTCACTTAATTTTTTAGTAATACTTTTGTTTTAAAAGAAAAGAACTTTTTTGATTATGAAAGTAAAACATGCTTACTATAGATAATTTGGAAAATATAAGATGTTATAAAGAAGGCACATTATCTATAACTTACTATCCAGAGAGAATCACTGTTAACCCTTTGACCCTGTTTAGATGGCATAAGGTGGGAGACATGACTTAGGGTCTATGTGTCATATGAGCCACAGAGTCCACCATGTCTCCTTCTGACAGCCCCAGGGCTGGGCATGAAAATCCAGTTTCCCGATCCTCCCTGCTGTGGTCAGAGCATCTTCCTAGAGCACAAATCATCCTATGAGATCCACCCTGCTTAGGCCGATTTTCCATGGACTCCCTGTGCCTTCCAGATAAAGTCTATGTATGACTTTGTATGCCACACAGCTTTTTTCTTTTCTTTTCTTCTTTTCCTTTCCTTTCCTTTCCTTTCCTTTCCTTTCCTTTCCTTTCCTTTCCTTTCCTTTCTTTTCTTCCCTTCCCTTCCCTTCCCTTCCCTTCCCTTCCCTTCCCTTTTTGCAATCAGCGTTATTGAAGTATAATTTATGTACAATAAAATTCATTGATGTTACATGTATAGTTCAGTGAGTTTTGATGAAACGTGTTATCCAGGGAACCACCGCCACCACTTTTAGAACATAGAACAGTTTGCTCATGTCCCTTTGATATCACCCTTCCCTTATCTCTAGTCTCTGGAAACTATTGATTCTCTTTGTGTCACTGTAGTTTTGCCTTTTTAAAGGAATTTCACATAAAAGAAATCATAGAGAATGTATTATTTTGTACCCGGCTTCTTTTCACATAATGCTTTTTATATTTGTCCATGATGTTGTGTGTATCAGATGTTTGTTCTTTTTGATGGTTGACTAGTATTGCATTGTGTGGACATATCACAACTAGTGTATTTATTTACAGTTGATGGGCAACTGGGTTATTTCCAGTTTTTCACTATTCTGAGTAAATCTGTTAGGAACATTTGTGTACATGTCTTTGTGTGAGCATGTGTTTGAATTTCTCGGAGGTAAATGCCCAGGAGTGGGATTGCTGCATTGTGTGGTAAATGTGTGTGTCACTTTATAAGAATATTGCAAACTGGTTTCCACATGGCTGGACCATTTGGCATGCCTCGTACTAGTGTCTGAGAGTTGCGGTCATTCCCAATGCTCACCAACTCCTGGACCATGGGGTCGGCCATCTTGTTCATGTTAGTCCTTGTAGTGGGTTAGATGAGGCTTTTTCAGCCCGCCCTCCAGGCCTCCAGGTGGCCCCCTCCTGCTCCGGTCACAGATTCACACTCAGTTGTGGGTGCCGCTGCTCCCCACGCAGCTGCTGCCTCAAGTGCCCAACTTTCTGTGGGAGCCCCCTGCCCTTCTCAAGGCTGAACCGGGCGGGGTTCTTGCTCTGGCACCTGAAGTATCTGGGGCACGTCCAACCTGACTGGGTTTGTGGGTTTTTTTCCTGCCTTGTCCTCTCAACTCAGTGTTCAGTGGTGGGAGTGAGGAGGGGAAAGGGGTTTCCACAGCTTTGCGTCCCAGTGTCTCCCCCAGAGGCAAGAATTCTATGTTGAGTGAGAGAATGAACAAATGAATCTTAAGACTTTAGTACCTTTTCTAATTGATAGGACTTACCCCCATCAAAACATGCACTCAGACATTCTTCAAAGAATGGATTTCTGCACATCTTCTCTCAATGGGCACCTAGGAATAAAGACATTTTCGAGAAAGCTAGTGATGCATCTAGCCCCAGACTATGAGATGTGAAACGGAGTGGGCCTTAGTAGGACTGGGGCTCTGACTTTGCCTACCCTGTGCCCATCAGAGCCACTCACTTCTTCAAAAGTATTTAGAAAGTACTAACCATGTGCAGGTACTTCGGTTAGGTTCTAAGGGCACCATGGCAGGGAAGGGGGAAACGTGTGTGGAACCATCAGGCAAAGCTGTGAAGAATAGGTGTAACTGGATAGATGGAGAGACAAAGGAAAGTCCTTTCTGGTCACGAGTTCCTGCTCACAAAACTGAAATGTGGACCTAAGTTGAGCCTGTTCAGGTAATTAGGCCCTGGCTAGAGCATGGTTAGAACAGAGGGTCCCTTTGAGAACTGCAGCGCATGTAATCGGAGGGGTCCATGAACAATTGGGGGAAGTTCTAGAATGTATGGAGAGAAGTGGGAGGGATTGAATTTTATCTTACAGGCAGGGAGATGGAGGGCAGGTGGGAACAGACTTTGTTTTTTTTTTTTTTGTAACAGGGTAATAAAGGGATGAGGTCAGTGTTTTAGAAAAAGATTCTGATAAGTATATGAGGGAAAGGGCAGGGAGCTTGAGCCACCTTCAACAATTGGGCTAATCAGTGCTCATTTTCTGGGCTCCTAGTTCTCCCAGAAATCTTTGACCCCTTTAGCAGCTGACCTGGTGTCCACCCCTCAAGTCTTTTTCCTCAAGACATGCCTGATACCCTAACTTTATTTCTGAGGATATATGGTCTTGCAGATTGGGTGCCTTTCTTTCTGTCCTGGCCCCATCACCAATGGATCCGAGCTATGGTGTAACAAGGCTAGTTTTATTTGATCATACTAGTCATCCATCAGACAAGACGAATTAACATTGGCACAGTGATTTGGAGTTTACTGGACACCTGGACATGTGACTCCCAGTGGGCATCTTGTAGAAGTATGAGTATGGTGACCCGAGACACTTTGAGGGGCCCTTGAGGAGAGGACCTGTGCAAAGTTCCGCTCAGTGGCTCACAGACACATTGCCCTGAGAGGTGGGAGCCCCAGGGGCTAGCTACCTGGCCTGGGAACGGGGGTCATTCCAACAGAGAAGAGAAATGGTGCTCTCTGCACCATCCAAGTTTTAATCTGTCCTCAAAGGGCACAGGCTTCCTCTCCAAACCTGCCCTGTTCTCAGGGGAGAACCATCCTCCCGTATTGCGGTCGGAAGCGCCCATTCGAGGGTCCCATGTGTAGAAGACCCTGCGCCCCTATGGCCATGTGGGCATTACGGCTGGCTCAGACAGTGGGCACCAGCATGCAGCTGGTGTGCGTGGGGGCCGCGCTGTGCTCTCTTACTTGGACGGTCAGCACCATCGCCTTTCGTATCTAAACCGTTAGAGCGAATATCAAATGCCGTAAATTCAAATAAACTTGCGAGGATGCCTAGTCCATGCAGGGATCCGGAGTTCCTGCACAGAACCCTGCGTCTGGAGGGGACTCACCTGATTCTTGTGGTGGGGATGGGTGAGGCCCCCAAGCAAGTGGTGCAACCTCAGTCCTGGACCCGCGTTCCTGGCAAGTCGGTCATCTCAACGTGACTACCTTGGTTTCTTTCTTTCTCTTCTGTCCTCACTCAGAATGGAAAACAGCTGGGCAGCCTCCTTCCTCCTTGAAGGTGGTTACTGAGTCCTGCCCTTGTGCATTGTCCCTCGGTAGCTGGTAGCCCTGCGTCCCTCACTGGGCGTCTGAGACACTGCGTCCTCATGAAAACTCGTTATGTGCCTGCCTGGTTCTGCAGCCTCAACTGCTTCTTGGAAGCAGGTGGCCGCTCCATTATGAATACATTAAAAAGGAAAAAAAGAAGAAGAAGAAGAAGAAAACCTTCCTGGTTTGTTGTTAGACCAGCTTCTTATGAGAGGCACCGTCCCCATCCTAGTTTAGCCAAAGCCAGGTGAAGCAGCTTCACGTGTGGAGTCATTTTGTCTTCAGCATTTGTCAGAGGCAGCAACTGAAAACGTGTAAGTTGCCAGGTACATGGATCAGCCAGCTAAGGGAGCTATAAATCCCGCTTAGGTGTGCATACGGAAAGGTGTTTGCTCTCCCCAGAGTGGAAAAGCCCCTGATGGTGGAGGTGGGGGTGCAGGCAGTGGCACCGAAGGCCCCCCCACCCGGGCAGACGGGGCCGGGAGAGGTGCGCTGATCTGGGGAGCGGGTGTGTGTGGAGCAACGACAACTAGCCGGCTCGGGAAGGAGATAGTGTGTGAGTGTGAACACCAACACGCTCGGGCCCGGCACAGAGGTGTGAGGGGAGGGCTCCAGGGCGAAGCAGGAGCCTTTCCAAGTGTGGTTTCCAAGTGAAAACATTCCTTTCAATGACCTTGGATTCATTAGTATCCTTTCCCTCGGGTTGCTCCCAAGTCTGGACAGAAAGCATCGAGAATCAGAAAGGAGAAGTAAGGAGACGTGAGGAGAGGGGGTAACAGGAAGGAGTCAGCCGTTTGTAAGGGAAATGAAAATCGCTTGGTGACATGCGACCCGGGGTCTGCAAGGTCCCAGACTGCGGGGAAATGGCAGTTCGTACCAGCCGCTTCGGTTGTTAAACCGACTGTCATTGGATAGTAAAGAAAGAGCTGTTTGAATTTTGGCAGCTTGATAGACTTTTTGAAAATCTCTTTGCAAGGTTGATTTTAACATAAATCTCGAGCAAGCATGACATGTAAAACGGCACCCAGGGCCATTACAGTCATGTTACGGGTTTTAGCTTCTCTTGCCAGTAGGACTCCTCTCTCCGCTGGTATTATATGTGCCTGCCAAAACCATATAAAAAGCATTCATAGAGAAACGTTTCCAATGCCAGCAGCCAATCCAGTTCTTTCCCGAATCTGAAGGCTAGGCTAGAAGGCAGGGCCTGGAGACTGGCAGGGTACAGATGTCAGGTAAGATGCTGAGCGAGGCTCGCGTGAGGGCAGGACGAAGGCACTGGGTGTCCTGGGCCCCTGCGCTTCAGTTCATCACAGCTAAAGCGGGAAGGAGACAGAAGTTGGTGGTGTTTCTCAGTGACGTTGATCTTCTCATCTGTCAGTTGTTTTCTGTTAACAAGGAGAAGCTGCTAAAAACCCAACCCAAACCAAACCAAACCCACGGTTCACAATAATCAATAGGTACATCAGCACTTTATGCACACACTTATGCCAACACAAGTCATCCTGTTTCCCCTCCTGCTTCTAAAATGAGGAATTACAGAGAGGGTCATAGGGGGGAAAATGATTGTGTAGAGTAATAGCTTTGATGAAACACACACACACACACACACACACACACACACACGCACACACACCCTTCCTGTGGCATTTATAATATCCAAAACGGTCCTGAGCTGACAGTCATATTTTTATACTGTGACATGGGCCATATATTCAGGACCATCGAGACAGATAAGATTCTGAAGTCCCCTGTGATTCCAATGTGTGAGGAAGCCTTTGTTTAGCCCGCGGCAGTGTTCACAGGACAATGGACTTTGAGCGATATATGCAAATGTGTCCTTTCCCCATTACTGAAAGGGACCTTTATGATTAGATTGGAATAGCAACATCAATCCCTGGGTTAATATGACTTATTGGCCTAAAGGGAGGGAGCATGTTCTGCTAGCAAGATTTAAAAACGAGGCATTAGACACATCAAATTGGAACCTTCGCTGGAACCACGGGAGCCTTGTGTAATGCTAGAGAAACCTTTCAGCCTTTCGTGTCTCCTTTGCTGTCTTTGGAAATCAGCGGAAACCACCTTTCCAGGAGTGTTATGAGCCTCTATGAAGAGTTCACATAAAAGTCAGAAGAGACGCCTTAAATAGTATCAAGACCTATGAGGTCCCCATCCAGGACCTCTTCAGATTATTCTAAGCCCCAGGGCCATGGGCTGATGCAGGCCAGATTCAGGGACGTGCATGTCAATAAAAATCACTATTAAATGGAGTTAAGAGTTATTGTTTATTGGCAAAACAGTCACGTGGCAGCCACATACAGAAAACACGCAGAAGGTGATGTGTCTGGAAGAGAGGTACGGCCTCACCAAACTGCTCCCTCCAGCAGCCCCCACCTCAGGGGCCAGGAGTTCGGCTATGATGTTACTCGCTCTTTCCATACTCATCTTTGTTATTTATTTGCCCTGTGATAACACTTAACATTTTTCAAATGCCTTAAAATAACTTGACCAGAATCTCAAAGTCAACATGTATTAAGAGCTGGGGGAGAAAGAGCGGCTCAAAGACACAGAGCAAACCCAGTGTGTGCTGACAAGCACCTTGCAGTCACTGACAAAGCCAGCGGAGATGAATGTGGATACATTTTTTAGGGAGGCCAGGGTTTCAAAGGAAAAATCGGGATATCACTTAAAGGAAGAAAGCACCCACTGCTGTTAGAGGGACTCCGGACACTTTTGGTTGATTATTAAAAAAAAAAGTTGGGACAAATTTTGCAACCACAGGAACATTTTATACAGGTTACACTTAGCGTTTGCGAATAAAGAGCCATTTTAAAACTCCATGAAAGTGTGTCTTCATCAAAAGAAGTTGACAACATCGCCTTGTTAAAATATTGTCCTATGTGGAAGAGGCATTTGGCTGGGTTTCCCATCCGTGCTGTTAGAACGGCTAAGTATTTAATTGCTGAGAAGGTAATCCTATTATTTCAGATCTCATGCGTAATGAATTCTTTTTCCGAATTTGAGGAACTATGAAGGGAAAGTGAGATTCTCTGGGAAGTTTATTTTTGAAAAAGCACTTGACAGACGTTGTAACATCTGAGCAGCCTCGGTCTGGGAGAGGCTCTTAGCAGCAGATTGGGGAGCAAGTACCAGAGGGTGAATATGTGAAACCCACGTGACCATCAAATGAGGTGATGTCTGCCTTTGGTTCCCAGCATGAAATCACCATAAAAACATGACTTTTAGAAACAGGGCATAAATGAGTACTTTGTTTCATTAAAGTCCCTAATATTTCTCCTAGGGAGTTGTGCATTTGTGGAAACATCTCAGCCCCGAGCATTTAAGAGTAAATTTTTGCATACCTCTGAGAAGTTTGGCGGAAACAGGGCATGCCTTTATTTCCCAATTTCTGTCACAAATGACTAGACAAGAAAGTGATTAGAAGCGAGGGGGAGAAAAGGACAGTTGGGTCAGAGGAGGTGTTGGGTGAATAGAAGAATTGCAAGCACCACAGAGCTCCCAGCACGAAACACAGGCGTCAATAAAGATCTGTTGTTTGGATGGATGACTGGATGGGCCGAGTGAAAGGTTTTGTGATCACAAAAAAAGGTCAGTCAGTGCTTTCTCTTGTAGAACCCACCCACGCCCCCAAATGATTGGGAAATGGGAACTCCTGATTAAGTTGATTAATATGCCCTAAATGAACCACTTAATTTCAGAAAAGTGTTCAAAAGCCTTAATAACATTCACACCGCACAGACCAACCCCACCATGATTTATATGATTCTTCGGTGAGTCATAAAGCCCTTTAGGATATTGCCCTGCCCGGACATCATTTATCATTGTGCAGTTCAGCAAAAGCATTCTGTGAACTCTTGTTTTCAGATAACTTTGATTCTTGATAAATAGGAATGTATTTTACCTACGTTTTTATTCTTGCTTTTACTATGTAACATGCTATTATCTAATCTTTGCCTGAAATTTTGACAAGAGAACTTTACAGCAGGGGGGCCGCCAGCATTGACCTTTGTTGATGGGTTTGACCTTTGCTAAGTGGGATTCTCAGTGGGCTGCTGGGGCCTCTGAGAAAGGGACCCTCTGGAAGTGAGAAGAATTGGCTGATTTAAGCCACAAGCAAAAAACCCTGAGGTTTTGGAATTTGTGTCACGGTTTCTCTTTGTGATCTGGACTATATTTACAACTTAATGGGATCGATGGATTTTTTTCCTTATGTTTTTTAAACGTTTTCATTGCTCTACAGAAATATTTTGGAAGTTTTCATTATTATTTTTGTAATTTAGTAAAACAGCTAAGGATCACTTATTCACAACATCCAAGAATCTGGGAATTACTCTCCCTTAACCTCCAGTCCTCTTTCTGCCCCAAGACAGCACCCTTATCAACATGTTTTCCCTGAATTTCTTGTCCAGGAAAGCTTTCCGCCCCCCCCCCCCCCGGGTTGCATCAAAGATCTGCTAAAGAATACTTCAACAGAGGGGCCTGCACACATTTTACCTATAGAGAAAAATCAGGATGGAAGCCACCAGCCAGAGGAAGGTTTCGGGAAGATGTTGAGCAATGAACTAGATGGTGATGAGGGAGAGTAAAGGAGAAGAAAAATATCTCTAACGTGTTGTTAAGACAGCTTTAGAAAACATTCTGGTCCCAGTAGGAAACCTATCAGAGCTATGTGTCTACCAGTTACTGCAAAGCCATTTTCTGTCACTGGAGGTGAGAGTCGGTCACATCCTCTGTCTGGGAGAAAATTGTCATTGGAAGGTTGGTGTGTGGAGTGAATGGTCAGCTAGAACTCCTTACCCACCCATGTTTTCTCTCCCTTTCCTGCAGAGCCTGGGCTCCTGAGGGAGGCCCGCTGGTTCTGTGAAGTCATAAGCTTCTCCTCACTGTGTTTTATTCTACAACAGTCTGAAAAGACACCACCTCATCTAGTGCACAGTCTGTCCCTTCTGGTGGCCCATTTGTTCCTACTACCTTGTAATCTACTTTATCGTACCTACACATCAAATCCCAACCCTAAAACATTGACCCTGCATGACATATTAAAGCAGACATGGCTGACCTTGCTCTGAGACATCTATGAATATATAAGAAAGAGAACTTGAATGGAAGAAGGAATGAGAGGGAAGGGCAATTTTCGGACAACTTGGTTCATTAATGGAAACCATTAGGAAAGAGTGGCAATATGGTTGAAGCCAGAACATTGACCTATCTCTTGCAGCTACACAGCATCTGTAATATTGTACCTATCTATCATCTTAGATGGTTGCATGGAAATGGATCCAATGATTTCTTCTAATTAATAAATTAGAATATCTGATGAATACATACAGTCCTAAGTGATCTGGGGGACTTAAGCACCTACTGTGTGCTAAGTCCTAAAAGTAGCACACAATGACATGTATTATTTTAGCCGATCACTAAAACAACCATGTGAGCTGCATCATATCGCCTTTCTATAAATGTGGCAACAGAAACTCAGACACCTGCCCAAGGTCATGCTGCAGAGCTGGGATTCAACCTCAGATCTGCGTGATTTTCGAGTCTCTGCTCTTCTCATGCTGGCACATGAAAGAAAACCCTCGAGGCTTTCCACTCAGAAGTGCAGACTGTGCTAGGAAGACATAAATACCCACAGGCAGCAAGTAAGCAGAGAACAGGGGCCCAGACCTGCAGCGATGGCCGGTGGGGGAGGGGCCCCTAGTCCTCAGTGCTCCATAATGTCACAGTCACCTTCCATGCTCGCCTGGAAGTTCCTTTAGTTCACTTACTTTCACACCCTCAGCGGCTCACACAAAGCTTAACACGTACTAGGAGTTCAATACAATCCATTTCATGAGAGATTGTGATGTAAGTTCTATACAGTCGAATCCTAGATGTCTGCCTTTTCCATTTATCTAAGGCGCTTGTTTCTTGGCAGCATTTTTTCTGTCTCAGGGCTGGTTTCACAGGTGTCTGGGACACCTACTCTTAAGAGCAGCTCTCTCCCTTCCTTTGCTCATTGTTGTGGTTGCTTCCTGTGCAAACATCAGGGCTGCTAGTGACATGCAACTCACACGTTTCAATTGTTTTTGCCCCTGTGAGAATTCTGGTTGGGGAATAATAAATAAATGAAAATGAGTGAGGAAATAAAAATGAGAAAGCGGGCATGGGTGGGGAGTTCAACATCCTATTTTTTACAAGGAAAGTTATAAATGCTGAATCAACATTCACTCAAAGTATAATGAGGAGGTGAGTGTACATCTGGTCCCATCACTGACCCCTGTGATTCAGTTCAGCCGTGGGAAGGCCCGGCCCATCAGCGCAGAGAGGTTACCAAACATACAGTCTGCACAAGCAAGCTGAGAATGTGGAGGTGAGAGTTTAGCTCAAGGTGAACTTACAACTTTCTCTGTAAACACGCAGGCTTTAAAAAGCTGCCATGCATTACCCTGCTGCTTAATACTTGGGTAGCAATATCTAGGGGCACAGACACCATAAGGAGAAAAGGAGAAAGACATTTCTGTTCCCACTGTTTTCTGGGAGTGCCCTTTGGAGCCTAGACACCTGCCCACTTCCTCGACTCCAGAGGAGGCTCAGGGAAACCAATCTTTACCAGTCTAAGACCAAGTTTTCTATGCCCCCCTCAGAGGAGATTGTAGTGAATGCAGTTATAAGTGGTCAATCCAGGTAACTTCCCAGCTCCCCTACCTTGGGGCCTCACTCTGCTGCTTTATTTTATTTTATTTTATTTTATTTACTTATTTTTAAAAAGATTTTATTTATTTATTTGACAGAGAGAGACAGCGAGAGAGGGAACACAAGCAGGGGGAGTGGGAGAGGGAGAAGCAGGCTTCCCGCGGAGCAAGGAGCCCGATGCAGGGCTCGATCCCAGGACCCTGGGATCATGACCTGAGCCAAAGGCGGACACTTAATGACTGAGCCATCCAGGTGCCCCCTCTGCTGCTTTATTTTAATGGGAATGAATTCCCAGAATGAGAGAGAGGTAGTGAGTATGCCAAGTGATGACCAAGAAAATTCTAAGCGTCAAAAGCCTTTCCCTCAATTTCAATACCAGCACTCTTTTAAAGAGTTATAATTTAATTTGTATTTTGTATTTGCAAAAGGTAGAAAAGGGTCTATCATGTAAAACAAGTATCTCTCCCATCTGTCTTGAAGTCATATATTTCCCCTTACTTCCAGGGGCAACCACTGAAACTGGTTTCTTGTGTTTTCTCCCAGAGATACTCTGTGTATCTACATACATATATATTTATTTAAAACAAATGGAATTGTCCTCTATACGCTGTTGGATGCCATGTTTTGTTTTGTTTTGTTCATTTGTCAGTATCTCTTGGATAGATCATTCCAGAATCAGCACATTTAGAGCATCCACATTCTTTTCAAGTGGTTTTCTCTTTTTTGGATAAATGTCTACGGGATATTTAAGTTGTTTTCCATTTTTGCCAGTACAAACAGAGCTTCAGTGAATGTGCCGACATTATTATTTCATACATGTTTGAGTATTTCTGTAGGATAAATTCCTATCAGAGGGATTGGTGTGTCAAAGGAATAAGTTCTAAATATCACCATTTTCATGTATATGTGTACAGTATATGCCACCCATTCTGTCCGCTCTTGGCCTCTAACTCTATCCCTAGCTACATGAAACCATTCGAAAGTGCCATGTTGTCTCAGTTCACTCAGTCAAAACAGTCCCCTCTTACTCACCATCCCACCTCCTCTTTTGGCACATGGTCCTTTGGATCTCAAATTAGAAAGCACCACTTACTCTTGGCAGCTTGCTGTCTCCTCAAGGAATGGCCTAATTATCTTTCTATGGGCACCCACGACACCTGTGCTTTTTGCCTTGTAGCAGAGAACATACAGCAGACCAGCGCACATGAAAAAATGACAGGCTGTCAGATGGATCATAACGTCAATGAACAGAGTATTATGATTAAGAGGGAATTGCGGAAGAATCTTTATTTCATAGGATTTTCGGTGTGAGAAGGAACAAGTCAGTGAAGGACCTTGCAGGATATGGGAAGCGCGAGCACAAAGACCTTTAAGTTGAGAAGAACTTGACTTGTTTGAGAAAGAGACACAAATCAGGTATAGTTGGAGGAGCACAGGAAGCCGCCGAGAGAGGAGTAGGTAAGATCTAAGGAACAGGCAGGGGCAAGATGAACTAAAGGTTGGCAGGCCGAGTGAGGAGTGTGAGTATTCTAAGGACGATGAGAAGCCATTGAAGGGTTTCATATATGTGAGTGACGAGTGACATGTTTTGATTTACCTTTTAGGAAGAGGAGAATATGCCTTGTAGCAAGTGGGCATTCAGTGAGAGATGCTGGTGGGTTTGGACCAGAGTGGTAGCAGTGGAAACAGGGGGAAGTTGATGGAATGGGATATTTTGAAAGAAGAGCCAGCAGGATCTGCTGACTGACTGACTGTGGTGGCGAGGGAAAGAAACGAGTAATGGAAGTTCCCAGGCTTTTTGTTTGAGTAACTGAATGGACTCTGAAAGCTTTTTTTTTTTTTTTAAGATTTTATTTATTTGAGAGAGAAAGAGGGAGCACAAGCAGGGGGGAGGGGCAGAGGGAGAGGGAGAAGAAGACTTCCCACTGAGCAGGGAGCCCGATGTGGGGCTCGATGTGGGGCTCGATGCTGGGACCTTGGGATCATGACCTGAGCCGAAGGCAGCCGCTTAACCGACTGAGCCACCCAGATGCCCCTGGACTCTGAAAGCTTAAACAAGGTGGTAGACATGGAGAAAAGCGGATGAATTTGACGGATACTTGAGAGGAGAATTAGGAGGATGTGATATTGTTGGATATGGGGGAGAGGTGGTGGAATTGAGCGTGGAGAGGAATGACTCCCAAGATTTTGGCTTATACACCTAAATGGATGGGAGTAAGATAGAAACACTGGAGGAGGCCTAGGTTTGGGGGGAGAGAATAGCACGAATTTAGTTTGGTATTTGCAGGATCTGTGGCTTAAGGGCCTTTGAAACATCCAAGTGAAGAGGATGAATTGGTTGAAGTTTTGGATCGCAAAGGAACGATATGAGTGGGAGATACGTATGTAGTGGCTACTGTTGTATCATTGACAACTGGAGTCATGAAACAGTTACATATAGCGAGCAGAGAACCCAGGTCCAAACCCTAAGGAACTCTGACATTTAAAGCTTGGTTGGAACTTTCAGGTTTGGAGGTCACTGGTAGCTGCCTAATTCTGAATCTTCCCTCTTATCCTCCACAAATATCCATAAATCCAACAAGGAGAACAAATAAAGCCATGTCCCACACCTTCTGCAGTACTAGGAGACAGAATACTAGGGCACTCAAATTATGGCGAAGTAGAAAACAAACCAGAATTCAAAAGCTCCTGCCACCTACTCATCACACATGCCAGTGGGTGTGGAAAGCAGGGGAGAGGAAGCGAAAGATACTCAATAAAAAAGAGTAGAGGGGTGCAGAAGACAAAAAAAAAATGTCACCCCCAGAAAAAGAAAGTCCAATACAAAATACTGAAATGCAAGTCAGGCTTTGATAACTCATAGCACTGGCGAAAGGAAAGGAGTTTGAAAGTGAGCAGAACGGAAGCACTTTGGAGAAGCGTTGCTTCAGAGGATGGGGGAGACTCAGCTATTATAGGAAAGGGAGGTACCTCTTGGAGATATGGCAGTGAAGGAAGAGAAGGAAAGAAGAGGAAAAAATTAGGGATCCTGCAGAAACAAAAAACATGCCCATGCTTCTTCCCACACTATTGTGGAATTGAATGAAAATACCACAGAGTGGACCACATCCACATAAAACTATTGTAATAATTATTCACAATAGCCAGAAGGTGGAAGCAATCCAAGTGTCCAGAATGCATAAGCAAAATGTGGGATATCCGTATAATGGAGTAGTATTTAGGCTTAAAAGGAAGGACATTCTGGCACACACTATAGTATGGATGAACCTTGAGGACATTATGCTAAGTGAAACAAGCCAGTCACAAAAGGACAAATACTTTATGATTCCACTTACATGAAGAACCTAGAGTTGTCAAGTTCATAGGAAGGGAAAGTGAAATGGTGTTTGCCAGGTGTTGGGAGAGGTGGGATGGGGGAGTTGTTTTGTAGTACAGTGTTTCAGTTTTGCAGGAGGAAGAGAGTTCTGGAGATCCGTTGCACAACAATGCACGTGTACTTAACACCCCTGAACTGTACATTTAAACATGGTTAAGATAGGAAAGTTTATGTTATGTGTATTTTATCACAATTTTTTAAAAAAGGAAGTGGGCACCCTCACAATGAGCCTGGGATGATCTTTGGGTTATTCTGGTATATTGTTATCTATTGTGTTATCTATTATCTGTTAGCTGCTTAAAATGGCAAACAATTCTTATCTGACAGTTTCTGTGGGTCAGGAATCCAGGAGAAGCTTAGCTTAGTGTCTCTGCCTAAAGGTCTCTTGTGAAGCTACGGTGTAGTTCTCAGCCCTGGGTCTCACCTGAAGGCTCAGGTGAGGGAGGACCTACATGGTTTCTGGCAGGCTGAAAGAAAGTCCTCATTGGCTGTTGGGAAGCGATATCAGTTCCCTGCCAAGTGGGCCTCTGCTCACAACATGACAGCTGGATTCCATCAGAGGGTGCAAGCAGGAGAGCAAGAGAGGGTGAGGAAGATGGAAGCCAGAGTCTTTTTGTAACCTAATCTTGGAAGTGACATCTCATCATTTTTGCCATATTCTGTTAGAAGTGAGTCACTGTTCCAGCCTACACTCGAGGGGACAGGATTAAACAAAGGTATGAATACCAGGAAGAGAGAATCACTGGAAGCTGCCTTGTAGGCCCGGTAAAATGACCAGACTTCACAGGTAAAGAAGAAAATTATTCAGCCAAGCTACCCTTCAAATATCAAAGCTATTGAGAAACAGTCCTGAGTGCAAGAACTCAGGGACTACCATACACAGGTGTTTTTCCAAAGGAATTTATTAGAAGCAGGCGTATTAGGGTTCTCCAGAGAAGCAGAACCAATAGGATGGTATATACAGGAAGAGATTTATGTAAGGAATTGGTTCACACAATTATGGAGACTGAGAAGTGCCATGATTTGCCATGTGCAAGCTGGAGACCCAGGAAAGCCAGTATGAGTTTAAAGGCCTGAGAACCACGAGTGCCTTGGGCAGGAGATTAATGTCCCAACCCGAGTGATCAGGCAGGAAGGGCTGAATTCTTCCTTCCTCTCCTGTTTTGTTTTAATCAGGTCCTCAACATAGGATGATGCTCCCCTACACTGGGGACTGGGGGGAGGCAAACTGCTTTCCTGAATCTACAAATTCAAGTGGTAATTTCATAGAGAAACGCCCTCAGAGACACCCCTAGAAATAATGCTTAGCCAAGTATCTGGCCATCCTGTGATCCAGTCAAATTGACATGTAAAATTAACTAACGCAGCAGGGCTCAGCCAACTGGCCATCCTTTTTTTTGTAAATAAAATTTTATTGGAACCTATCCACATCCGTCCATTTATGTGTCGTCCACGGCTGCTTTTGCACTACAACAGCAGACTGAGTAATTTTGACAGATTGCCACCGAGCCCAAAATATTTACTGTCAGGTTCCTCAGCGAGAAAGCTTGTCTGCTCTGGTGCTACAGAATGAACCTTACCCAGTATGAAATGACGGGAGAAACTGGCGAAAGGCCTGATGGTGAACATTTCCTATAATTACAGCGCCAAGGCTAAAATAAGGGTGGAGTTATGGGTAAAAGAATAATATATAAAGATGATATGATCTGAAAAAGTAGAAAAAATGTAACTCAAAATAGTAAGAGAAAGGAGCAAGAGAGGAAAGTAGACTAAGACCGTGTATGTTGGGTATTCGCAATGGGAGTCAGGATGCCTAGTAAGATAGTGAAAGTGCGCCTGCGTCGTGGGCCCTCGGCGCCGCAGCGCGCAGGGTCAGGGGTCAGCCACGCAAGATGGCGGCGAGGGCCCGGCTGCGGGTTGTTGGGTCGGAGTGACGCCGGGCCAGCTGGGTACCCCAGGCTCCCGGGTGTTTCGCGGTGTGGTATTCGTTCATCGGCGGTGAGATCACGAGACTGGCCGGGTGTCTGATGTTAAAGACTACAGGAAAATTTCGATTTGTAGGTCATCCGAAAGAGGTGAGCAAAAACTTGGATGCTGATTTGACAGCCGAGCAAGCCTAGAGTGAAGTCGAGAGTCAGGTCACGGCGTGTGACCGCGGTGAGCGGGCTCTTGGCCGCCGGAAAGTGTATATGAACTTGAACAGGGAAACAGAAACTGGGGCATGCAGTTACTGGGGAGCCCACACAACGCCATCGCTGGAGTGGATTGTGCACCCTCAGCCTTAGGATCCTTTGGCTCAAACACAGCTCCCTGATAGTAGAGAATATACCTTCTTTTAAAGACCATGTGAGCATTCCGGAAAACGGGTCATATATTAGGGCACAAGGAAACCATTGACAGGTTTCATCAAAGTGAAATATTACTAAAAGTTTCCGAACACAATATAAGTTAGAAATTAAAAACAAAACTAAAAACAAAAAAGCACTTCCACCTGGAAATTTTTAAAAATTTCTTTTAAACTCTTGGGCTAGGAGGGAAATATACACAAAAATTACAGAATCTGAAAAATGATAATGAAAAGGCTATAAATCAAGAATATATACATAAAACTTTTATATAGTTACATATTTAAAATGTCTCTAAGCAGTGATCATTTAAAAGCTCATAGCCCTAAACACCTGTATCAATTAAAATTAAAAATTGAAAATAAATGAATTAGATCCCCAATTCAAAAATCTAGAAAAAAAGAACAATAAAACCAAAAGAAAGCAACAAAGATAATGAAGGTAAATGCAGAAATTAATGGGATTGAAAACAAAAAAAATAGATGAAATCCATTAATCAAAATTCTGGTGCTTTGGAAAACACGTACAAATAGACCACTAGCTAATTTAATCAAAAAGGAGATGTGATGAGAGAAGCAGAGTTGGAGAGAGAAATTTGAAGATTCTACACTGCTGGCTTTGGTGATGAAAGAAGGGGTCACAAGCCCATAATATAGGCAGACTCTAGGTGCTGGAAAAGGCAAGAGAATGGATTCTCCCCTCAGGCTTCCAGAAGTAATGCAGCCCTTCTCTTGGGGATATACCTACGAGTGTTATTCCTGAGTCCTATGGTAACCTATGTTTAACCAGTTGAGATACTGCCAGACTGCTTTCCAAAGCGGTCATACCATTTCACATTTCCACCAGCACTCTGAGGGTTCCAGTTCTTCCACATCTTCACCGATACTCGCTCCTGTCTGTCTTTTTGATTCTTTCTATCCTGGTGGACGTGAAGTGATTTATGGCTTTCATTTGCATTTCCCTAATAACTAATGATGCTGAGCATCTTTCCATGTACTTATTAACTATTGGTATATCTTCTTTGGAGAGACATCTATTCAAATTCTTTCCTCATTTTAAAATTTGTCTCTTTGATTGTCGAGTTGTAAAAGTTCTTTGTGAATTCTGGATATAAGTCTTGTTCCTTTGTTTGGCACATCTTTTCCTGATTGTTCATCATCCTTGACTCTGTTGGTATCCATGCATTAGGCAAAGCAGGCACCTCTCCTGCTTCGTGGACTGGCTTTGTACAGAAGACCCTTGTCATTCAGTCAAGTTAGAGATTGTGGGGACCTCTACCAACTCTTTCCCTCCTCAGGGAGAAGCAGGCGGCTGTCATTTTTGTCTCCTTTGTGCTGAGCAGGGGCATGGGGGGCTATGGCATCTGTCAGTTCAGTCCACCATCTCTGTTCTCCGCAAGGCAACCAGACTGTGCTGACTAGCCAAGAGATTCAGAATTGACCGTTGCTAGCTCTTTGGGCAGCCCTGGAGAAATTGGGGTGGTGGGCATAAAAATCAACTCTTTTCCTCCCTAGAGGCAGCTGACAACTGACAGGGATTTTTCATCCACTCGCTCTGTACCAGGCACGGGGAGGGTCTATGGCATTGACTGGCCCACGCTGCTGTGTCCGTTTTTCCCCAGGCAGCTAACTGTGCCAGGCCTGTCGGAGCTCCAAGACTGGCAAGATAAAAGCTAGTCTTCTGGGGAGACCTCTTGGAAAAGTTGTGGTGCTGGATGTATAAACCAACCTCTGCCTTCCCCTGGGGTAAGCAGGGAGGTAGGAGGGCTCTTCCTGAACATGGGGTGCTCTGCCGGGTGCAGGGACTCCCGTGAGAGGCTGTCCTGGACCTGCTTACTGACTTCAGTGAGTCTGGTTTTGTGTTCTCTCAGGTGCAAGAGCCTTTCGGTTTCTGGATTTCTCAGAAAGAGACTGTCTCTGAATTGTTGCTGAATTGGTGTGTTTGTCGGGGGAAGGAGGGGCCAGGGCTTTACTCCACTATCTTGCTGACATCTTCATTTCAGCTTGAAGGACTTCATTCAGTGTTTATATAGGGAGGATCTGCTAGTGACAGGTTTTCGGTTTTTGTGTATCTGGGAATAAGGTAAAAGATAAAACATGAAAAGCTCACTTCTTCCCAAGATCCAGTTGTTTTCTTGAATAAAAGCTCCTCAGATTGCTGCAGGTTTTTGGCTAATACCCAGAGTTCTGAAAAAGTTGATGATGACAGTTTTTGCAAGTGTTCTGATTACTTTCATGGAGAAGTGGATTTTCGGAGGGTTTTATTCCACCATTGCCTTTCCCCTTACTGAAAAAGCTCTGGAAGATCAGTATGAGTCAGGGTTCTGCCAGAAAAACACAACCAGTCACAGCTGTTTATTAAGTGATTTATCGCAAGACAGTGGTTTCTATGATTGTGAGGGCTTATTAGGTTAAGTTGAAAAACCAGAGGGCAGGCTGTTGGTTGGGAAGGGTGGGCTAGAATTCTCAGGCATGAGCTGAGCTACTGTTCACAGGTAGAATTTCTTCTTCTTCTGAAAACCCCAGTTCTGCTCTTAAGGCCTTATTGAATCAGGCCCACCCAGATCATCTACACTAATCTTTCTTCGTTAACATAAATTCGTCATAGGCTTGAATCGCATCTACAAATACCTTCCCAGCGACACCTGGACTAGTATTTGATCAAATATTTTCATGGAGTCTCTGGGGGAAACCAAGCCAACTGTGGCTGTCCAAATCAGATGCAGTACAAAGTTTTAGTTGACAGTTTGACTCCATGTGCATTAAATGGAAGGAAATTGAGGGCATCTAATATTTTGGGAAACTTTGTGATGTGATACAGTGCAAAGAACACTTGATTCAGTACAAGGAACACTAAGACGGCCTGGCTGAAGAGCTGGCCCTGTGACTTACTGCCTCAGAGGGTTTACCAACCTGTCTGAGCCTCAGTCTTCTCACTGTGAAAGGAGGATAAAAATAAATAAAATTTTTTATTTAAAAATAAAACCATGTGTATGACATTTAAGTGAGAGAATGTGAAGGAAAATGCTTTAGCACAACACAGACCCCTGAGTCAATAGGGTTGTGGTTTTTTTTGACAAATTTTAATTTGTCAAAATTAAATCTCATCACACTGATGACTTAAAAACCTTTTTATACAACAGCATTTAGAGGACCAAAAGCCAAGAGCATCTACACATCCATGTATCCTACCCCCACCCCACATGGGAACAGTGGTTGTGTGTCCAGTCAGCAAATCCCAAATGTCCCTTAGTCCATCCGGTCCCCTAGAGCTGTGATCAATACATACAGTTCATTTGTATATTTTGGCATTTTTGGTAAAGAGAGGCAATGCTCTATTTATGGCACTTTGTTTATGAGACTGACGCGTTGCCCTCTGCGCTAAGAGGGCTATTATGGCCCTTTGTTTAATTAAAAGCTAAATTCCTAAGCCCATGTAGGAAGATATTAAAAGAAAAAAAATGTATGGCTTCATAGTTAAACATTCAGTGTTTGATTTCGGGAGCCTTGTGCTTGACAATGTGAAGATTCTCTGCTTTGCATGCCCTGCAGTGCATCTGCATTCATTGCAGTAACACAGTCCATTCATTCTGTGATTATTTACTTATTTTTAGAAACTTAGACCTGCTAATTTTCAGAAATCAACTTTACAATCTGGACAAAAAGTGGGAGTGGAGTGGGGTGGAAGGATGAGTTTTATTCTCAGAATTTAAATGGAAAATTCCCTCATTTTGCCTGGTCAAACCTTGGTTTGGAGATGTGTAAGTACAACCAAAGCAGGAAGAAGCTCCCTTCTGGAACTTTGGGGGAAAATATCTGAGGCCATCTAAGGCACCAAATCCACAGGCTAATAAGCTACTCACCCCCAGACTACCAGGAAGCTTGAAGGGGAAAAAATTTTTAGGTAAACACAGTCTGACCAAATTCTTATATTTTAGTACTATCATCTTTGGTAAAACTAGGTAAAAGTAGCACGTATTTGTTGCCATAGACTCCTTAACTAATACTATCTGTGACCAAAAAAAGGTTTTTTAAAGTGTATATGACTATCTTAAATTTGTTAAGAAAAGGTCACATGTTGAAGAACTCAGTCATCTGTTTTTATAGGACTTAACAAAGTGATTGAATGACTTAAAGTTATGACCCTTTTGTAAGTGGATTTCTCAGACAGTCAATTCCACTGGTGACTGTGATGGTACTTTAAGATGACCATAGCAATTTACTCAAACAAACTCAAATGGCAGTAATAACTTCAATAAAAACAGGGCAGCCATGAAGTTGCGACAACTTTAGTAAAAGAATGAAAGAAATCCCAACAACCCCAGGTCGGAGGAGGAAGATCTCTGTGGATGATGTAGCAATTGTAGCTGAAGTCCGTGGTTTTGCGGAAACTACTTTGTGGTACTAAAATGAGGCTGTTTCAGGGGTCGGCACACTTTCTCTGCAAAGGGCTATAGTAAATGTTTTAAGCTTTTATGGGTGTCAGGTCTCAGTCACAACTTAGTCTGCCACTGGGGCTTGAAAGCAGCAATAGAAAATACGTGAATGGGCATAGCTGTTTCAGTAAAACTACAAAAGTCATGTGGTGGGCTGGATTTGGCCCTCAGGCTGTGGTTCGCTGCTCTCATCAGTAAGAAGCTACCTTGTTTGTATATTGTAAGTATAGAAAAGGGAGGCAGGAAGAGAGAGAAAGGAGAGAGAGAGACAGAGAGACACATATTGCAAAAAGTATTTAAAACCAGTGATTCATTTAGTGGGAGGGATTAGTCACTTAAGACTGTGTTTTCCAAACTGGCCATTCATCAGAAGTGAGACCCCTTGATTTATACTGTCAAGTGACAGTAATAAAAAGCTGTTGGACTAAGAAAAAATGATAGAAGTGGAATAATATAGATTAACTCTCACAAAATGAACTGTGTAGAACATTTGTTATAAAATGCAGGAGGCTGCAGGCCAGGGAGGGCTCTCAAAACCCAGCGGAAGGGATTAGGGAAAGAGGAGTGCTCACCCAGGAAGGGTGGTGGTGAGGTCTTGGAGTCGCCAGAGGGCACGAGGTCCATCGTTCAAGCTTTCAACTCTCAGTCTCGAGCTGCGGCAGAGCGCCGGCCCCGGCTTTGCTGTGAACTGTCCTGTGACCTCCGGCGAGTCACTGAGCTTCTGCGGGCCAGGCTTTCCTTCTCTCTGACACCTCTTCCAGCACGAAGTGTGGGATTCTGTAACACACATCTGTCACGCTGGATTCTGAGAAATCGTAACCTCTTGTTCCTTCTCTTAAGAAGTTAAACTAAACACAAGTGTTTAAGACTGAGAGAAAATTATAGACTCTGGCATTTAACTGCCCTTTGGCAGGATTTTCACCCAATCGCAAAAACAGGGCTAAAACAAACTTCTGAAGGGCATTCGGCTTAGATGAAAAGGTACCCAACTGTACTCTTTAGGGCTGCCTTTTATGAAAGAACTTTGGGTAATTGCTCTAAGTAACTTATCAACTCTGCTCTCCCAGAGACACTTCCCTGGTCTTCGGGCCACTTTACCAGGAGTGCCTCTCTGATAGGCCAACTGTTTAAAGAAAGCAGTTTGGTCGGCGTGTGAGCAGGCGGACTGCGTGCCTGTCACTCCTGTGCGTGGGGATCCACAAGGCCCAGCAAGTTTCTGCCCTTTAGAGAGAGAGACCTTTGTATTTTTAACATAGCAACGCCAGATAATGTGGCTGGAGCTGAATAAAGTGCTGTTGAAGAAGATGGGGAGGGAGGAAGAGATGGGGGGGGTGTTATTTTGCCAACTGGAAGAAGGCTTTTATGTGCAATAGAGACCATGACTGCTGATTTTGTGCTAATGAAACGTTCCAGGTGCAGTGGTGGCTGGGGGCTTGCAGAGTCCACTGATGTTAAGAACTCCCGGGTTTAATTCCATCTTCCATCTCTTGGCCTTGCCTTCTCTTCCCTACGCCGCTTCATACTATACATGTATACATTATGTACATGACCACTTAATCATCCCCAGTTCTTAGTCCCTTTCATTTAACCCTTGATCGCTTATTTCCAAAAGCATTGCATCAAGGATTAATGCTTCCTATCAGCTTTTGTCCTTCTATGAATTAGCAGTAACCAATTTTCTGGGACCAATGTGAATTCAGTCCAGGAGATTAAATCATTGCTCCGTGCACAATAAAACCCACAGAGCTCATGGGAATACTGGAGGGCAGGGGCACAACAACCCAAAACTTCATCACTGATACAGTTAAAAAGAAAAAAAAAAAAAGAGGAACCTAATAAAAACAGTAGTAGTTTTCAGCATTGCTAAATGGTCAGGAAACATATAAATACCCCAGTAAATGTGGCAGGTTATCCTGAAAAGGACCTGCAGGGTACCTGTGGGAGAGAGCCTCGGAAGGGCCGCATCTCTGGACTGCTGTAAAGCAGAGGCGGGAGGGATCCCAAGTCAGACCAGCGTGACTACGCACAAGGGGAGGCACGGGGGGGGGGGAGCTGGCGATGTTGGAGGGGGTGGGTGTGTGATTTCCTGTGTTCATCTCATGTTCCTGGTGGACCGAAGTGCACACAAGTAAATGGGAAAAGCACGTTATGCTCAAATCATTCCCTCATAGATCAATTGCATTAGAACAAATAGGCGTTTTCCAAACAAGTGCTTTAGCCAAACGGACTGTGTTTGCTCACCTGGCGCCAGCGACAGTGGGATGCTGTCAGACAGCCTTCCTCCACCAGGGGCAGCCCAAGAAAGTTTCGAAAAATGCTGACACAGAACTGTGGTTGGTAAAAATTACAAATAAAACAGTATGCTTTATAGGGGTATTCACTAAAGAGATTCCTTTTCTCTGCCTGTCCATCTTGCAGTGAGTCCATTTTGGTGGGGAAGTTTCTATTATTTACTAATAAAATAATTCACAGGCTGAAGGCAAAGCTCGAAAGAGATTTGATTCAATTTCACTTTCACTTCTTCCAGGATCAGCTAAAGGTAGTCTTAGTACCCAGTACTTAAAATTTATTTGCAATAGAGAGAAACACAATCGAGAGAGAGGAACAAAGGCTCCACCTTGTGAGTCATCAAAGTGCTTTATTTTGTAAAGCCTGGCTCATGACTGGAGTGTATTGTTAGCACTAGGAGATACAAGGCAAACTTCCTCACTCTGTCCAAACAGTTTATCGACAGAAATGAACGACAGAGACTGTTACAGACAAAAAATAAAGCGTTTTGTAAACTTCTAAAAGCATACACAGACTGGCCACAAAGGAAATAGTTACTCAAATAATGTATGTGTACCTTATCTTTACTTCAGGGTCTCACTTTTGTAGTCTTGGGTCACAGAAACCACCGTAGAACTTCAGAACACTGAAAGGGACTCGATGCCAGGATGAATGGTGGGCGGGGGGTTAGATCACAGTCTCAACTAATTTGAATGCATGAAATACAGATTTGGACAGCCATGTCACAATGGCGATAGCATTATCCACTGTGGCTAACAAACCTGGGTGAAGTCAGTAACTAGTCGTAGAATGGCGTTGCTGCTGGCTTCCAGAGATCCTGATTTGCTATCACCTTGTGTTCTCCGAAGTAAACCCACACCCAGTGGGCACAGTCACAGTCTTGATAAACCCTGAAGTAAAGTTCCTGGAAGAGGCAGTATGGCAGGGGCGGTTTGCGGAGTTATAAGTAATCACTGAAAGGTGGATTTTTTTTTTTCTTTTCTGAAACTGCCTACAAAAATCATCTTCATGTTTTAAACAAAGAATTTCAAAGGCACAGCTTTAGCACAGTGTATAAGTTGATAACCTACTCTAAGCAAGTCTAATATTTTAGCTTGACGCCTTTCAGAAAATGCCAGAAAGTTGGTAAATACGTGATCGATGTTGGAAATTTATAAACTGATTAAAACAGCACAGTTTAGGGCAATGAACTTACATAACCAGATTTGGGTTAAACATTAAAAAAAAAATCATCAGGTTGGTAAATGTACATCTGGAGGAAACAAAACACCCTTTTCCTTTTATTGTGTAAGACTGCCTACCATGTACTTGAATAAAACATTCACCCAAAAACATGACTGCAGGATACATTTCAAAATATGACAAACATTATTTCACCTACGCTGTAAAATGACTTTACATGTAAACTTCAAAAAATCACATGCTGTACATTAAATTTTTAGATTCAAAAATATCCCTGTTTTCCTAATAATGTAAACAGTAAAATTGAGGGTTTCAGTTAAAGGGATAATTGATAACAAAATACCACTGTTTAACCAATGGTGAAACATAAACATCTTAGAATTCAGATTTGCCTTCGTTAACAGGAGAATTCAGAGTTCTAATGCTTTGCTCACCTTCCCACAGTAGGAGATGTAGATACCATTGCCCAAAACTATGCACTTTGCAGGTAAGCTTTATTTTTATTTTGTAGCGTTAATTCCTATATTGCAACATAAGAGTGTAACAGTGAAGAAGCTCCAGGCAAGAAAAGAGAAGTAAGCAGTTTTCCTGGACATACTTACTGAGGTGAAAATGTACAGACAAGAGTCACTAGGGGCATCAGCTTCTTGCTGGAGGAGGGGCCTTTGTCCCTGGACGCCGGGAGCCCCGACACTGTGGAGGCAGAACCCTGAGCCAGGGCGTGCTGGAGATGCCAGCGACCCCCCGCCCAGCGCCAGGGGCTTGGGGGGCAACTATTAAGGAGTGTCCGCGTGCGTGGTAGAAATGTAACATTCGCAGTAAGTTTTTTTCTTTTAATCACCATCATTATTATCATCATTATTATTATCTTCATTATTATTATGAATACTGTCACATCTTTCAACTCCAAAAAATAAACTGATCCACAGTTTATCGCGTGATGCCAACATGGTTGGTCTGACATGCATTTCATCTTCGCCCCCTCCCCCCGCATGTGCTCATCCATCCATCCATCCATCCACAGCTGGAATCAGAGGGTTGTTGCCCAAATGCACTCTGACTGAAGCTGACCGGTTTGCATTAATTAATTAATTAATTATTTTTTAAGATACACGCGTACACGCACGCACAGGCACACACGCACGCACGCACACGTGTCAGAAATAGCTAGAACGATGCTGGGAAATATCAGGTAGCTGTTAAAGCGAGTAGCCTCCAAAGCAGTCATCTTGGCCTGAAGATGTAAACGAGGAGGTGTGCTTCACTGAGTTTGGTTTTCATTTTTTTCTACACCGAAGCCACCTCTGTCCTTCCCGTGCTCATGTCCGTCCAAGGCCATGTGGGAGGTTACGTCAAGATGTGGCCAATAAAGTCCAAAAAGCGCTTTGAATACTGTTCGGGGTTCACGGTCGAGATCTCTGCACCAGCCTAGGCAGTTGTAAAGGAGAAGAATATCGATATGATTACTACTTAGTCTCTATAGCAATTTCCAATTGCCGCTAAATACAAAGCTAATAATTTTCCAATCTCAGCCTCTGTTCCTAAAACATGGAATATCTTGGATATTGTGTCTGAATAATCAGCGTTCTTAGGAATCTGTGTGAAAGTGAGGCAGAGAGTCAGAGTAACCACAGATGCTGTTACCACACTGTGACTGTGGTAGCTTACAAAAAAAATCGAACTAGCCATGTTGGGGATGTTCCTGTCACACGGTGGAGTCTGTGTGGCCTACGTAACAATCTTGCTGTTTTTCAGGAGAGCAGGTTGGAGATCCCTTGAGAATGACACCAACAGCAACATCTGGCTAAAGGGAAATGACAGGGACATAGGATCGGGTTTCTTTATCAGGACCCAGGTAAGTGGCGGTGCGCTCAAAAGAGGGGTGACAGCCACAGCAGTGTCAGCTGGCCCCACAGCCGGGCGAGACATCAGGCTGCTGACGGTGCCTCCCCCCGAGGGGCCGGGGCGGGCTTCCCTCAGCACGGGGCACGGGTGCCAGTGTTCCCCTCCGCAGAGACCTGCATGGGGCAAGCAAGCAGGGGCCCGTCGCACAGGCTCAGTGGGGGATCACCCCTTATGGGAGGCAGTGCTGGCGACCAGACTCGACGTCTGTAGTTACCGGCCAGTTTCCTGAGCTGCAGAGGGCAAGACCAGCTTTATGAAGTCACCACGTGCTCTTTTTGGACACCCATACTCCCCAGGGAACCTGTAATTTCCCAACCTGGCCTGGGCCACGGGGATCTCCACAGAGGACCCCGGGCCTTGAAGGCAGAGAAGAGTGCCCAGAGCATTCCTTTGCCAAGGGTAATGTCTTGCTCCTGCAAACTGTGCAGTCTTAGGCCATGTGGCGTATCGTGGAGCTGAGCTGGGGTCATGTAGTGGAGACTAAAATGGAGCCATGCTTGCTCCAGTCGATTTCCAGTTCCACGTGGTGTGTGATACGGCGGCGTGTGTGAGGAGGGGTGGGCACAGACACACAGCACCTCCTCACCTCGGGTGTCCTCCACTAAACCCCGTCAGCAAGGGGTCAGGACTCCTTTATTATTGGGGCCCTTAAGCTCCAAAGCGTTTTCTCAAGGTCATACAACTGGGAAAGCTAAAATAGGATTACAGTTCCGTCTCTGCAGTATACCCGTGGTTCTCAATCAGAGGTGAGCATCGGAATTACCACAGAGCCTTTTCGAGACCTCCCCCACCCTTGTGGACGGGACTCAGAACTGGGCAAGGGGGATGGTGCCTCGGGCACGCGCGTAGTTCACAAACGCTACTCTGAAGGTGGCGATGCCAGTCGCCGGGGCAGAGCTGCCGGGGACCCTCCTTTCTGACCGACCCGGGGTTTCGGACACTGGCAGTGAGCTGCGCGAGGGCTCGGGCCCTGCTTTGCACACAGCAGGAAACCGTAAATAGTTGCTGATGATGTAACTAAAATGTTTCTTTGGCAAATAGAGCATGGCTTTAGGCTGGTTCCCTTGCTGGGAGGACAGCCTGTTTGATTTCGCAATACAGAAAAAGAGCCTTTCATCGAGGCCGATGTTCTGGTGTACGTCGGCTGGCTGTACACACTACTGGGGAGGCGTCTCTCCTTCCCGTGTGAACAAGCCGAGGCACAAGTGCTCCTCTATGGGATGGGGGTCTCTGGCTTTTTTAGCAACGCCTGGAAAGCCAAAACGAATGTCTGCAATACGAGCATATTGGGTATTTACTGCTTGTGAAGTTCAACCAGGCAGGTGGGATTTGCTGGTAGGGCAGGGGGATGGGACTAGCATAGAGCAGGGCGCCGGGCTAGGTTCTGGGAGCAGTCCCATTTCTACCACTTTCTAGTGCCCTGGCCCTGGCAAGCTTAGGCTTTCTTCCTCAGTTTCTTCAACTGAGAAGCAGGGCTATACTAGTATCCGCCATAGGCTTGTCATGGGGAATTCAACAAGTCACCATATGTGTAGAATAGTGATAATTTAGAGCAAGCACAATAAAGGTGAAGAATTCATGTTATTAAACTTGGATCTGGCACCCAAAAGATTTCTGTAGTAGAAAAAATACAGTTCACTGTACAAAAAGATAATACTGCATGTTTGGGAAGTGTCTGAGGCACAGAATAGTGCTTCAGGTCTGACGGGTCAGTTTTGAGGATTCATGTGAAAACATGAATAGCTGTCTTCACTTTTATCTTTGAAGCATTTGCCCAACAAAACCGAATTTGTACAGTATTCTAGAGATGCACGTGTCTGTGAATATCCCCAGCATGTAAAAAGACTAGCCGCTGAGTTTAAGTGACTTGCCCAGAGCATGAGCTGTTGGCACTTGCCGCCTCTAATCTTGCACTCTGAACATGACCGAACATGACCCCCACGGAGAACAAGAACCACCGAGGGGCTCCGGCCAGCTTGGTGGCAAGGGGACAGCCGGAGCCAGTGCCCGCACCACAGACCGCAGCAAGGGCCCAGGAGCAGAGAAGGAAACAAAGAGGAGATACTTACGCCATGCTTAACAGTTTTTGCGGCGTGGGCAGCTTTCTTTTTTGCGTCATAATGAGTCAAAATGTCAATAATTGCCATAAAGTACACCTCTTTCCTGGGCGAGTCTGTAAAGGGACGAGAGCAATGATTGTGGGACCAATGATGTGGCCGGGAAGAGCCCCGCTGGAGGGTCAGGGATTCGGGACGGGGACCGCGGGCTCTGACAGTGGAGGCGGGGAACACCGCGGTGCAAACACATTTGTTCTAAAAACAACCACTAGTTTTTACTTCCTCCTCTGTGTTTCGTGGGGTGGCGAGAGAGGCAAAATGGGGGAGGGGGGGGCTTCCAGTTACAGAAGGAAGAGGTCGGGGGGAGTGAGGACGAAGGCACAGCGAAAGGAATGCAAGCAGTGAGCCGGTAATGGTGTCGTGTGGTGACAGACGGCAGCCGCGCCTGCGGTGAGCACCACGTCACGGATGGCCTTGTCCCATCCCTGTGGTGGACCTGGAACTAACGCAACGTGGTGAGTCAGCTCTCCTCAAATACAAAAAAAAAAAGTGATTAAAAAAATAAAATCGTAACTTGGAAAAAAAAGAAGTCCATGTAACTCCTGCATATTCCTGTTAAATAGCTTAACTCTGTCCCCAGTTCTCTCTCAATTTAAAAAGTAAAAGCATAACCCCAGAATATTACCAGTAGAGGTTCAAGGGCAACACTGTTTTCATTTTTTTTGTTAATCTGCATTTTCCTTAGTCATTATGTATTGCCTTGGTGTAAAGAAAAGTGCTATTTTTAAAATGGAACAAGTAGAGGTAATTTTGCTCCTTAATCCTTTCCTACCATCACAGTCTTACTGCGCTTCACAGATACTGCCTCCTTTACCCACAGCCTTGCGTCCGGCGAGTCTGTCAGCACCGTTTTTCCAAAAGCACTTGCTCACTTCGTGTCTCTCTCACATTCTGGTAATCCTAGCAATATTTTAAACTTTGTCATTATTATATTTTTATGGTGATCTGTGATCAGTGATTACAACTCACTGAAAGCTCAGATGATGGTTAGTATATTTCAGCAATAAAGGATTTTAAAAAATAAGATACGTATGTTTTTTAAAGACACAGTGCTATTGCACACGTGATAGACTACAGTGTAACATAGACATAACTTTTATACGCACTGGGAAATCAGCAGATTCATTTGACTTGCCTTATTGTGGTGGCCTAGAACCCACTTAGAGGCGTGCCTGTTCATAATTCTCATTGAGTCTAGCATCAGAACTGGATAAAGGCACATATCATCTATAAGATCGGTCTTCTGCATATTTCTGCAAATATAATGCTGTCTTAATTGTAAACCATAAGAAAAGTACATTTGACTACATCTGATTTTCTGTGTTGAAAATTTTGGTGAGCAAAATAAAAAACACAAACTCACTGGGCTGATATGCCTCATGAGATTTTTTTTTTTAAATAATGATGAACCATCATTTTTATTACTCAAAAAATAAGAGGCCACTATTTATCATCTCTCTAAATTATTTTGGTTTTCTCATGCGTAAGTAGCTAAGGTAGAAGATAATACTCCTTCAAATAGTCATACAGATTTTGAGGATTAAGATTACGCTCACTCTAGAGGAGAGCCACAGACCCTTTAATGGGGATGGGGTGGGGGGGGTGACTCAGCAGAGGGCAGACATGACAGCAAATCAGACATTGTCATCCCACACCCTGGGCCAGCTTCAGCGCTCCTAGACAGGAAAGGACTGGTAGTGATGAGACACCCGCCCTTCAGGGTATCCGAGCGGGGTTCAGAGGGGACCACATAGGTAGCTAGCGCTGGAGAGATTCCTGACCCTTTAGAGCCACATAAGAGCTAGCTAAGAAAAAAACATTTACAAACAATTCTTCTATATGTTACCTACCTTTACATAAGTGTGTGCACATGTGTGTTGTATATATAAAATAGTTTGTGGCTTCGCTGTTCCCTCAACATCAAAAAATTCAAGGACCTTATCATACTATGTTTCAAAACCAGAGACTACAGTTCCTCTTAACATACTCTTGTCCCTGAATCAATTACTGGGACTCTGGAGAATAAGTCTTGGAGGGCAGCATACTTTTAACTGGGATTACAATGACTGGTAGGAAACAAGGCAAAAATCAAACCATTTCGTAGATAGAAAGGGTTGATAATAACTCAGCTTACTTTCATGGCATTTAATTCCATAAACATCAATGTTTGGATCAAACTCCCCTGGAGCCAAGGGCGGTGAGCTGTTCAGTGTATTTCCAGGACTGTCCGGAGGGGTCCCGACAGGGTGGGTGCCATCGCTCTCCCCCTCCTCTTCCCCGTCATTCTCTTCACACTCCACCTCTTCCTGTTCGGCTCTTTCCACATCATGGATTCCCACCAGGAGGCTGTAGTCCATGAGCTTTAACTGGGCAAGAAACTGAGGGTGGGAGGCAACAGGGTCAGTCATGGCCTTAAACAAAACCCCAGATTTGAAGGAAACGAGCTCAGGAAAACGCCTGTGGGGGAACGCTGTGAGGGAAGGGGCAGCAGAAATGAGGAGAGGGTCTCCCTAAGAGGCGGCCAGCCAGGAGCCTCCATTATGATGCTCTCACAGTCCCAGGCGGCTCCTCTGGCCAAAAATGGAGCCCCACACTTGGGGCTGCCTCAGCGCTAGTATTATTTTCCCTGAAACGCAAAGCTGGATGCTGAGAGGCACGCATTTATCACATGGAGGCTGGGTCACACCAAAGAGCAGAGAGCATGACTGGCAAGGAGGGAAGAGAGCTGTTCTCCCGACAATTAAGGCTGGCTGATGGGAAAGACCAGGGACCTCCCAAGTAGCTTCCAGCAGTCTCTTGTGAAAGCACTTTGAAATTCAGCACACTGCGCTGAGAGGAGATTATTATGCTGTCCATCACGAAGAAGTAAAAGCCCAAATGTCCCAATCAACCAGCAAATGCCTGTGTCAATGCGCTGGTGAATAACACAGTCCTTCTGTCCTGCTCAGGTTTCCTTGTGATGGAAGCGAGGGCACAGAGAAGCTGAAGGTGGCTCACTTCCCGTGCAGCAGCTCGGGCCCGGGATTCCCGTCCTCCCTCCTTCTGTAACATGCGGCGCGACCTCGCTCTGCGGCTTAGTCTACCCCTGCCTGCCAAGTTCTCGTTTTGACTTTGCAGGTCATGATTTTTCTTTTCTTCTTAGTAGATGTACCCAGACACATGATCGGAAGCACACGGTTCTGATCGATCAAATAAAACGTGGCTAGTATTATGGAGGACAAAATGGGGTGGCCCGTCTGCCGGCTAACACCAAACAGCTCCCTGACTCCCCAGCTGGCTGGCTCGGCACAAGGTCCACAACTGCTCTGACCCTGGGCTTGTGGCCCAAGAAGACGACGCACGACCCCGACTCTTGGAGGACTTGGTGCCACCCCCACTCAGTGATGCGGAGCCGCTGACGGGCCTCGGGCGACTCGGACAGAATTTAGGAAATGAACTTCCTTACGCAAAGGGCAAGCATATGAAATTATAGGTCTTGAAGTTCTGGCTGAAAATGAAATGAAATCAATTTGTGGAGACCCGCAGGGCCATTTTTTTCCTCCCGAGCCTGTTGGGAAGCAGCCCGGTCTCCGAGCTGAAAAGAAAGCCACACTCCCTTAAAGACAAGGAGAGGACCCGCCCCCGCTGTTCCCTGATGCCTTCAGTTCCTCACCAGCCCACGCTGCCTCCTGCCTGCTCTCCTCTTCCTGGGCTCCTATTTCCTTGTCTTCCCACCATGAATCCCCTCAGGCCACGCCGACTCTTCCTCATTTAAGCTCAGGGGAAAAGAAAATCACACAAATCTTTATTTAGATATGTAAGCAAGGTAGGAGAAACCTAATGCTTAAAAGTTGATACATGCAGACCCGTTGGCAAAAAGAGTGCTGAATGGCCGACAGGTACACAGAGAGATGCTCCACATCACTCATCAGCAGGGAAATGCAGATCGAAACCTCAGTGAGCTATCCGCTCACACCTGTCGGGATGGCTAGTACCAAAAAGATGAGAGGACAAGTGTTGGCGAGGAGGTAGAGAAAAGAGAACCTTGTGCGCTCTTGGTGGGAATGCAGACTGGTGCAGCCGCTGTGGAAAACAGGATGAAAATTCCTCAAGGAAATAAAAATAGAACTACCATATGATCCAGCAATCCCAGTTCTGGTTAGAGCTCCAAAGGAAACAAAATCATTATCTCGAAGAGATCTCTGCACTCCCATGTTCACGGCAGCATTATTCATAATAGCCAAGGTAGGGAAACAAGCTAAGTGTCTGTCAGTGGATGACTGGATCAAGAAAATGTGATATATATATACAGTGGAATGTTGTTTAGCCTTAAGAAAGAAAGGAATTCTGTGATTTTGTGACAACGTGGATGAACCTAGAGGGCATTATGCTAAGTGAGGTAAGCCAGACCGGGAAAGACAAATACTGTATGATATCGTGTGTGTGTGTGTGTGTGTGTGTGTGTGTGTGTGTGTGTGTGTGTGTGTGTGTGTGTGTGTGTGTGTGTGTGTGTGTGAGAGATTAGGGAGAGTCGGTAAAAGGGTACAAAGCTCCAGCTATCAGATGAATAAGGTCTCAGGATCTAATGTATAACATGGTGTTGGTAATACTGTGTTGTTATCACTGAAATTTGCTAAGAGAGTAGAACTGAAATGTTCTCACCAAAAGAAAAACAAAAAAGGTCAATATGTGAGATGACGGTTGTGATCATAACTTGATGGGGAAATCCTTTCACAATGGATACATACTCAGTCATCACCATGTATACATTAAATATCTTACAATACTGTGTGTCAACTATACCTCAATAAAGCTGGGTAAAGAAATAAAGATGTTACTTATTCTAGTAAAAAAGAAAAAGCCAACAACAAAACAGAGTGCTGGTTCTCTCATGCCTTTGATCAGTTTACAGAGGAAGCTGTTGTTCCTCCCGTGGGTTTCCCCAAACTCCCCTTTTCAAGTCCTCACTGAACAACTTTCCACCTCCCTCAGCCAGTGGCCAGACTGCTCATCCTGCCATATCCTCCTGGCAACTGCTGGGTGTCAGGGTGCATCTGGCCATATGGCTGGGCAGCCTTCCCTGTCTTGAGGGAGTAACAACTCCATGAAGTGCTTGACTCTTTTACCCACACAGAGCCAGCCACCCGGCCACGTAGCCGGACCTCGGGTACCTGGTGTGCTCCCCACAAGCGCACGGATGTGGAAGAGAGCCGGGCACTGCGGGGTACAGAGATGGTCTCGTCTGAGACAGGTATTCGGATCCCCGTGCAAGACAGCAAACAGGCTCAGAGATTAAAAGAGCTTGCCCAAGGAATCAAAGCTAAGAAGGAGTGAATTCAGGATCCTATGCTCAAAGCTCTTGTTCTTTATACTGCATTAGGCTGCTTCTGGAAACTGCATTAAGGCAGCTTTTCCCAAGTCCTGTTCTTTGCAACACTAGTAGGGGAAAGAATGAGTCAATCAAATCAAATGGTTTCTGAGGAGGAGGGCCTCCCACAGTTACTGAGGACTGTGAGTCTCTGCGAGGGGTATCCGCCAGCAGCAGGCCTCACACTGATTGCATCACCAAGCCTGCTTCCCCCACCACCTTCAGAACGCCCCGGGGGTCTAGTGATTTGGAAACAGAAGACATTCGGGAAACACTGCATCAGAAATCCCCAGTCATACCCCCCACCCTGCCCAAGCAGGTATGACAGGCAGGGTGCTCACTGGTGGCCATGGGTCCCAGAGAGCTGTGCCTGGGGCTGAGCTCAGCCTCTGAGCTCCCAGCGAACAGGGTCAGCGCCTCCTTTGTCCCCTCCCACGCCTAGCACAGTGCCGGCCCCAACCCCTCTGTCTAGTCTATCTGGCCTGCCCCCTCTGCCCACCCCGGACCCCCTCCAGAAGTCTGGGTACCGCTGCAGACATGGATTACCAGCACCTGCTCGCAGAGAGAGAGAGAGAGAGAGAGAGAGAGAACGCCCGAGTGCACTGAGTGCAGGGTGCGTGGGGGCTTGGCCAGGCCAGGTCCTGCTCCGCTTGACCTGGGGCAGGACGAAGGCCCCCTTCTCTCTCTGTCCCTGCTTTTCCTGGGCCCTTGGAAGCTCCCTGAGAAGTGGTAAAGATCGATGCTGTGTGAACTGACCCGCAGTCCTCTGGGAAGGGAAGATCTTTTCCAAATGCAGATTTGATCTTGCCCAGACCCTGCCTAAGGCCTCCCCGTGGTATCCCACAGCCTGCCGGGCAGAAGCAAGCTCTGACGTGGCCCAGTGGGCCAGGACAGTTTGGCGCCAGTACCTCTTGGGCCGTCTTGAACCCTGTTCCGGCCCACCCTCTGGCCCTCTTACCAGCACCCGGTTCCCTGCCACCTGACTGCAGATCTCAGCTGCAGAGACACTTGCTTTTGGGAAGCCTTTTCTGATTCCTGCCTAGGCCACATCCCCAAAACGCAGGCACGGGTGGCCCAGCGCACTCTGCCCTAATGACGCTTGGCTCAGCTGCACGTGTATCTTGTTGGATTATGTGAGTCGAACATAATCTTCCCGGAACGTGGCAGCCCCGAGAGGGCAGGAGCTCTGGCCGTTTCTGCCCTCACCGCGTTCCTGACCGCCGGGAAGTGCTGGTAGCTCTTAGTATTTACTGAAAAAGTGAATGAGACGCCTGCTGCTTAACTCACCCTAATTTCCCTAACCCCTGTCTGGAAGAAATAATCACCCCAGCCAAGTGAAAACATAGAACAAAGCAACAAAGAAACCTCTGCCCCAGGCACAATGAGACCATTTACCACGCGTCCGCGCCCTGCGGCACGGAGTACGTCTGTAACGGGTAAGTCCACCGTTCTACCTTCCCGTGGCTGGCTTTCAAGTACTCTTTCAAGTGTGTTTTATTACAAAAGGAAGGGGGCTGCCCGTAATGAACTTGCAAAGGTCAGCTGGGCAGGGATGACATCCGGGGCTGGACCGCCTCACTCCGAGAGAGAGAGAGAGAGAGAGAGAGAGAGAGAGAGAGAGAGAGAGAGAGTGTGTCTCTCTCTCTCAAGGCCTGCGTGTCCCCTCCTGCATCGGTGCTGCTCACAATGGCCAGCCCCTTCCCAGGCCTGAGCTCTGCAGTCAGACCACTGCCCAGGCTCCTCCCCAGTAAGGCAGCTCTGCATCCCAAACCTCATCATCGGTGACATGTAAAATGCATCTCTAGGTAAGCAGCTGCTCTGACCCACCCAAGATCAAGGACCCTTGCCTGTGGTCCCAAGTGGGTGCTACGTAAGTTTTCAGATCGAGGACACAGAGAGGGAAATGGAAGACCAAGGGCAGCAGAGTGGGGAAGAGCATAGGTTTTGCTGGTTAAGGGTGACCCCTTTATTCTTTAATTAAAGTACCATAATCCTTAAAAGAAAAAGAGTATAGGTTTGGGCGTCAGACGGGAGATTAAATCTTATTTCTCTCACTTAACTAGAGTCTGTGCCTTGACAATGAGTTCACCTCTCTGAGCCTCAGTTATTGTAACTATAAAATGGGATAATACCACTCGGCTCATGGGGAAGGGTAGAGAGGAGAAAGAGAGAGAATGTAGCTTAGGCAATGAAAACTGCCTTGCAGGTAACAATGGAGGCTGTGACCTAATTGCCCGTGTTGTTGCTACCGTAGAAGGCCTTCTTCATCAAATACGCACTTTAAACATGGAGACTGGCTCAAGTTTGGTAGGCCAAGAGGAGAAACGTGGAAAAGCCCAGAGATTCAGTAGCTCTTATCTTGACAAACTTAATTTTAAATCTCTTCGGAAGTAGAGCGGAATGAAATGTGGCAATAAACCCGAGATTCTTGTTAGAGAAAATTCCTGCTGGGTATCACAAAACGACCGAGGCCTGGAAGACTCCACGTTGAGGAGGGGAAGGAAAGGAGGGGAGGGGCTAAGGGCTGCACTGCTGGGGTTTGCCTCCAGCTGACATTAAGGAACTTAATACATACTTGCTCTATTTTCTGTTCATCCGTTTAAGCTTCTGACTCAGATTTACTGATTTTTTTTTTAAGTACGTAAGATTTCAAAGCATGACAATTTTTAAATCTTTATAATCTTTAGGTCCCTCGCCTTTCCTCCTTTCCAACTTCTTAATAATTGTCTGCCAGACCTTTGGTCGGCTTCTTTTTTCCTCAGAATATCCCACCTAATCTGATTCCTTCATAAGTAATCCCTCTTCATGCCAAATCTTTGAGCTAGAATCTTTAAGATCTTTAATGAGCCCTGTCACAAACCCTTCTAGAAGACTATGTGGTAAGAGAGCCATTAATAAACTCTCCTTCACAACATTTAAAATTTCTTTTTTTTTTGCTAACTTTATTTGCTAACTTTTTTTTATTTTATTTTTTTGTCTTTTGTTTTATTTGCTAACTTTATTAACACATTTGTTCTACTGAATTACCACCTCCTAACACATCTGCAATGCAGAATTAAAATTCCAACCAGCCCTATTTAACAGTTATCCCGTATCACTTGTTAAAAGTTATAATGATCCTCCTTTGGGGCGTTCATCAGGAAACAAAGTCTCAACTGTGTCCTCACAAACATTTTTAATTTGCGTTTTAGAGCAGTGCAGTTGAGGACAGTGGCCTCTGACAGCCCTCAAATCCCAGTCTGAATTTAGTAGCCGTGCGTCTTTGAGCAAATCACAGAGTCTCTGGGCTCAGTTTTCTCATCCGTCAGCACTCATCCTCCAGAGTTGTTATGAATGAAAGAGAGAATGACTGCCTGGGACGGAGTTTAGGCTCTACCAGTGGGTCTGTCAATGTCGGCGGCACCATCCCCGCCCCCACCTCCACCCTCCCACCCATTTCCAAGGTTGTGGGCCCATAAACACGACAGCTGAGATGCCCTGTGGTAGGGGCTCCCCGACACCCCTGGGCTCCCAGCGTGAGCCAATGAGAGGAGATGGGTGCCAACTCTCCACCATCCACTGTCATGATCGGAGCTGACAACATGCAGCCCAGAAGGCCAAAGTGATTTTCACTCTCCATAGAGCACTGTCTTTTGGAGAAAAGGGCTCACCAATACGTAGTTATGTGCAAAGCTTTCTGAACTGAAATATTTTCAGGGTATATAAACAGCAGGATTTCGGTTGCAAAAAGAAAAAACAAAAGCAGATTCTCATGAAAATTCTTTTTGCTACAAAAATAGGTTACTTCTTGAGCTGTAATAAACTCATCTTTTACCTTGCATTAAGTAAAAGAGTTATCCCCACCCCTCACCAAAAAACTGTACTCTAACAGGCCAGTCAGCTAAATTAGAAAGCACAGTGTTAATGAAAAAACAAAACGAGATTAAATTCTAGTCTCATTTATCAAGATCAGATGTCAAGCCACTTCACCATAATTACCTGCTTAAAAATTTAATGATGCTTCTGCATGAATTTCAAAACTAAAGATACTTGTATCAGCCATTGAGAATTTTTTTTTAATGAAAGAATGCTTTATGCCCTGCTTCAATTTCAACAAAACAGCTAAGTGCAAGAGCCCTGCATGGGATTAAACTATCCAAATCCTCTAATCAACGACATTATTAGAGACAACAAGAGGGCTGAGAGGATCCTTATGTAATTCATCTGTAAATTTGAACTGCTTCAGTTACATTATATCTGGAGTCTAAATATCCTAGTGGTACACAGCCAACAGAAAAAGGGAGGGAAACAATTTTTTTTTTTTTTGGCAGATCGCACATAACCCTAAAGGATATTTACCATAATTGCTCAATTGGTATTATTCTCAAGATGAAAGATTTGCTGATTGATAAATAAAAACCCGAAAGTGAGTACGTCTACCTAGAGTACTTAGTTATCAGTTATATCAAGTTGACACCAAAGTATGGGAAATGCTTAATGTTTAACTAATACGTACTGTAACAATAATCACTGGCAACATTGGAAAAAAACGCTTGTTAATGAAAGACTGGAGGAAAAAAGGTTACATGATAAAAGCAAACACTTTCTTCTACTTTTCTTTTTAAGTAGACACTTGTATCCTTCACAAATAAACACTACTTAGGTTCTAATTGAAGTACATACACCAGGTAGGTTAAAAAAAAAAAGTAAACATTTTTTTATGAAAGTAATTCATGACCTAAAAATAGTTATGAACTCACTCGGTCAGTCTGGGTGTCTTTACAATGAAAGAGACGTCAGGACAGGAAAAAGGAAATTGAAACTGCTCTGTCCTCATGGGGGATACATTCAAATGCAAGACACTCATTCTTTGGCTCAAACCATTCTAATTATTTTTATTTAATGACATGAGGAAGAAAACTTTCCACTACAGCCTCTGAGTAGCAGAGCTGTACTGGTGTGGGGGGAACTGTATTTCGGAGTAAAAATATTTTTAAAAAAGTATACCACACTTACACATACAGATGAAGGAAAGGAACAGCTCAGAAAAACTTTGCTCAGTAACTGTCTACATTAGAATTCTCTTTGCAGGGTCTTGTAAACCTAACAAATCTCAAGAAAATCTTTTTTCCCCCCTGAATTAATTTCCAAAGGACTCATAAAAGGAAGTGCGACAAGGCTGTGATGCCTTTAAAATCAACAAAAGGATAGGGAAGAGTGTGTGTGTATATATATATATACATATATATATATATATATTAAAGATTTTATCTATTTGAGAGAGCGAGAAAGAGAGAGAGAGAGAGAGAGGGCACATGAGAGGGGGGAGGGTCAGAGGGAGAAGCAGACTCCCCGCCGAGCAGGGAGCCCGATGCGGGACTCGATCCCGGGACTCCAGGATCATGACCTGAGCCGAAGGCAGATGCTTAACCAACAGAGCCACCCGGGCGCCCCGGGAAGAGTATATTTTTTAATTCTTAAAATAACAGTTAAGCAAAACAGCCTCCCTCAGCCCTCTTTCACACACGGTATTTTGTGTCACAACCATCCCCCATGACGCTGGGGTGGCGACCAGCCTTGGCGCTTTCCCCACATGTAAGCCTTGGTGGCCTGATGACACCACTTTCACAGAGGCTGGTGGAAATGTTAAAGCACCAGGTGACCGGGGCTCTGTTTACTAACACCGAGATGTGGCTTAGACGAAGAAAACCCCAAATTCAAATAGTTAGTAAACATTTGTTTTTGAAACGCTTTGCTGTGTGACAGAATGTCATCGCTCGGCCTCACCCTCCCTCTGGTTGCCGCGGGCAGTCCATGTGAGCAGGCTGCGACCACACAGGCTCCCCACCGACCAGGAATGTGGCAAGCCGAGGGTGGGGACGCCCCGCAGGTGACATCAGGTGCTTTCCTTGGTCTGTCATCTAGAGGAAGGAGCTGCCTGCTGAAGCAGCACACTTCTCTCCTAAACCAGGTCACACAGGAGATGCACCTGTTTAGATGTGATGTTCGTAATGTACAATACGTATTTTTGCCTTGGTTGCAGATTTAAAATGGGCCGTTTAAGAAGCTTCTAAAAATCAAGAGTGGTGACATTTCTACGATGGGGCTGTCCTTGACGCTGATTTTTTTCTTACCTCAACATCCTTTTTCAGTTTTTCCAGGAACACCTTTTTGTTGTTGTCATCAATATAAATCTTTTGGCCCTCATTGATGAAATCATTATCCTTTAAAGTCGGCAGTTCTTTGGCCTAAAGCAGACGACAAAGGGAATGAAAGAAGTTTGAATAAAATCTAAGAAATATATGCCTTCCAACCCTGGAGGTTAAGTTTCCACCCCCGGAAATGGAGTGTGCCTCCCTCACCGCAGGCTTCTTACCCCAGGCAACAAAATGTGAGGTGGCTTGACTACCGCAAGGGGGCACCAGTGAGCTACGACCACTGGGAAGCATTCGCACTAGGAGTGGAGGGTCACCCGTACTCCATATTATGAAGTTTTGTAACAGATTTCATGGCGTAAACCTGACTGCTTTCTGAGATCCACTCTCTTACAAGAAGTCTTCTAAGTATAGAATTTGTATTCTTGGAATTCTTTGTCAGGAACCTTCAATTTTCTTACTGGTACAACCCAACTCCACACCCCTGACACTTTTTGGGTAGCCTTTGCTGGCTTCATGTCACAAATAACAGGTTAGCTTGTCTCAGAAAAGCACCATCCATAATCATATCTAATTTCTCAGTCAGGGAGAATAGGCAGCCAGAGGTTGGTCATCTGTCCCTTCTAAGCCTTCCTGGTCACCACCTCACCAAGAAGAAAATTCGGTTGGCATTTGGACCATGCCAAAGGAAAATGTCTTCTTTTAACATAAAACATACTAAGATGAACAGTTCTATCCTTTACAAATAAACAAGAAGGTGGTGAGCTGGCAACTACACTGTCCTTACGGTGACCGTCACAATGCAAAGTCATGCGTGATGATCGAAACATGGGTCACAAGCAGTAAAAAACTTGAGATTATGCTATAGGATAATATGGGCACATAATTTTGAAAGTGTGCATTCTTTTTTTTAAAAAAGATTTTATTTATTTGAGAGAGAGAAAGAGGGAGAGCGCATGAGAGGGAGGACAGTCAGAGGGAGAAACGGACTTCCTGCCGAGCAGGGAGCCCAATGCAGGACTCGATCCCGAGACTCCAGGTTCATGACCCGAGCTGAAGGCAGTCGCTTAACCGACTGAGCCACCCAGGCGCCCGAAAGTATGCATTATTCTATTTAACTTCGCGCAACCTGCATTCTGGGAGAGTTGAAGACTAATCAAAACTCCTCCCCACTCCTGTCAGCTAATCATAGCTTATTTCTTCCAGCTGAAAGGAATTCAACATAAGACACCATCTTAGTACACCAATGAATGTCTGAATAGCTCTCTTTCCCATAAGTGTGGGCTAAATGAAAAAAAAGAAAATCCAAGGAAAGGACATATTCTCCTTACTGCTCTCCACACTGCCCACCCCCCTCCCCGCCCCCGTTATTCAGAGCAATAAAAGGAAACCCACTGCGGAGATCTACTGAACCACCTTTCAAATGCTTGAACTGCTCACTTTTTCTTCTACGTAAACTATTCACATCTGTCTGTACACACACGTATATGCACATATATTAGGCAATTCCAAATTTGTAGCTCTGCCATTCATTTTAACTTTGCAAAAATTTGAAGTCTTATAATTTTTAAAAAGATTTTATTTATTTGAGAGAGAGTGCACACACGAATGGGGGAGGGGCAGAGGGAGAAGCAGATTCCCCGCTGAGCAGGGAGCCCCATGAGAGGCTCGATCCCAGGACCCTGGGATCGTGACCTTAGCCAAAGGCAGACGCTTAACTGACTGAGCCACCCAGGTGCCCCAGAAGTTTGCAATTTTTAATTTGATAAAACTGCCAAAATAATTATCTTTACAAAGCAGTTATAGCAAAGATCAGAAATCCAAAGATTTGATTCAATTAGTTACCGAATGACAGTCATGTACAGAAATGCAAAAATGAATAGGTCAATATTTCTATTCTAAAGGAGTCTGTGATCTAGCTTGACAGAAAAACAGGAGAGCAAGTAAGTAAAAACAAACAGGCAGCATGAGTATGCAAAACAGATGGATAAATAATACCATTCTTGGGGGAGACTGATCTACTTTCAAATACTTCCATGCTGAGTCAGAGTTTTGAGGAAATAAAAACAATGCAGCTCTTCACAAAAACGACGGAGGCGCCTGGTAGACTGACTCCCTCAATTTTGTCATTAATAATTTAAAAATGTCATAAGTGTGACATAAAAACCCGTACGTGTGAAGACAGCACATTAACTTGAAATGTTTGAGTCAACCACACTCAACTCTCAGGTCCACTTTCAGCACAATTATAAACGTAACGCAGTTTCACAGCGAATGAAATGCAAGGATCTGAATTTTCACAAACCCAGAGGGCAGTGAGAAACACCGCCCCAAATACAAAATTGGAAGTGCCTTAGAAGAAAGGGTTGAAGCCCGATCTCCACACACACACAGACACACACACACACACACGGAGGAGGGGATTCTCCAAGGGGACACCCTGGCTGTTGGTGTCTAACTGTGTGTGTTTGTGTGGGGGGTGACGGCGGCGTGTGTGGGTGGCGGTGGTAGGGATTAAGGTATCGGCCTCAACTCCACAACTCGCTTCATACGTGTAAGAGAAGAAGGGCAGAGGGATTTGGGGTTCTGTGGGAGCAAAGGAAACCTGAAGCCGGGGCTGTCAGAGCAGAGCCGAGGCAGTAAACGACACAGTGGAAAGGCGCTTGTAATTCCAGGCACATTCACGAAGATGCATGCCACTTCGGGTTCACCCCGGCAGGATTACCGCATGTGACAGGGAAAACTTAATCCTAGCTCATAAACCTCTGGGCACCCTCTGCTCTATTACTAAGCTCGCCTGTGAATTTCACAGGCACTAGGGACGCATTTAGATTGGATCAAGTTTTAAAAAGGGCAACCAGATTGGTTAAAAGACGTAAGGGCTTACCAAAAGGCTCAAGAGGCAAAGGCAGATCCTTAGCAGGGCAGCTGCTGTAGGAATCCAACACTGGTCCATGCATACCCACCCCTGAGTGTCTGTGAGGGGCAGAGTGTGTGGGAGCACCACCAGGGTGTTGGAGACGCAAATCCTGACGTTCCGGATCCTGGCTCCGCGCCCTACTTGCCAGGGCCCAGGCCAGGCTTCTGGACCTCTCCAGGCAGGGGCCTCAGGCGCCGGTCGGGGAACACGCCCCGCAGCACCAGCAGCTGTAGGTACTGTGCTAATAGGCATTTCACTTGCATCCATTCATTTAAATGCCTCGTCCTGTTTATTCTTCACAACAATCTTAACTATTACCCTTAGAGTCACACCGGCAAACAAACTGAGTTCAGAGAGATTATGTAGGTTAACTAAGGTCTTAACTCTCACAGGCTGGCAAGCGCAACTAGGTAGCCAGTTCTCACGTGGAGACGGGAACCCAGGCTGCCTGATGCTTCGTCATTCGGCTGCGGTGGGTTGTTCCGAGAATTCCGCCGACACCCGTGTGACACACTTAGCTGGCGAGGGCCGCTTGTTGTCATTGCCACCGTCGATGTGAACTTTCAACGAACTGTATGGATTTAAAGCAGGTTGAGAGACTGCATACAAAACCTTTTCTTGAAAAAAAGAACTTTGTTCTTTTCTACCAAGAGCTAGGTGACACCGATAGTCACATGACAGTGATTCACGCTCAAGAAAACCTTACTGCTTAGCTTTTTAAAAAAATTTTAAATTTTAACTTCCAGTCAACAGAGTGTCATATTAGTTTCAGGTGTACGATAGAGTGATCCAACAATTCTGTACGTCACTCAGTGCTCATCATGGTAGGTGTACGCTTTCCCCCCATCACCTGTTTTCCCCATCCCCTCCATCCGCTAACTATCTGTTTGTTCTCTGTAGTGGAGTCTGTTTCTTGGTTTGTCTTTTTTCTTTTTTATTGCTTAGCTTTTAGAACAATTTCAATACATCCCTCTGATAATGAGAAGTATTTATATTTAAACGCATTTTTTTTTTTAAGTGGAGAAAACTACTAGACTGTGAATTAATGAACTTATGCACTCTCGGTGTACGTGGCCCACAAAGGTGAGGTCTGCAGAGCAGCATGGAAATAACTGCGGGTAGCAATGGAGTCCACCCTTTGCTTTGCAACACTGGATTATCTGCACTTGGGAGAGCTTTGAAAGCCTCGAAGCCACTGGTCTGGTTCTTTAATGGGTGTCTTTCATACCCTTTCTAGTTCAATGCAGAACCAGCCAGAGGGCGGAGGAAACCACCAGAGCTAAAGACATCAGCTCAGAATCGCTTCTTAACTGCGGACTCTCCGAGGCTGGCTCCCAGCCAGCGGTCAGCAACCTTTCTGAAGTGGTAGTAGGTTAAGTCTTTATTTATTCCCTCTGAATTAAGTTCTCCTGGCCAGTTTCGTGGAGACTGGGAGGCTCCGAGTGTGATGGGGGAATTGCAGTACCACACAAGGTGCTTGCTGGGAGGCGATGCCAAGAAAGACGAGCTCTATCACCCTTGCCCATCCCCCCTGCCCTGGGCCAGGACTCCTGCCTGGCGGCCTCTGGGAGCTGCTCCCAGGCCCTAGCCAGCCGAGGGAGGCTGTGTACAACCAAACTCAGAGTAGAGTCCAGGCAGAGTTACTTTCCCTTTGGAATGAGGTAATTCTATTGGGGTGGACTGGATGCAAAATGACATTCACCTCTACTAATGCAACATATAAGCGCACAACGGTAGCCAAAGGCATAAGCAGACACCATTCCCCTTGCCACCTATCCATCGTGTGGATAAAATTAGCAGGATGCATATCCCTCACATTCCTGCGGGGTGATGCCAGACCCCAGGTCCATTTGGCAGGGCCCAGCACGGGACACAGACTGAAGTGTCAGGTTCTGAGCACAAACTGGATCCAAGCTGCTGGGGTTACAGCTCAACTCCTCCGATTATTAGCTGTGCGGCTTTGAGCCAGTTACTTGACCTCTCTGTGACTTGGTTTCCTCTTTAAATAGCAAACAGCACTGCTGTGAGCATTACTTGAGTTCATACGCCTATAAAGCTTAGGGCAGTGCTTCCCACGTGGAGGGTTATATACAAACATCATCGTCAGTGTTATTTGTTGGTCATATTCTCAAGTATGGCTTGTGTAGCCAGAGAAAAACTCATTGCTGATAAATCCAGAGCAAGATTTTTAAAAAGTTTGGCATATTTAACATTTTTATACTAGCTGTGATGTTCTGAACCAGCTGTTTAATCTGTCCCTCACGAGTCTATACCCTTCATTAATAAGAAACATACTATGTAACAATATTGGTCATGGTCAGAAATGGTTTATGTGTAACTCAACACAAATGAACATGACCCTGAGAGTCAGGATATACACCCCACTGTGTCAGAAGATAATGTGTGTGAAGATAACGGTCAGCAACCTTTCTGATGTGGTAGTATAACCACTGAGGATAACCTGAAGATAACCAACACGTGGATATTTTACAGGTATAAATGCTTTTGAATATAAGTAATAACTTATTATGCCCTTGGGTTCAATAAAAGACATAAGTGATCTCTAAGGACAGATTTGGCCAGGGCTTTGAGATTAAAAAAAAGGAAAAAGTATGCAGAACTAACAACGACAAAGTTTAGAACTCTCAGTTTTAGAAATGAACATGTGCTTCTGTGGCCAGAAATTTCAGATCCCGGGAGGGGATTTTTTTTTTTTTTTTTTAAATTCAAGACCTACTGTACACGTGTGTTCTGGTACTTGTTGCCATAAAAGCGATGCCACTATTGTTGTGACATAACCTCTTTATTATGCTAATGCAAATCACTAATTATGTGTCAAGCTGAAATCGAAGGCGACGGGACTCGTGTGCACCTATATAAGCACTAAATATTGGAAATGACGGTTTCAAAACTTGTCATGAACAAGTTGAAACTATGGGAAATTAAAACAGTTGTAATGACTCAGACAAGAAGGCAAAGGGTAGAAAGGAGATTAACAAAACAAAACAAAACAAGGTATTAGAACTGCCCTTCTAATATAAAAATAGTTAGCACTTTTAATAAAAACCTTAAGATTCCAAATTAGTAAAAATTTTGCAGATTCTCTGAAAACAAATCCAAAAATAAATGTTTAGCAAAAGAACTTACATCTTGTTTCAGATGGAAGTTAACCTGTTGGTTATATATAAGTATTTACCTACTTCACTAAGGGCTCTGTGATGTGATATATGACTGCTGTCATGTGCGTGGAGTTTAGTAATACTGCCTATGTTAAGGGCTAGTAAAGCCAGAGAAATGACATAGAAGTCTTATTTTATGAGAATAAAAAATCAAATTATCTCTTAGAGGATTCAGAAAGAATTTTTTAAAAAAATCACAAATACTTGAAATCTGTATTCAGAGTCAAAAACGTACCTTCATATACACAGAATTCAAATGAAAATGATACTAGGTTTTATCATTGTGCTACAATTAAATTATACTAAAAGAGTCTATTGTATTTTATATTGCCACTACCAATAGGAAACTAAAAAATACATGTATACTCAAAATGCACAGAGCCAAAATTTACATAATACAGAGCCACGTTTTATTTTTGTCTGGACGGAAACCCTAACAGGAAAATGGAACGTACTCCTGTCACACTTGTTTAATGCAAACAGGATTTTGGCACCAGAAGGTTTCAATGCAAAGGATAATGCATAGCATAGTTCTCTGTGATTAAAGGACTTGTATATACTTCAGAAAGAAATGAATTTTTGTTCGATGTGCTCATTTGGCAACCCATTTTTAAAGTCTAATTGTAAGCCTTGATGTCAAAGATTGCCGCCTGGTGTCCCTTTGATGGGCTGTATTGTCACACTTAGAGCTGAATACACAACATAAAAACGTACTAATTATTGTCTCATATTGGGGACTGCTTATTTTCCTGATTTATTTGTTATTCCAAGCTCACCTAAATGAAAATTAAAAGAAAGAATAAAACCCCCTTCAGCAGGCTTTCCAAAACACTTCATAAAAATCAGTCTGTGAGGCTGAAAATATACTCTCCAGAAATATTTCTGTGAGGGAGAGAATTTTAGGTAATCCTTACTTTGGAGCTAGGATAAAGATAATTTGATTGAGTAACATCATATATGTGGTATCAATTTTAGGGTAATAAGAGATGTTAGAGATTTATAATAAAATCAGTTCTGCTTCTCAAAACATCCAAGCCACAAATTTGATACACAAAAAGGCAAACTAGTGAATATGGGTAGAGTTCATACAGAAGTAGCAAAGATAACAGGTGCTTTCTCACAAAAAGTGCATGTAACAACCTTCTTTAACTAAGTGGAATGTCTATGCAAGTTCATGCCTTGGAAAATGATCCAACAGCTCATTACTACCTTGTAATTTCCACAGTGAGAGTGGATACATTTGTGACCAGCATCTGCATGTGAAAGGTTCATTTTTACTTTGAACTTGTCTATGTGTAAATGTAGAAAGAGAATATACTTCAACACACTTGTGAAACCGGGCTGCAATTAAGTCGCACAAAATCGGGGAAGCCCCAGTGTTATTTTGCCGCTTAGAACTCTGCTGGGGCGGGCAGTGCCCAGCTGTTGGTTATTTATTTTCCCTAAGATTTTCAAGCTAATATTTAAAATGTGAAATATGCTGCTTTTCAAATATTGTCATACTTTCCAAAATGTAATGGCCCTTTAACTCTAAGTGGTCAGTATCAATGGGGACAGTTTGGTTTTCCTCCACGGGCTGTGACGTCACAGTTACCCTGCATGCAGGACCCACAAAATAGGTTGTTACGATCTGACTGGAAGATTCTGTTGTACGGATGCTGATGTTGATAAGAAACCTCAGAGTCTGAAAACTTAAGAAATTAGCAAGTACTATATGGTTTCTGGTTTAATACTAACCTGGTGAACATCACAATTTTATTATTTTATTTTAGTCTTACTTTTTTTAGAGAGGGGATGGGGGTGGAGAGAGAATCTTTAGCAGACTTCCTGCCCAGCACAGAGCCTGACGCCGGGTTCGATCTCCCCACCGTGAGATCATGACCTGAGCTGAAATCAAGAGTCCGACGTTTAACCGACTGAGCCACCCAGGCGCCCCCACAATTTTATTATTTTAAAAAGCATGCATCTGCAGCCCCTTGGCTTAAATTCAGGCCGCATTCTAAATTTTGAAGTTTTCTTTCCACCCCGACTCTTTCTGGAACCAACTGAATAAGAGTTGTCGGCTTAAAAAACAAAAAATCCCCATATCTAACAGCACTGCTCCTTGTGTGCTTGGGGTGGATACCAGGGGTTGACTTCATCCCAGAGACATAAAAATGAACTGAAGGCAACTGAGAGTTTCCACGCCACTGGAAGCCAGACGGGTTTGAGGGCTTTAATGCTGTCGCCTGGGAGGTGCTCCCAAGAGCCACTGCATGTTACCCCCTCTTTTTCATGTGCCACTCTTAGCAAATTCCAAATGAGTTGAATCTTAAAAACTCCACTTCCCAGACTAACCCCTATGGTTTACATTATAGGGTTCTTAAGGCTTGCCCCGACATCCGTTGATATGACAGTTCCAAACATTCTTCCCAGGAGTCTTCGCAATCACCTTTGCCCACACCTGGAACAGACAGGATTTGAGTGACTGTCAAGTCCAGGACTTCTCAAAGTCCAGTCCCCTGCTGGTCTGCACCTCCGCAGGAGGGAAGAGCTTTGTTTGAAACAAGAGAGACTGACGCTCAAGCAGGAGAACCAGTGATACAATCACGTCTTTTCATCTTATGAAGGATGACAAGGTGAAATGATTTATCCCCAACCCCCGACCTTCCACTGAGGCCAGAGCAGGGGCTGGGACTCTGCTCCACGACTGCTGTTTGGGGCCCCTCCCCGAGAAGCCCCCTTTATAAAACAGCTCTGGGCCACGAGGCAGATGTTACCCGCGTTGCCTTTAACTTAAGGTCTGAGGAACAGGCCCTGCTTCTGCCCCGACGGGAGGCTATTCCTTGCACTGTGGGGGCTGGAATCGGCGTTTCTAGCGCTGGCTGGCAAAGGGAAGTGATTCGCTTCCATCTGGGAAGAAACGGGATTTTACAGAAGAAGGTTCAAGCATGAGTTGAGTTTGGGGCGTAAAAGCTGCGATCACCTCGTTTTTAACTGATCATCAGCTGACGGCGGGAAGATTCCCGGGGGGGGGGGGCGGGGACAGGACACGCCGCTGTGCTTGTGTCCCTTATTGTCCCAGCAGCTTTGTCACCTTGCCTTTAACTGCATCCCAAAGAGCCCGCGAGAGGGCTTCATTAATTGCAATTTGTTACCATTTAAAGATCACAAAAGAAATGCTGAAAACTGGTTTGGGAAAGCACTTCTCGATGTAAGGGTATTAATGATCAATTCTCCCGACCTTCGCTCCGTAATAGGTAAAATGTCCGAGACGGTGACAGTCACTTAATTGCTAGTGCAATTCACAATGCCTAAGAACGGACAAGGCGGCTTTCTGCGGCTCACTAGCCACGCGTCAACAACGATCATCGCCGACAGTCACACAAACGCCGAGCCCACGGCAGCTGTTTCCTGTCACGTGGCTCCCACGCGTCAACAACGATCATCGCCGACAGTCACACAAACGCCGAGCCCGCGGCAGCTGTTTCCTGTCACGTGGCTCCCACGCGTCAACAACGATCATCGCCAACAGTCACACAAACGCCGGTCCCGCGGCAGCTGTTTCCTGTCACGTGGCTCCCACGCGTCAACGATTATCGCCGACAGTCACACAAACGCCGATTCTGCTGCAGCTGTTTCCTGTCACGTGGCTCCCAAGGAGCAGCTTAGATGTTAAAAGGAATCTTCGTCTAGTGACCCAGTGAGTCCATTACACAGGCTCTGCTTTACCTCATAAAATCAGACACGAGTTTTGAGGAGAAGTGTGCAGAACGATGAACAAAATGCGTATTTGTGTAACTCCCCAGGACTGTCTCTCTCGAGAACCTGGAATCTTTAAAGAGTCAGGTCAAATCCCCCAGAAATCAAGTGAGTCTGGTTATGTTTTCTTTTACTTCCCGGGGCTCCCTGCTGCGTCGCTTGCTTGCTGGCGGCATGCTAAGACTCCTTTGTAAAAAGCAGCCTGCTCAGCTATAATTACTAATTTGATGTCACAGTGGAATCGCGGCGCAGCTGTGGAAAGATCGACCACCAGGGAGATTCGCGTTTCTCTGTCTCATTTGGAGGCGGCTAAACTGCTGGAGCCATGAATGGAAGATGCCCTTCCATTAAAAAGGAAAGAATTAAGGAATAAAACAAGTCATAGCAGCTGTCAGAATTTGACAATGGTTTTAAAAATGAAAAAAAAAAAAACACTTTTTTTTTTTAATTCAAGACCTCTGTACATGTGTGTTCTGGTACTTGTTGCCATAAAAGTGATGCCACTATTGTTGCGACATAACCTCTTTATTATGCTAATGCAAGTCACACTAATTATGTGTCAAGCTGAAATCGAAGGGGACGGGACTCGTGTGCACCTATATAAGCACTAAATATTTGAAATGACGGTTTCAAAACTTGTCATGAACAAGTTGAAAGTATGGGAAATTAAAACAGTTGTAATGACTCAGACGAAAGGAAGATTCACAATTGAGATGACTAATTAAGCCATGTCAGTGGAGATTCTTTATGAAAATTATCCTTTGCACCATGACAATCATTTCTTACAGAACACAGTTGCCCAGGGATAGCAATGAAAAGATTCTTGGCAGATCGTGGGATTTCATTCATAAAAGGCGAAAATGTAGAAAATAAGTATTTTTAGCCTTAAGAGTGATTGTTTTGATAACATTTATGGTTTTATTGGTGAGGACAAAGAATAGCATGCTTTCTTGGAAGAGGAAAAATGTTAACTGCTCATGGAAAGAACACCTGAAAATTGACAGAAAGAGAAAGGCAAAGATATTTTTTGGAACTTAAAAAACCCCAATGTTTTTAAGAGTTCAGCACCATTATATACATTTCATTTATTTTTACGTATTACAGTTTAGTGACTGTTACCTCAGTTGCGGTCAGATTATAAACAAACTGCCTATCAGAGCCATGATGCCCTCCTACCCACGCAGGCAGGCGGAGTCTCCATCGATTACACATTCTAATGACTTTTACTTCCTCATCTATGAGGTATTTCCTCTTGGCCCTGCCCCACGAGCACCTCTAAACTAGAAGGGCAGGTGGGTGGCCTTTTGGAGCGGCTCCTTCTGGAAGCAGAGCTATCACGAGCCTTGAGCTCCAAAGGAAGCAGAGAGCACTGGATTCTTCCTCAGGGCAATGGCGTAGATGACTTTAATGTTTACCCGGTGTAAGATACAGTGACGTCGACTGTAGTTACAAACATGCCGAAAACCTCAAATGGAGGAAATGTGAATTGGCTGTTTTGCCAACACGGTAGGAAAAGAAACGATTTATTTCACGACTTTTGAAAATTTTTAAATCAAGACTCAGAATGAACGGCTCTCGTACCATATTTAACTCCAAAACATTGTTTTTGTCAATGCAGGGAATGCTTCATGATTCACGGTATTGCTATGAATTTTTGGTAACAGGCCCTTTAAAAAAAGGAGATTGAGAAGTGCCAGTCATTCAGAGGGTAACAGCACCGTGGTCAGAAACGTGAGCCCTGGGCTGGAAGCCTGACTCCATCACGTCCTAAGTGGGGGGCTCTGGACAGGTTACCAAACCTGTCTGTGAAGTAACCTCATTTACTCAAAGGAAGTAATAATGGCTCCAACCTCGTAAGATGTTTGGAAGGATGACATGACTTGATTCACGTAAAATGTAAAACACTGGCACGTAGTATACACTCAACAAATGTCAGATATTACTATTGACCTTTCTAAATCCCAAGACATCACAATTAACAGTAAAAAAAAAAAAACAAACCCAGATGAAGGTAAGGTTTCACCTCTGCCACTGACTATGTGAAAGAGCATGGGAACTGAAGCTCATGGGTCTCCCATCTGTCACGGTGTGAGGTGGGGAAGGTCCTTCCCATTGCTGACTTCTCTAAGCCCACCTCCAGGGGAGATGTTTTGAGGAACAATTCAGTACAGGATAAAAGCATCCTCAGTAGACTCCTCAGAAAAGTGGGTTTCTATTAGACAAATTCTATAATTTCATTCTTTGCACAGAAACCTATACCCACAAAGGGCTCAGCATTTTTGGTGAGGCGGGCAGTGGAAATGGGGTGGATGCCATGGGTTTCTGGAAAGTGTGTGGTCCTACAGGCAGAGCAGTGGGGGGAGGGATAGGCAACTGGATGGTCTGCTTCTGATGAAATAGTACAGCCTCAAGGATGTCAAATATTTGTGGCTTTCCTTCATACATGGACTCACTTTATGATTTCGGCTTCAGTAGCAACCACCCCATGGCCTCTGTCTTTCTTGGCACTGTTTATTGTCAGAGTGGACCATGCCCCGGGTGATCAAACCTGAAATAATGAAAATGAACAGAGTGGGGGGAAAAGGGTGGGGTCTACCAGCAATAGTCTCGAGGGACTTGGGAACAAAGTAAACACAGAGCCACCAGCGTGGAGTAGTGAATGTCATCACTACCATAGTTCTTACTCAGGGGCTGGCTTCTTGTTATGATGCCGAAAAGTCTGTGTGGCTCCTCAAACAATCCAGATATTTTCTCCTAGGAGAAAATCCCAATCCTACTAAACCTCTGAGTTTCTCAGGGACTAAAACCTAAATACCCGCTAGGGTCTTGGGCACTTGGACGAAATGTTTAGTCATAGAAACATGGAAGCCAGCAGTCCATTGTTTCTGCTTCTTTTGGCCAAAGCTGGTGCCTTCAGGGTGATTTATGTGGAGATCAGAAGTGGAAAAATATATTCACTAGTGCATAGTAAGAATACAAACGGTCAGAGAAGAATCTGCCATTTCCTTTTCCGTTCCTCACTTCGTCCCCCACTGTGACCCGGCTTCTGCTCCACCCACTGCCATGGACAAGGTCACCGGAGAGTTCCCTGGTGGTAAGTCCATTGGATAATTCTCAGTCCTCATCCTACCTGGCCTTGCAGAAGTATCTGATTCTGGGACAGTTCTCTTCCTCTGGTCTCTAGGATACAACTAGAGGGCAAGTCTCCGAAGACCAGGGGCATTTTTCAAGGCAGTATTTCTCACAATGCTTGGAGAAATGCTTGCTCACAAGAGATACTCCCTAAATGTCTGAACAGATGACCCAAACTTTCCTGGCTCGTCTGCTCATCTCCTGTCTCTTTGGCTGATCCTCTGCAGGACTGTCTCCTTTCACCCACTCCTTAAATGATGAAGTTCTTCTGGGCTGGTTCTGGACATACTTCTCTTCTATTCCGTACACTCATCCTGGGTGGCCTCAGCTACCTCCCTGTCTTGGCTGCTCATCCTTCCTGTGAGGTTTTCCAAGCCCTTTTTTCCCCAGCTGAAACTTCCCTGGAGCCTCTCGTGTCTACTGACCACCTCTGTTCTAGGGCGTCCTTCCGCTCGGCTCTCTCTTTTAGTGGAACCAACACACTCCCGCTGTCTGAACCAGACCCACGGGAGTCCTCCTGAACCCCACCCTCCCTCCACACACACACTCCCTGGCACTGTTTGCCTCCCACATCAAACCTCTGGCTTCTGTGGCTTCTTCCTAAATCTCCCTATAACCTTTCCTCCCTTCCACCATCCCAGCTCCGGCTACCACTCTATCAGAGCTATTCCAACAGCCTTTCCAAGTGGTGCAGCTTATGTCACCCTTCAGCTAAAGCGCCGGGTGCCCCGCTCTGTCCCCCTGCCCCCACTGAGTCAGTGCTACATGCTCCCTGTTAAACCGCTTATCACATGATAACTGTCATTTCCTATTTTAATGTCTGTGTTGCCTGCTAGGTGCTTATTTTAGCCGCTGAAGCTAGGATAGTAGCCATGAAAAAATTCACAAATGCTTCTGAATGAGTAAAGAAAAGTAGATTCCCAAAATGTAAAATTCAAATCAAGACAGGATGAGAACATTCTAAAATCGTAATTTAAAATCCTGAGCCCCGCTTTCAACGGTTTGGTCAAAAAACTTCCCCAGGTGACGAGGGGGGGTAACTGAGTGTATAGAGGTACCTTTCGTATAAGCAAATGTCGATTTGGGTCAGTTTCGATTGCCACACAGAAAGCTACTTCCCAAACTCTTAAACTGATTCAAGTCGAATCTGTCTATAGTCTTGCATAATAAACCAAACGTGGTTCAAATATTACCTGCTGTCCAGTGACTCAGGAAAATATAAGATATAATCTCCACATCCCTAATTCTTTAAGTCAAAAGCACTCTAATCCTATCTTAGAGCTGGAAAGGAGTCTGAAGCTCATCTGAGCCAACCTTTTCCAGGTGAAACTGAAGCTCAACGCGCTCATTTTACAGGGGACCAACCAGGGCTCAGAGAGGCGTGGAAAGGACTGGAGCTCCCAGCCGCCAGTCAGGGGGAGAGGGGGGGTTAGGACCCTGGCTACTGGGCTGTAGCTGCATCTGGATCCTAAGTAACCACACAGATGGCTGTGCTTTCAGGGCTATGTTGCAAATGAACCATTTCTTTCAGCCACACTTAGAACTAACAGAACTACTTCATTGCCCAACAAAGAGTGTGGGGCAGCTAATCTGAGGAAGACAGCGGAGGCAGGAGACTTCTCAGGTCAGTGACGTGCTTCTCACTGGCATGGTGGAGGGGAGACGGAAGAATCGCAGTGGAAGGCAGGAGAGAAAGAGTGGATGTAAGGAGGGGACGGCGGTGGGAATATCAGGGTACTCACCTTTTCCTTGTCGCTGGCTTCTCTAGCCACTGTAGAGCCCTGAAACACAAAGACCGTCATGAAAACACGCACATGGGAGGCATCAGGCTTCACACCTGTAAGAGATGCAAGTGTGCCCGGCCAGAGCGCAGAAATAAACGAGCACCCACTCCGCTCTGGAGCCGCGCCCTGAGTGAGCTCTGTCCCCTCCCTGGTCACAACTCCGCCCCGTGGGCACTCCCCACTCTGTAGACATTCCTACCGGCTCGTCTCCAACCCTCTCCCTAGCTTGTCACCTGAGCTGGATTCTCCCTGGTTCTTGTCCCCCTGCTGGAAATGAGAAAACCTGACAATCACTTGAACAGTAACATTTTTTTTAAACGATTTTTTTTTTTTTAAAGAGAGAGAACATGAAATGGGCGGGGGAAGGGCAGAGGGAGAGGGAGAGAGAGAATCTTAAGCAGGCTCCACACCCAGCACAGAGCCTGAACAGGGGCTTGATCTCACGACCCTGAGATCATGACCTGAGCCGAAACCAAGAGTCAGACGCTTAACCGACTGAGCCACCCAGGCGCCCTTTGAATGATAACTTATTAACGCCAGATCAAAACCATGCTCTGGGGGCACCTGGGTGGTTCAGTCTGTTAAGCAGCTGCCTTCAGCTCGGGTCGTGATCCTGGGGTCTTAGGATCAAGCCCCACATCTGGCTCCCTGCTCAGCAGAGAACCTGTTTCTCCCTCTCCATCTGCCTGCCACTCTGCCTACTTGTGCTCTCTCTCTCTCTCTCTGTCTAATAAATAAATAAAATCTTAAAAACAAAACAAAACAAAAAAAAACAAAAAACCATGCTCTGCTTCTTGCCTCGATTGCCAGAAATGGTTGGTCTTACATCTTCAAAGGTGGTGTGGGCTACTCATGGCTGCAGTAGCCACTGGGGCATTAAATGCCTCCTTTCCCACGTTACGTCTTCCACATGTGGGCCCATCCTAGCCCCTCCGCCTGCCCTTCGCCCCTGTTTCAGAGTTACTGATGGACATGTTGTCCTCACTACTCTGAGTAAGACCCTGTGGATCCTTCCTGTCCCCCTTCACTCTGGGAATCCCTTCACACATATTTACTTGCACCCCCTTTGTGCCAGGCCCTAGGCTGAGCATAAAGGTATCAAGGGAAAGAAAAGACAGTTCTTGATCTCTGCAATTCTACTCTGCTGCACTGGTTTGCAAAGCCACGCCTCAGAGCTCTGGGGCTGTCCGAGAAGACCCAAGCCCACCCAGATGCCAACGGGGGCGTGCGGTAGAGCTCAAGAAGAGAAACTTCCCCTTGTTTGTGGAAGATGTTAACGCAAAAGAAAAGCTAGCTTGCAGATGGCCAGTGAATTCCTAGCGATGTCAATACAACAAGAACAATTTCTTCGTGCTCCTCAGGGGACTGCTGCAGTATCTCACACAGCAATGCCTGGCATTTCCCAAGTAAATGGTTGGACAAGGATCACGACCACTTCACTGCTCTCCCTTCCCCCGTGGCACTGGCCACCCAGGCAAGGCCAGGTCAGCAGTGACGCGCTTCTCCGACCACCTCTTATATGGGCGTTTATTGCCCTGGAAGCCATGCATTAGAGGATTGTGGAGAGTCCCCCTCCCCCGCCCCGGATCAAAGCTACATCCCAGGTGGTCAGCATTCCCAGGTCGGCGGACGTCGGAGAAGCTGCTATCAGCCCATGGGAAATGCTCCGAGTTTCTGGGGGAGCATTCCCAGGTCGGCGGACGTCGGAGAAGCTGCTATCAGCCCGTGGGAAATGCTCCGAGTTTCTGGGGGAGCATCGGAGGAGCACAAAGCTGACCCACGAAATGATGAGGGACAATGTGAATTGTTTGTGAAGGAAAACGTGTGGTCCCGCTGCACAAACCCAGCAGCTACCACTTGTAATGGTCCGTTTTCCTGTTTTTTTTTTTTTTTTTTTTTTTTAGGGATTCTTGAATACAGACCACAAAGAGCTTCCTTTACACACTGATTTCTAACAAAGAATGTTCCCAAATTAAAAAAAAAAAAAAACACGGGATATTTGCAATATTTGAGCACTGTCTATGCTCCTGGTCAGAGGAAGAAACTACTTATTCCTCTTTGTATCTTTAGCCGAGTTCCTGGTCTGTGTATGTGTGTGTGTGTCTTCCCTCCTGCAGTAAAATTTACCCTGCTTCTGATTCTTGGTGAAGCTTCATCTCTATGTAAATGCAGATCATTAGCCTGGGGGAGGGGAGGAACTCACCCAAATTTAAATGAATTCAAAATAAAAACTCAAACAGAAGTAGAAAATAAGGTTAGTAAGTCAAGGCCAAGAGTTTGAGCCATGAAATGATGCCAGATGTCCAGGTTCCATCACAACCGAAAGTACTGGCAAGAAGAGAATTTATTCTACAAGCTAAAAAAGGGAGATGAAATTAAGGAAGTCTGAGGCAAATTAAAACTATAATATCCAGTCTAGAAGTATAATTTACATCAAGATATGTTTACTAGATGCTTCCTTGAACGAGGCACTATCTTAGGGGAATAGAAAAATAAAATGGACCAAAAATTTGCCCTTAAGGCACTTACTAGTAGGATGGATGAGTCACAACCAAAATTCACTGGCCAATTCCCATATGCTACACATTATGCCGGACATGACAGACGTGCGTGTGTGTGTGTGCACGTGCGCATGTGTAATCAAACCCTCATAACAACCCAGCAAAGGTAGGTATAATTATAACTGTTTTACAGATGAAGAAACGGAGATTCAATAAAAGTTCAGCAACCCACGCATAGCTAACAAATGATAAAACCAGGACAGGAGGCTTCAGAGGTCACTCTGGCTTATTCTATAGGGGAGTCAGACCCATGAACAAAGTTCCGTAATGCTCCACAGTGTCCTTCCTCTAGGCAGCACTGCAAAGGTTGCTGAGTGAGAGAGATGATCCAAGAGCCCTGGAGAGTGGCTGGGATTTCCACCAGGGCCATTCCGGGCGACAAAACTGCCTCAACTTGGAGGCAGAACAGAGCAAGGCTGTATTTGGGAAGCTTATACAGTTTATCTGAACTCCAGAGGGTAGAAGATAAGCCTAAACCATTTTCCCTCCCTTAGACTAGCATTTCTCAAAGTGTGCTCAGCATCCTGGGGTCCCAAGACCCTTTCAGGGCTCTGCAAAGTCAAAACCATCTTTCTAATAATATTGAGACAAGATCGGCTTTTTTCACTGTCCTGATATTTGCATGGATGTTACAAAAACAATCGTGGGCAAAACTGTTGGCAGCTTAGCACAAATCCAGTGGCACCGAACGGTACTAATAGAGTTTGTCATAAAATACATACAAAATATACATTATATATATGTCTAAAAATGTCCTTGATGAAGCAATGAAATTAGCAAATCTTGACCATGGAGTACACATTTCTTCAATATTCTTTGTGGGAATATGTATAAAACACTTCTGTTTGTGAAGAAGGAATGTTTTAAGAAGTCATTTTTGTGATGATTTGAGTTACAAGCTCAACTAGCTGCTTTTTTCATTAAAACATTTTTACCTGAAAGAACAATGGCAATCTCTTTATTCAGATCCGGGCGTTTGGTAGATACTTGCTCAAAGAATAAAGCTGTGGGGCTCAGCTGCATGCTGGCGTTTCACCAAAAACAACGCACAGGGCTTGTTGCCAATGGTAAAATTTGAGCTTTGAAGTGGAAATCAGAGTTTTAAAAAACTTGTATCCACCACCATGAGCATGACAGCTTCTCAATACTTAAAGACTTCTCTTATGAGACTTGTGGTGAGGTTAATGTGACTTCTCGATATTGCATAATGAGTCAATATTTGGAAGACCCCGTAACTCAGTGACTGCATCTGTTTCAAATGATCAAAACATGCAAACAGACCAGTGGGTTTTAATGAAACCAATACAGCAAGTTCACTGATGTGATTTCTGATCCCACATTGTAAATATGCTTTGAGAAATTACCTTTTGTCAGGTTTTGGTAGAATATCAAAGAACAGTATCCACAAATATCTGAAAAAGTTACTAAAACACCCACCCTCCCATTTTCCAACTATGTATCTGTGTTAAGGTCTGACTTTCTTCATACACGTCAATCAAGTAACATTGCAACAGACAGCACAACCAGATAGGACATTCCAACTATTTCATATTAAATCAGATATTAGGGAGATTTGCAAAAATGTAAAGGAAAAAGAAAAGGTCACCTGTCTCAATTTTTTGATTTGCAAGATACAGCTATTTTTCATGAAAATATGCTAACATGTAATGGTTTTTTTAAATTATAAATAAAGTAAGCATTTAAAAATTTCTTATTTTAATCTCTAACATTGTAAATAGCAGTATATACAACCCGAAAGCTTTTGACAGTCCTCTTTTTAAAAAATTTTAATTTCATTATAATCAGCATACAATGTCATATTAGTTTCAGGTGTACAATATAGTGATTCAACAATTCTATAGATTACTTAGTGCTCATCGTAAGTGTGCTCCTAATCCTCATCACCTGTTTCAGCCACCCCCTTCCTCCTCCCCTCTGATAACCGTCAGTTTGTCTCTATACTTAAGAGTCTGGGGTTTTTTTGGTCTCTTTTTAAATTTGTTCATTTGTTTTGTTTTTTAAATTCCACATGAGTGAAATGATATGGTATTTGTCTTTCTCTGACTGACTGACTTCACCTAGCTACCCTCTAAATCCATCCACAGTGTTATAAATGGCAAGAGTTCATTCCTTTTAATGGCTGCATAATATTCCATTGTATATGTATACCACATCTTCTTTATCCATTCACCTATCAAAGGACACTTGGGTTGCTTCCATAATTTGGCTATTGTAAATAATGCTGCAATAAACATAGGGGCGTGTATGTCTTTTCAAATTAGTGTCTTTGTATTCTTTGGGTAAATACCCAGTAGTGGAATTACTAGATCATATGGCAATTCTATTTTTAATTTTTTGAGGAACTTCCATACTGTTTTCCACAGTGGCTGTACTGGGGGTCCTCTTTTAAGAGTGAAGGAGTCTGAGATCAAAAAATTTGAGATCTACTGGCAAAGACCAAAGGGTGGCAATCTTTTTCTGAATGGGTCAGCTGGTAAATGTTTTAGACTTTGTGGTTCAGAACAGTCTCTGTGGCTCAGTTGGTTGGGCAGCTGCCTTAGGCTCAGGTCATGATCCCGGGGTCCTGGGATCGAGTCCCACATCGGGCTTCCCTTGCTCTGTGGGGAGCCTGCTTCTCTCTCTCCCTCTACCTGCCACTCCCCCTGCTTGTGCTCTCTCTCTCTCTCTGTCAAATAAAGAAATAAAATCTTTAAAAAAAGAACAGTCTCTGTGGTAGTATTCAACTCTGCCATTATAGTACAAAAGCAACCACACGTGATGCAGAAACACTGGCCACGGCAGTGTTCCAATAAAACTTTATTTACAGGGCGCCTGGGTGGCTCAGTTGGTCAAGCAACTGCCTTCGGCTCAGGTCATGATCCTGGAGTCCCGGGATCGAGCCCCGCATCGGGCTCCCTGCTCAGCGGGGAGTCTGCTTCTCCCTCTGACCCTCCCCCCTCTCATGTGCTCTCTTGCTCTCTCTCTCTCTCTCAAATAAATAAATAAATAAATAAAATCTTTAAAAAAAAAAAAAACAAACAACTTTATTTACAAAAATGGCCAAGCTGGATTTGCCATGCAGGCAGGTCACAGATTGCCAGCTCCCAACTTGGACATCCTCCCCCAAAGTCAGTGATCCAAAGAGTCAGCTCACCTCACTCCCCTCAGAATTCCCGTGGCGTGCCTCTCACCCAAGGTCTTTGTAATAGCCGGTCTCAGGGCCTGTGTCTTCTGCCAGGAATGCCCTTCCCTCAGCTCGTGCTCTCTTCCTTTGGGTCTGCTGCAATGTCATCTTTCCAGTGAAACCTTCCCCGACACCCTGTTTAAGCTGTATCCCTCCCCCATTCTTCCCCATCTTTACTTCTATCCATAGCACTTACCACTTCTTACTATGCTATAGGATTTACTCGCTACTTTTACTTATTGTCTGTCTGTAACCACCACAATGTCAGCTCCTTGAGCACAGGTCTGGTCCATTTTGTTCATCGAGCTGGTGTTCAATAAATAACTCCTTGAAAATCAGACGTGATTCCTCCTAACATGTGCAAAAGTCTTCTGGTAAAGCCAGCAAGCGATCCTTGCTTCACTTGCAGGCGAGCACTGCTAGTTTAGTTGCCTGGCGGCTTTAAGCTCTGAGCACCTCCTAAGTGTTTAGCATGATCAATTACAACATTTGTCTACTTAATAAACATGAACAAAAATCTCACCTTTAAGTCGTATTTCCTATATACAGATAAACGGTGGCTGAACACATTTCTTGTAACAATCACGTAGATTTCAACTCCATCGACATTAAGCCGGTACATGCCCAAGAACTGGGGAAGAAGGGTGATCCCATGACATTCTACTATATACTGCACAGGAGAGAGGAAAAGGAACACATTATGTAATCAAAATGTGCTCATTCAGATGTAAAATACAACTCTTCTACCTTTGTGTTTAGACAAAGTGAAACCCTCCAACTACTAAGGTCCTATTTATAGAAAATGACCGTGTTTATACTGCCTGACCAGGATCTGAGATCACCATGTATACATAGATAAGAAAACTCAACTTATTCTCCAAAGAGATATTTTTTCCTAACATCCCAAACTAATTTGTAAAGTCAAAACTTGGATATAACAGTGTTAGATGAGGGGGCAAGTGATTGGTCCATTTGCTAATTCCTCTAAAGGGAAATCACACCCTACCGAGGGCCTCCCCCTTCCTTCCCAGAAGCCTGGGGTGATGACTCTGTGAGGTTGAGGGAGAGTCACTTGGCCGCCAAGATCAGCTCTTTTAACAGTGTTGTGAAAGTATAGCATTGAAGCTGTGATTAAAGAGGAAACTGTGGAGAGAGCTGAGTGTTAGACGCTGGGACAGTCATCTCTAGTCCTAGCTTTTGTTTCTCACCCACCACACTAATGCGCTGAGCCACTGTGCCCACCAGAGCAGCAGCATGAAGGGAAGGTGCCGTGCTACCCCAAGAGTACTTGCTCCTGCTCTCCGGACAGACGGAGGTACTCTGGCCCCCATGTTGGATTTCATCAAGGCCGCTGTACAAGTTCCAGCTTTGACACCATTTCTGATAACAGTTGCAAAAACACAACATGAGTCTCAAGGTATTGGTGACCATCCTCTAAAGGGCCACAAGGGGGAGACACATCTCCTTTGAAAGCTGATATTTTTAAAATGGGTCCCACGGCACTCTCCAAAGGAAAGTTGGGTTTTCCTTTCTTTAAAATGAAAGGGGAAAGGATATTTCAAAAGAGCTCTTTTTTTTGTCCTCGACAGGTGTGTGAAACGTCTAGGATAATGAATAGCATGAGTAGCATGATTTCAAAATTGTAAAAATTGTTTAAATCATACACGTTGTGCATATTTATAGGGAGAAGCCTGGAAGAATGGTCACCAAGTGGTAATGGTAGAATTTGGGGTAACTTTGCTTTCTCCCCCCTCTTTTTGTAAATTATGCTGCCTGAATTTTTCCATTTTACAATGAGCATTTTAGAAAAATAAAAATAAAATGCCCTTTCAAACTTTTTAGTGGCAAGCACTGTCAATAATCAACTCTGATACTATTTAACCATCTTAAAGGTCAAAAAAAGCCTTTAGTGTTTGTCATTAAAGACGAACAGCATCAGTACATGAGTTTGATATTTGTCACCCAGAGTGTTGGCAGGTTTTAAAGATGCTCTTGCTCTTTTCTATCATACTGACCACAACTGAGCTACACATTTAATTTGATATATTTCCTGAGTAGAGTTTCACCTCAATTGTTCTTCCTTTGAAGTCAGATCAGTGGAACATTTTCTATTTCTCTCCTTTCGAAAAAACAGTAAATTAACATGAGGTTTGCAAATACAAAATGGGCGGTTGGTTGAAAACAAAACTTCACACATCTGATCTAAAGAAATAAAAAGGGCTGTTGTCCCTCACCTCTGAAGAAAGATGGTTGGGTGAGCCTTAAAAACATGGAGACTACGGGGGTCTACACTGTGTGAGCACGGTAGAAGGAATGTAGGTTTGTGAGCTGGAAAGAATGCATATGCACCCCAGTGCCTCCATTTACCAGCTGTGGGATCTTGGGCAAGTTACTAGATCACTCTTCATTTTAGTTTCATTTTCTGGAAAATGAGCACCATAATTCCTACCAGCAAGGAAAGTTGTTGTGAGGATTAGTATGTCAAAATACTTCACACCATGCCTGCGCACCGTACTACATCATCCTTCCTCCCTCTGCAGAGGACAGTGATAATAGTTAACAATTATTTTCATTCAAAACTCTCAAAGAAACTTCAGTGTTACATGCATCTGCTTGGTCCTCCGAACTCAGAAACGCGGACTAGCGTCCACTCCGAGGCAGGCTCTGTGTAGGTATTTTGGAGGCTCATAGGACATGCATGTCTGTCCCCTCCTCCGGGGGTGGGGGGTACACCGCTGCTCAACCCCCCCTTTGTGCTCGGATTATTCTCATCTTGGCCTATCTTTTACAAGTCCTGGCAGCAGGGTAAGTCTTTTTGATCAAAATCTCTGTACCAAGCCACAGAGCGCCTTGGAACAGAGTAGATACTATTATTCAGGTAATGAAAATGATAAAGAAACTTTCTGCACCCTATACAGGAAATCATCGACAAGGTTTTTTTTCTCCCCACAGAAAAACACCCACGTGGATTACATTCTACAACTCCCCTATCTTTAAGACTAAATAAATTACTGCAAATAAAAATGAGATCAATTTAATCTGCATCTCCAAGTTTCTACATGTGCTGCTTCTCAAAGGCCTGGCTCATCGATGAGGCTCTTCGACGAACACCTTGAAAAGTACAGATTTAATAGACTTAAGCTCCTGTGTTTATAAATATGGACCAGACCACAACCTATATTCAAGCGTATCCTATTAGATTCCAGTACTGGTGAGCAACACAGTTGCTGCCAAAGGCTTAGAAAGCATTTATGGGTCAAAACGTTGCAGAAGAGAAAATCCCACCCATTGACAGAATTTCTGGGGAGGGGCTCCGGGGAAAGATGAGACGGTTTCATGATAGGAGAGGGACATTCCAGTGGCTCTGGCAACGCCAAGCTGGGGGGCCGCTGTTCTAGCGTGGTGCGTCACTGCCTGGGGAAGCTGGTACAGAGGCCCAGATGTTCATCCTCTTGGGTTCTTCACCAGCTGACCCCGGAAGTGCTGCACACAAACTCTGACCCCAGTGGTCACATCTGCAAAGCACACACGAACTACCAGGGTAATCCCACATCCAGGGCGACTGCAAATTCATGGCCAGAGCTTTAGCTGGGGCCTTTGCACAGCTCAGGCACATCACGCGGCTAGGAGCCCTATTGGTCCAGCTCCACATTCACGAGCTGTGTATCCCTCGACCAATTATTCAACCTCTCTGTGCCTCTGCATTTGAAGGACAGGGGTAATGACAGTAATGAGGGCATAGGGTTTCTGTGAAGAATGTGAAGACCTGGGAAAAAATGACTGCAGGGGACTGACTGCCCATGACTCGAGCTGGAACAAGATGAAACCAAGACCCTGGGGTGAGGGGTGGAAAAGGAAGTGGGGAGGGAGGAAGGGAGGGAAGGGAAGGAGACTTCTTAGAGCACCTGATGTATCCCTAAAAGGCTGAGAAATGAATTTTATTTTAAATGCATGATGGGAATTCTCAATTTCAATGAACCTCCACAAAGACTTTCCAAAAATGAATAGTTTTGTGAATGTATGTATCTGCTGATAAAGTAAGGGGTAATGTTCTTGTAAATACGAAAGAGACACTAAAAAAATTGTATTTCTCTCTCATGTTACTTTAGGATCAGAACTCAGCACTTTCCTTTCAAGAATTTACACATCATTGACAAATTTACAAAACAACTTGTACATAAATGCTTCCAAAATAAGAAGAAAGGGGTGTACTGCGAGCACTACAATGTCATGCCATTCTTCAATGACCAATCATTTGGGAGGAGCACCCTCTTTTTTTTGAATATCGAAAAACATCCTCAGCATCTCTTAATTTCTTTATTAACATTGTTGATTCGATCACAAGATAACCTAAGGAATCTTTGCTTCCTCCCTTCTACATGCTTAATTTCCAGACTACAAGAATGAAGAAATAACAATTTCATCCTGAGGATGACTCCCTAAGAAAGGTCTAAGTATTTCTTTCACTTTCAACCACTGTCTTGATGTGGCTACAAGGCAGGCCTTCCCTACTGGCAAAGGACATAGACACATGGGTGCTCCCCACCAGCTATATTAGTATCTCAGCCTCCAGACTCAGCAGGTACGGTGCCTACAGTAGCCTGGTAGACTCCTTTCTAGAAGTCAGATGAGTTTGCAACTTCTGTTCTGTGCCACTCTGAGGTCCCGAGGGAGATAAGGCCACAAATGGACCAAACACTTGGCAATGCTGATCATCCATGTGTGGCTCAGAAATTAAGAGCGCACATCAGGCAAGAGAGAAGAGAGAGGATTCTTTTATGAGAGCATGGGCTGCATATGTACAGTCCTGGAGAGTGTGCCTTTCAGTGGCTTCTCGAATGTGGCCTTTTCCCGACACATTCCTACCTGTGGCATAATGCTGGCTCTCCTCTGTCACCTGCAGCCAAGCTTTTCTCTCACATCAAAGAGAAGCTTGGTCTGGCGCCTCGACGGGTGGCTTTCAAATGCTTGCAATTCCACGATGACACTGAGTTTTCATCTGAATAGGTACTGAATATTTACTCCCCAATTTTAAAAGAGTGAACTTGATTATCATCAATTCTTATTATGCTTGCTATAGGAAGCTAAAACACTCAGTTATTCTTGGGGTCAGCGTCCATACTCTCAGTGTTAAACTCACTGTATTACCTACATTTAAATGCATTTTTAAATATTGTTTTTATTATTTTTCACTTTTGTACTTAATTGGCTGGATACCTCAAGTCACCTGTTACTCATCATGGAGTGGTTTCTGTTTTTTTCAAGAGTACTCTCAGAAACTTTTATTTGCTTGCAGTGTTTCTGTCTGAAACCTATGCTTCCAACACTAACAGTTTTTACTTCCTTCTGTCTTCTTTTAAAAAAGGTACTTGTAAATGATTCCATGGTACAATCAATAAAACCAAATTTTATCTCTTCGTAAGTCTTCCTTAGAACTTTTTCCTACATAGCCATGGGTTTGTTAGAACTGTCATACCACAATAAATTAACACGGTGAAATCAGAATTTTTAAAACATATACAATGAAACAGCCATAAGATGTTTCCTTCGCTCTTAGGCGCTCAACAAGAATAACAAGTATTATGAATCCCCGCTTTGTTGCTCTTCTCATGCAAAATGAAATGCCATTAAAAGATTCACAGCTGACTGAAGGGTTCAGCAGAGAGGATTCTAAGTGATGTACTGCAACGGATAAATATTTATATCTCCGCGTGAGAGTGTGAGCCTGGGCTCTGGCTTTTGGAAATTGCTGTTATTATCATGTTTCACTCATTTTTTTTAGAGGCTTGAAGTGACAATTTAATACAGCATCAAATTAATACTTCAATGTAAAGTCTTGTTTCATTTAATGTTTTTGAAAGGTTAAATTATCTGTAATCCTTATTGTGCCTCTGGCTATGTTTATAGATCACTGACAACATGAAAGAAAAGAAAAGAAAAGAAAGAAAGACAGCCTGAAATTAAGGATTGCTTTGTTTTAGAATGACCAAACAAATAAAGAAATCCAAACTTAACTTGAATTAGTGTTTTGGGAAAATGGTCTTTAAGTATCAGTTAATAGAGTTTATTTTGGTTTCAAACAGTTTTGAGGTGAAAAAAGAATGTAAGGATGACTACATTTAAGCTAATATAAACACAAAACTACTGCCTTTCTTAAAATTGATAAAATCAGATTTGAAAGGAACAAACATTCCTCCGTAGTGTTTACAAACACTCTTAGTACTGAGATAATGCAGAATATATAGAATATACCTGAAGGAAAACACTGATGCTCCTCTTGTTTGTTACACATAATTAAGACCCAGAAACACCACGGTTATTAAAGATGAAATGACTTTGTAAGAACTACTCTATCGTAAGTGCAGATGGCATTTATTCATTGACCACAGGGAAAACGCAGGATTGCTGCTCCACCATCATCCTAAGGAGATCTGAGAGGCCCATGGCCTCCACTAGATCCGCACCTGATGGGAGGCTTTACTGGTCAAAGAAGGCGGGTTCCAGAACCAGCCCCTTGCCCTCCAGTCAGGAGCTGCGCCCCCGGTGGCCTGTGACTGGGGTCTGGAGGCCAAAGTTTAAGCAGATGTGCCAGCGAGCCAGGACAGGGGGAGGAGCTGGGGCCAGAGAAGGTGGGCTGGGTGGTAGGAGAGGCAGGGAGCTGGGAGGTGCTAGATTCTGACAGAAACATGTTGTGCTCCTCATTCATTTTCTTCAGCACAGATAAAACTCTCGGGACAACACCTTTCCTAAAGTCAGCTTGGAGGCCCGCTAGAGATGAGGCGATGGACTCAACAAGACCATCAAACACAAGAAGGCAAGTATGGCTGCCTTTGGAGAAGACCTCCCCGCCCAGCTGTGGTGTGCAGTCCACAGCCTTGCTGGCAACTTCTTCAGGGTCGGCCTCCCGGTCACTCTGCACAACCGTGGGAGCTTCTGCGGTGGGTGGTGGGGAGAACTCAAGAGCACCCCACCAGCTGGCTGCAGCTTGGTGATCTGACTTCCCCTTCTGCCCAATCTTTCTTCTTCCCCCTACCCTACATAGATAGGTGTGATCCCTAGTCAATGTCTTGACCCCAGACTGTGGGGGCTTCTGCTTGGGAAGGTCACTCTGATAGAGAGGCAGCAGGCCCATGAGACAACAAATTCAGGTTCCCAGAAATTGCAGCGGTTAGGACCATCAGAAATAGAGTTTAAACAGTCATGCATAAAACATTTAAAAAATAAAGGATGCAATTTCAGAGATGAACCTAACACAAGAAACTATCAAGAATGAACTGGCAGATTTTTAAAAATGGAACTTCTACAAGGAAAAATGTAATTATTGAAATAAAAACCCACTGGACAGGTGAGACAACAATATAGGACAGTGGAAGAGAGAACTGGGCCGGGCAGAGCTGAGGAATTTCCCTGGAATCTCGCAAGCAGGGATGTCTGGAGATGGAAAACGGGAAAGAGGAGTGAAGAGCTGTGAAGACCAGAATGAGAACATTCTAGCTGTTGGAGAGAGGACAGGAGACAGACGGTGTATAAAGAGAGAAGGATGACAGAATTTCCAGAAACTGGAGGAAATCTGCTGCGGGCAGTGGGTGTTGGTGAACAGGCTGGGCAGCTCCCTAGAAGCCTGAGGATGAATGGGTAGGATGATGGGAACTGAGGGCTCCGATCACCCCATTAGCAAGTGGCCACTCCCTGCCTGCAAAGTGGAGCTCAGCAGGGCGCTCCCTGGGGACCCGAAGGATGGCAAAGGTCTTCCTGATGCTTCTACGAAGAGATGAAGAGATGCCAAGAAATGTGTCTGCAGCTTCTGAGGGCAGAGGCCCTGTTGGGAGCTCAGCTGTAGGAGCAGAGTACCAGGGTACTCCTGGACTTGAAACTTTAACCTACTTTGCAAATCTTAATTGACCTCTCCTCCAGCTGGGGGATCAAAACCCCAAGAGCAGACTCAGAGCGTTTCTCCAACTCTAGAGAGTGCCCTGCCATCTAACAAGCTTAATCAGCATCACCTGGGAGCAGGTTAGAGACGCAGCATCTCGGGCCACCCCAGACCTACTGAGTGAGAATCGCGTGTTTCTGCCTGGGGCTCGGGTGTTGTGGCTACAATTGAAGTATGAGAAGCACTTGAGGCAGTATGTAACTTTTTCTCATTCTGCACAACACCCAACTGCTTTAAGCTATTACGGTGCCTATTTTTTGAGCTTTCTTCTACGGTGGCTCATTCTTCGAATGATGACACCAACACCAATGTCCCTCATGGGAGGATAAAAAGATGTACTCCAAGGAGGGTCCGAAAAAGTCAAACATTCACTCTAACATCCTCTACTGAGCTGTGAGGTAGCTTATTTAGCAAGGAATTCAGATGTTCAGGCATGACATCCAGATTCGGTTCAAGTTACTAGTTGTTTCCCAATGCAAAGGATAAAAAAGGATTTTGGAGTTACTTTATCAACCTTATCAATTTATCATTTCAGTCATTTTGAAATAAGAAAGAAGTAAATTTAAATGCTGTATTTCAAAACCTTAAAAGATATTCTTAATGATACATTCTTAGGCCTTTCTTAATGATGTATACAGTAACTTGTTCCCTCTCCTAAAACTTATAAAGTTTTACTAACACTGACCCTGAATTTCAGTTAAAGCTGAACCTACACGATGTCAGAACTCCCAATGATTTCAGGCCAGTGGAAAAAAAAATCGGTTATTTTAAGAGAAGTAAGACATTCTAGCAGGCTCTTGACTATTGTTTCCTTTTCAAATGCTCTTCTGACACTAGTTGATAATCATCATTTACAAGACCCAAGTTTGTTCTAGCCTACCAGAAATTTAAAGAAAATGGTATTGACACCAAAACTTTAGGTTATTTTCCCAAATATAACAGAGAAAACCAAATAAAGTAAAAGAGACTTATAAATGTTTGCTTTGCTTAACAGAAATTCTCCATTGGTCTGAGAGATGATGCTGAGTGGAAATTAGGGCAGGATTTGGGCTGCAAGTAAAGACTAAGGCAAGATGCAGGGGGCTTGGGGAAAATCCTAACTCCTCACGGTTTGAATCTTCATAATTCTGCAACAGTGCCACATGATACCAGAAACCGGGCCCCCTAGTGGATTGACAGGGTTAATGATTTCAACACTGGGAGGTAGGAAAGTAAGTAGAAGAATGGGCTTTAACTTATTCAATCATTGATAGAGCACCTACCATACACCAAGATGGGTAGGTTGTAAACATCAATTCACCTAATTAGCACAATACCCAACGAAGGAGGTACTATTATCCAAATTTTATAGACAGAGAAGCAGGCACAGAGTGGTTAGGTAACTTGCCCAAGGTCACATAGCTGGTCAGGGGCGAAACTGCAGCAGACAGCTCCAGAGTCTGACGTCTGAACCACCTACCACACCATGTCCCTGGTGAGGTTGGCTCGTCAGAAGCTTAGTCCCAGGAAGAATTTATTTAAACATCTAGCAATGTTCCACTTCTCCAGAGACTGGCCTCATGGTGATTTTAACCTTCCAGACTACAGCTGCAGTTCTGGGTATAGTCCATCAAACAGAAAACAATGAAAGCAAAGAGAACAGAAAAGGGAAGCCAAAGGGCCACGGAATAACACAGCTATCGGCAAGTCCAGCCATTTGCTCCTCGGGAGACACCCTCTCTGAGAGTCGGTCCCGTCCACTGACAGGCAGTTGGACCAAGTCTCTCTGCTTGTCCAGACCAGGCAGTTCAGAAGCACAGCGCATCAGAAGGTAAAAGCAAGACGAAATAGAAGAACTGATATTTGCTGCTGAAGCAGACGACAGAAATTTGTAAGACTCCACATAAATCCTCGAATTGGCCCAGGCCTACGTAAAGTTGGAAGAAAGGCCTGATATGCATCGCAAATGCCCGTGAGCACCACTAACTAGAACAGAGAACCACAAAGCCTGGAGAGACCTCTCCTGGATCACAGATGATGAGGCCTCTGTCCAATCGTGTGCAATAGCTACACCTGGGGATGGAAAAGGCCGAGCTTGCCACCGTGTCACATCACCAGCACCCTGTGTGAAGGTGGCCTGTGAAAGGAGTGGTGAGACCGGGCTGGCAGAGGGTCAGGAAGCCCGGGCAAACTGCATCCTCCCTGGCACAACTGTGGTGGCTAAGTGTAATTGTGTTCAGTGTGGTTTCAGCAGCCTGCACTGATGGGTTTCTTTTCAAGCTCTGTGAAATTCTGTGTTGCACGGGCGTTTGCAAGGATGACGCTGATTGTGTCACATGTCCTCTCTGTGGGGTACTCCTTAGACCAACTCTGTCTGATCCTAGGACTAAGAACAGTTCCAGTCCTCCCGATCAACTGATTCATTGGTATCTTCAGGCCCAACAGCTGTGTAATGGGCTTGCTCAGGTTTCTCTTTCAACTTTGGTTCCTAGGAAACTCAAACTCCCAGCCCTCATGCAAGCAGGCATGCTGGCATCCTGGCATGACGTTTTCAGCTCATCCCAGGCTCCATTTTGTGTCTTCGCCGTCTCTTTCCCTCTCTTCCCATTTATTCTGTCTTGTGTTTCAAACTTCTTTGAAGGCCACCTATATCCTTTCTGGAATTAGGTCAGGGTAAATCCCTGAATGAATGAATGAATGAAACGTCGATGGGGAAACTGAGCTTCGAGATCACCTAAGTAGCCATTTCTTAAAAAGCCAGGATCTAGGTCTCCTGACTTTCAACTTAATGTCCTTGAAATAAATTGTATTACTAGTGGCAATTCTCAATCATTAAGACACTTTAGATTAGATTTAAAATACTATTTTTAAGAAGAAAGAAAAAGCTAGATGTTGGCTAACAGACTTTTCTGGGTAAAGAACATACCAAGCAAATAACTTTTCGAGCAGTGGAACGAAAGGCAATCTTTAGCACTGGGAAAGCCCTGGAAGCACGTCAATAGATTTATTTTGATCCCCAGTGTATTTCATGGAATACTGATGACATGTCAAATCTGCATGCGAGGTTACAGTGACTACCCCAGAGAAACGTTTCAAACAGTGATTTCTGGAAAGTCAAAAATAATTCTGAACTCAAAGTTGTCATCAGGAAGTTGATGTTTGATTTGCGTGTCACATTTTATTAGAACGGTATTGTAGCCACGTATCAGAATAATATGTTTTCATCAGTCACTGAGGTATCACTCTGCTTTGAATGTTCTGAGGTAATTTAAAGAAAGAATAAAAAGAATGTCTAAGCAGGACATTAAGTTCCAGAGGGGGAGAAATGAAATAGTAGACAGTTCAAAAGATGAATAGTTAAAAGTCCCATCTTGTAATTCAATTCATTCAGAAGCCTGTGCCTTGGTGTTTTCATCCTCACCGGTACTATCTGGGCATCTTAAAATGTCCTTTGTATTAGGCAACAACGTAAGTGCTACAGAACAAATTTCTAAAGGAAGAGATGTTACAAAAGATTTTTTAGATATTCAATTAATTGAGAGGCTAATGTTTTTAGAGAATAAATTAGGAAAAGTCCCCAGTTTCCAGAAACAGAATAGAGCTCAAAGATTTTCAATAGATTTCACTGCAAGCAAAATACAATCGATCGTATTCGCAGAGACGGGAAGAAAAAGCAACTGCCAAGAAATAATCCGTGATGTCAGAGCATCACGCGTGACCATAAAGTAGGGAAGCTGACTTTTAAACAGACATCTCAGAGCTCACAAATCCAAACGAGCACTGCCTGCAAAATAGTTACTTTGAGAGGCTGAGACTTAACAATGTTTCAGAATCCTTTGGTTCGCACAAGCAGGGCCCTCGGCACTTTATTCTGAATATCCTCTGTGACAGCCAATCTTTACCTGTGAGGAGGATTTGGAGCTATATAGGTCAAAAAATGCAGCAGGAGTCTAAAAGCAAGTGTGTGTGTGTGTGTGTGTGTGTGTGTGTGTGTGTGTGTGTGTGTGTGTGGCATGTGGCCAGACACCAGTTCTGAAGATGACTGCCATCATGTTGCAAGCAATGGCCATATTCATGGCAAAGACCACAATTTCTCAGGACGCCAGGTGACCCGATGATGGCAGTTGGTGTATACTGAGGCACCAGGGCGGGGCAGACTCTGCGCTGAGCATCTGCTGTGCCCTCTCCCGCTTAACCTTCAGGACTCAGTGTCGGGTGTCGTTGTTACCTCCATTGTCTAAATGAAGAAACAGAGGCTCCAAAGTCCAGAAGTCACATGGTTAGGTGACAGGGCTGGGATTTGAACCCAGGAATGTCTGATACCGGACTTCATGCTCTCACGTCACAGTAGGCAAGGCCTTTTACAGCTCCAGCTGGGACCTGGGTGCATGCGCTCTACCAGGCACGCTTGGGTTGGAATTTATCGAGATTGAGGGAGAGAGAGGGAATGGGAGAGGGAGACAAGAAGGGAGGGAGAGAGAGAGAGATCACTGCTCCCAACAGTAGTTTCATTTTATTCCCCGGGGATTATGAAAGGAGAACCCTGAGGGGCAAAAAGGAGGCAGGAAGTAGACAAACATCAACTTTCTAAAATTGACTAATTTTCTCAGAGTGGGGTGGACCTCTCTGGGGCTGGGGCAGGATGAGACAGAGAAAGCAGGATAGGATTTGGAGGTGTAAATAAATACCCAAGAGGTCAACACCTAACTTCTCGCACGGTCGAAACACTTCTGAAACATGCCTAAATCTTCAACTGAGTGACTTAAAATTCAGAATGGCAATCATCAAAATTATTATGCAGAAGACTATTTACATGAAAAGTGTTATATAAATAACTACTGACCTCCATAGTACAAGAATTCCTAAATGTTAACTCTCGGTAATCTGGCCACAGGAATGTTAATAAACCCAGCCAGAGGAGATTTTTCTGTCAAATGTGTTCTCGTCATTTTCTAACTGTATCTTTGGCCTTGGTATTCATAATTCATAGTGAATGTTAACTTTCTCAAGAGTTTCAAATAGAAAAAAATTACCTGGTGGTATTTCTTCAGGATGTTGTGCATTTCAGCCACATCTTCACTCGTGATGGTCTTGATGATGTATCTCTTGTCGTAGGAAGTGTGGAATCGAGCCCCACTGCGCGCCTGGGAATCGTTGGGAAGGGGTGCGCTCCTGGTCAAGGAATTCTTCGGGATAAGGTGGGGGCAGGAGGGAAAAGACTGGTTAGAGGCACGGCCTTCTGATTTTCAGATCATGTGTTGTCATCACAAGTTTTCAAACACATTTATGTTTGGAACAAACTGGTATAAGGAGGATGACAACATTATATATTCGTCATAACTCGAATTGCTAGTTCTTCAAATGAAGTGAAAACAGCCTGGATATACACTATGCTTCTAATGTCCTCAGAGTAGGCTAATGCCTAGAATTACAACCGAAGTTATTTTGTTCACCTTGTTCTTTTCTGAGCTGGACAAGAGCTCAATTTTTCTTCTGAATCAAATTAGGTTCCAGTCATGAAAAAATGGTTTTTACATTCCCCGAGTGGTTTCCCTGTAGGACAGGTATTCTGCCAAACAGCAAGCAGGAAATATTTCTCCTAATTCTGATACCACCCCCATGAAGTGGTTACTATTAATACCATCGTAGTTTTACAGATGAGGAGATGGGGACAAGAGAGGGCCGATCACTGGGCACAGGTCCCACGACCGGTAAGGGGAAGCACCGGAGTCACATCTCCGGTGCGGTTGGCTCAGAGCCCCAGTTCTCAACTAGTAAACCCCCAAAACTGCGCTGTCTGCCGCATGCCTTGCGAGGGGCCTGAGCAGCTGTATTCTAAACTAGCTCCTCACAAGACTCGATTTTGGTCCATCCTCCACCCCCCTTCAGCCATTTTTGAGAGGAGCTTAGCTCCTGGAGGGTGGACGAGGAGGGGTTCTAGCAGGGGCTCTGGTAGCATCATTTCATTTCCAGTATCTGGCTCCCGCTATCAACACTCCAGGTAGGTAAGTCCACCCTAACGTCTGCCCTTTTCTCACTCGTGACTCTCCTGTTTGAATCTGTCATTTCCTTAGCCTCCAAGAAACCTCTCCCCCTTCCTCCCAGCTTCCTACTCTGGTCACTCAGACTACTGGGCTAACCTCCAGCATCTCAGAAGTCTGAGCCTCACCCCTGATGCCTCTGTTCCTCAGTACTGACCTCCTGCCCTGCCTGGCCCCACTGGGTTGCATGGGAGGGATTCAAAGGCGAAGAGACCTTCCCTTTCCAACTTCCTTTCTAAATGTGGGACCGAGTTGGACAAGAGCTTAAATTTTCTTCTGAATCAAATTAGGTTCGAAAGCCCCACTGAATGTCCACTAAAGGGGACACAGATGTCTTCAGAGAGGCAGGTGATTATCCCTGCATCATGGATTTTCAATGAAAGAGTTCCTTTCTGCCTGGTATATTCAAGTCTCTTTATCCTTTCCTTCTTTTCTAGATGAAATCCGACAGGATTGAGCCCTATGAAGTACAGCTATGTCGCAGGGGCAGTAACTCAGGAAGGTCCTTCTGGTGCTGAGGGAGTGGCCGGCGAGCGCGGTCACTCACTGCCACATTGTGCGAGTGCGACGGCGCATCCTGATCAGAGTGCTGCCAGGCACACCTGTCAAGTGCAGAGCCAAAGCTGCCAATGAACTGGATTTGCTTTCTTTAGGTTATTGGGAAACTGGAGAGAAGAAAAAAAATCGATGTAACTTCCAATGAGCTTAAAGAGCAGGAATTGGCAGTGTTAAATATTCTTGAGACAACTGAAATCCATTAGACAGACTTGAGAAGGATGAAAATAATTTTCAGGACAAAAATGGCCATATTCATGAGAGTCTAATTCTCCATGACACTGTTTTGTTTTTTTTCCTCAAAAAAATTCTCCTTTGCACTACTTCCTACTAAGAAGAAAAAGGAAGAAAATCAAAGTGAATTTCCCTTCTCGGGGTTTTAAACACTAGCCAAAAACAAACAAACAAACAAACAAAACAATCATTGCCATGGGCTAATGGTCTTACATTTTCCTCCCACACATTAACCTGCAAAAAATCATTCCAAATAACTTCTTTTTGGAAGGGGGCGGGGCAGGTAATAAAGGATACCTGTGCTCAGCAAAGGATAGAATGACAGCAACATATTCACTAATATCAGATATTAAAGTCTAACATTCGATCACAGACCAATGGGAGAGAATAAAATTGAAAGCTGCACAGTAAGTGCTTCTCAAACTTTAATGAGCCACCAAATCACCCTGGGGGATCCCGCTGAAATGCAGATTCTGACCCCGCAGCTGTGGGTGGGGGCATCTGAAGAAGCAGATGATGCTGATATAGTCACGGTAGGTCTGTCTCCCAGGTGAGAATCAAGGGTCTGCTGAATTGTGGCTATGATGTGCTTTGTCTGTGCAGAGTGTGTCAAGTCCTGTGCATTAAGTGTGTCATAATTACACACTTACCTGCATGAACACCTTTCCCACCATATTCTGTCCAGTTCTGGTTTGGTTAAAATGGGAAACTTTATTTTATTTTTTTAAGGATTTTATTTATTTATTTATTTATTTATTTATTTATTTGAGAGAGAGATACAGAGACGGGGAGTGCGAGAAAGAGCAGAGGGAGAAAGACAAGCAGAGACCCTGAGATCATGACCCAAAGAGAAACCAAGAGTTGGACGCTCAACTGACTGAGCCACACAGGTACCCCAAAATGGGAAGCTATATAGTGAAAAAAGAAGACTTTGTTGCATTCACTGTATTAATTCACTAGAGAAATGTTTAGTAATGATAGGTACAAGGCAATGTATGGGTTTCCCAAGGGCTAGAAATGACTCATCAAATAAGCAGTGGCTCTTTAGCTCAAACGCTACATCCTTTCAAATTCTTTGTCTTCCCCTTTAGTTTCAAATATATTGATAGTCATTTATTCTAGACTCTGTATTAGCATATTGTCCATGTCTTAATCCTGGTTATAACACTTTACAAATTCTAATCTTGGTTCTGCCTCAACTCAGTTTTTCAATAATCACATGAGTAGACCCAACCCACAGTGTCTACCTCCAGTGTGGGTAAGGATTTTTTTTAAGGCTCTTAGTTTTCAAATAATCAGGGAAGTTTTGTGAAAATTAAGAAAGTTCCTTTATCACTATGACCATAAAAAGATATGAATTGAATTTTTTGAAAGCCTTAGACAAGCAGAAAATCAGAAGAGTAAACACTATTTTACACAAAATGCACAATCCTTGCAATGACCCTAAGGCCTGGAAAAATCCAACTCATTATTTCATCTTTATTTTCACAACATTCCTCTGAGATAGGAAAGGCCAGGGGCATTTTCCCACTTGAAGATAACCAAACTGTGGAGTACAATGGAGTCAAGTAATATGCAGGCTCCTGCCTAAAGCCTCCTCTGAGGAAACCAAAAAGGGCAATTTCGAAGACTAAACTTTTGCCATTACTTAACATCACAATCATAGACTTTCTGTGGTCTTTGAAATAAGGTAGAAATGCGTGTGTGTGTGTGTGTGTGTGTGTGTGTGTGTGTGTGTGTGTGTGAAGGCAGTACTGTGTAGCAGTAGGGCACATGGTCTGCCACTCTTCAACCCTTGGATTTAGCCTCTCTGAGCCTCAGTTTCTGTGTCTGTAAAGTGATGGAGAATAAACTAGGGGAGAGGGTGAGCTGAATAAGAGCTCTACCACAGACCTTTTATAACTGTAAGAATGTGTTTACTTGAAGGCACAGCGCACGGCTCCAGGAACTGCAGATTCACCTCAGTCTGCTTCCCGACAGAAGTTCAGTCAGAAAGGTACAACCATTACCTCAAGCAGAGGCATCATGATGGTTTAGGATATCTGGGCCATGATTAAAAAGAAGATGGCAATAGTTCTTAGGGCAGCATGAAAATAACACTTTATAGATTCCAGATATTCTCAGGACAATTTCGGCAAGACAGAGAAAATGAGCCGAGGGAAGGACGCTGGGGCCATGTATTGAAAGGAGTTACCAAGTGGCCTCCATACAGTCTGCTATGTAGCAAAACTGAATACTGAAATTCTTCAGTGTGCTCTGCTCTGTCACAAAGGAAAAATGAACCATAGTATCATACGGGACAGTTGGAGAGTTTGGGAGGTCAGGAGAGGAAGGCTTGAGAAAAGCAGAGCTTGGGAGGGACCTTTGGGAGCCCCAAAAGGGTCCCTCTATGTGTAAATAATGCTCATAATCAAAGAGCATGACAGTTGAAAGCAACCTTGGAGATTATTCCAAACCATTCAATTTAAAGGAAATAAAACAGAATCCCAGAGAATGGAAATGACTTGCTTGCCTCAGTGCCTGAACATCTGGGTGGGACAATGTACGTGGAGGGCCTTGCAGGGGTGTCACCCAGAGCAGTCAGCCTCCATCCCTCCCGCCATTGCTGCCTCCCTCCTGGGCTCAAGAGTCTGGTGTGCATTAGCGATGGGGCTGCTGATACAGTCTTCTGTGGTGACAAACACCTTCTAATCACAATTGAGAGCGTGAGCAAACTGGCACAAAACCAAAACTGTCTTTATGTTTTCAGTCTTGCCAAGTAAAAATAAATCATCAGTAACAGTTTCAATGCTAATGCAGCCCAAAGTCCTCAATTTACACTTTTATTAACAGGTGTACAAATCCATTCTGACTCATTCTAGGACTGTTCATTACTTGACTTGAGGCAGGTAGGATTAGGAGCTGTCTTCTCTCAAGGCCAGAGCTGAGACTGATGTATGTTTGTGGAACAAGGCTTGCCGACAGGGAAAGTATGTGTGGTTGAGGGCTGGGCTTAGAGTCAGACAATTCGTCTGGCACAGACAGGGCTGAAAGCTGCCTAGCACTTCATTCTTCTGACAGTCCTGTGCACAGGGGTGATGGTGTCAATCCTAAGAATTCTTCACATTTCTGACCATGTGGCACAGTACGTTGTGTCCGTTTTAATTAGTTCACATGTCCTGAGAATTGCTGGAGGTTTTCATTCTCTTTTGGTGACTGGCTTCTATCTTTAAAGACTGTCCTCTCCTCTGTTTTTCCCTGCTTAAAACCGTAAGGGTTTTCTTGGCAAAGAAGGCCAAGGCTGAAACAAGTAATCCTTTACTCTGGGAATGTGAAATGCTGGGTTACTCTCCACAATGCTAAACTGGCAAGAGAGGAAGAAAGGAAAGAAAGAGAAAAAGAAGTTAAGACAAAATCCGCAAGTTAGGACAAGATTTGCATGGAAGAAAGAAGGTCCAGCTGAAGGCACCATTTAAAAAAAAAAAAAAATTCTTTCTCATCTTAACCATCTGATTTAAAAGACCCAGTCTGAGACGAAAATCTGATCTAACTAAAGGCCTAAAAAGCACTGCTTACAGGGCTGGTTTAGTCATCTTTAAGGTAATTCCCATTGCCAAAGTAAAATATTTACTCTCAGGAATGTTCACCATTACCTACCTGTCTGTGTGTTTGAGAAATTACCCAATGAAATCTACCTGCAGTGTGGAGCTCTACTCTCATTCCCTCATTAGAAAACAGATTCCTGAAAGAAAGAAAGAAAAGAAAAGAAGAAAGGAAAGAAAAGAAAACAGATTCTTTGTCATGGGCAAAGCTATATATTCTGAAATAAGTTGCCATTTTTAAAAATTCACAATCTGGGATTCTGAACCTCTCAGTTCAAAGGGTGAACGTGCAAAACGAAGTGCTCTCTGGATATTTGGCGTCAAAGTCACAACACCATTTAAAGGCAATCCAGGGCACTCAATATGTGAAATGTCCACTGGCCTTCTGAAATGTCCTCATACATCTTCCCAAGTCTAGAAGCCATCAGAAGAGAACACACTCACAACTCCACTAAGTACCCGCTCGTCAGAATGTTCTGGACATTGAAACCATCTCTCTATGTTTAGATTGTTCATACTTTTATTTAGTTTACTCATATCGTCTCAGGTTCGCATTGCCATAAACAGAGGCCCAATGACCTCTCAAGTTCCAAACAGGGAAGACGGTGAAGCTGGGGGACAGCATAACAGGGCATCGGACACGGGAACTTTAAAAAAATCAAGACTGTGAACTTGGGCAAGTTAATTTAAGCTCTTTGTGCTTCAGTTTCCCTATCTATAGAAATAATGAAGAGGATAATAATAATACTAGTCAAAAGTTTGGGAGTTAAATTAGAAGAATATAAAGTTTTAAAATAGTGCCCGGAATAGAGTACTACTCAATAAATGATAGCTGTTATTATAAATAGTGAATTTCAACTCGGAAGAGATTTAGAAGTGCAGATCAATACTGACAGATGACTCTGCAGGCCGGGAAGTTAAAAATGAAGAAGGACCTTATAGAATAAGCTTCTTCTAGTTTGCTCTTGATTCCTCTCGTCCTCCACCCCGGCCAAGCCTCCAGTTTGTATCCACTGAAAATCGAGAGCCCCACACTGTCCATTTACCTTTGCAGGGTATCTCCTATAGCCTTCCTTAACAACCACTTATATTTTTACAAAAGAATTAAAAACATTTTGTAAAGAACTTCCAAGTCAAAAATTCCTAACTCACACGGTCTTCCTTCTGTCCTTGGCCTCCCACTTAACCTCCGTCAAAGGGGAAAGGCGGTGGGCCAAGTCTCTAAGGAGATAAAAAGCACAGGGGAAGGCAGCTGGGAGAGAGGGGTGACTCCTTTCTGAGGGGGAGGAGGCGGAGGAGGGGAGGAAAGTAGGCTGGATGAAGACGCCCATGGATTTGAAGGCACAGGGGAGGGAAAGTCAGGGGAGCTCAACGCGCAGGCCTTTGTTACCTCGAGGCAGAAGCAAGAATAAGGGAGGGTGAGTGGGTGCTGGCTAAAGATGAGGGCCTGAGGAGAGGGATGGACGTTTGGAAAAGCAACCTTGGAACGGACGGTCTGGGAAGTCATCTGTGTAACACACGGAGTTACCGTGATATCCAGTGCTCTAAAAGACTCAATGCAACATTTACAATATGGATGAACAGATATTGACACAGTGTCTTGCTACCTCCACTGCCCAGAGAAGTCTCTCCCAGGCTCCAGGTCTCAGAATGTATGGCAGAAACAGAGCGAGTGAGAAGTTAAGTGCCCCCACACCCCTCACTCTGTTACCTGATCATCTGCAAAGAAAGTTGGACTTCACGTCTCTAGGTTTCCTTCTTGCTCCACTAATTAATACTCAGTAATAGTTACTGCTGTTAGTTTGTAGAGACACAGGAAATGGACAATGATTTGCTCTTAGTTTAGGGGGAAAAAAATCTAATCACAAATGTAAACTAACTGCAAAGTACATGCTGTATTCATTGGCCATTCACTTATTTCGTATTATAAACTATGTAATTCCTCAAATTCGTTTGTTCTAAATGGGAATACTGTTATCATACCACCCTACCCTCAAGAAAAAGGCAGCCAAAATCAATAGTGGAGGAAAATTAAAATCACATATTGAATAAAAACTACGGTTAAACCGCATTCTTCTTCCTTAATAGCTTTACTGAGCTATCACTTACATACCATACAATTCACCTCTTTAAAGTGTGCAGTTCAATGGTTTTTAGTATATACACAGAGTTAACCATCCCCACAATGAATTTTAGAACATCTTCATCACCTCAAAAAGACACCCGTACCCATTAGCAGTCTCTCCCATTCCGACCCCTACCCTCCAAGCAGGAAACCGCTATCCACTGTCTTACAGATTTGCCTATTCTGGACATTTCTTATAAACACACTCCTACAGTACACAGGCATCTGTGACAGGACTGAACTTTCCTCTTGCAAGTCCCTAAGGTGACCAACTGTGCTAGCTGTAGACCCTGGGCTGTCTCTGGGCGAGTGAAGGGACACTATAGGCATGCTCTGCTCGGTCCAGTGCAGCGGACACCTTACAGCCGGCAAATGTTGCTTCTTAGGATGCTCCTAGGCTTGCTGGGGAGTTGGGGAAAAAAATGAACTCTCTGACAAAACCTGAAGCTCTAGGGCAAGACGGAGGACAGAACAGTATGACAGTTTAGTCCATTTTTGTTTGGCTCTCTTGCCTCTTGGTGAGGGACCTTATTTTTACCATTTCCATTCTGCACAGCCAAACACGTGGCTGATCTTACAACACCCTGTCCCCAAACTCAACAGCAGTGTTTGCAGTTCTGGTGCCATGTCAGCCCTCTGCAGGAAATACAGGAAGATCATGAGAAGATGAAGCTCACTCTTCAGGGGCCTTCTTACGCTTCTAATTGGAAATTTATCGTCATTTCCCTTAAGAAAGGGATTAATGGTGCCATCCTTCCTCCCCACTCCTCTGAAGTCTACACTGAAGATGCTTATTTCCGCAGTGGGAGGTCCGGGGTTAGTGGGGCCTCCAGAAGGGTGGAGGAAATGTAAAGGTCAATTTAATTAGCTCATTCTTTCACCCATCCTCTAGGTATCTCCTGAAAATGTTGTGATTTAGTAACCATTACAATCCCCTGTACATTTTTTAAAATACCCAAGCATTCTGAACACTTAATTCTCAGAGTCTTACGTGTTTGGGGATTTTTTCCATTTTGATATGGGTTCGTAGTCCTGTTAAAAACCACATATGAAAACTTTTTGTTTTTAATCAACAGAAAGCCACTTAAGATCAATTCCACCATACTCCAACGTATGAAAGCCGCCACCTTGCAAAAGGAACATGTCAATATTGTATACAAGAACCTCAGTGACTGTCATCTACTCGAGATGACTTAATAACCGATTCAGAGAGTTGACAGCTGGGAGGGCCTCAGCGAACATCACGTCCTTCTCCCTCATTTCACAGATGAGAAAACTGACACCCACCAGGAATAAGCGACTGGAGGGAGCCACAGCATCAGTCACTGAAGATCCAAGACTCAGACCAGCCTCCTTGCTCCCAGGAGATGTTCTTTTCCCTAACCCATGCTACCTGTTTCATGGACTTGAAACCTGGAAGCCGATCGCTCCCTGCTGACAGCTCAGGATTATGATTACATGCCTCAAATCACAAGGCTGGGAGCCAGGAGCAATGGCCTGGCCGAGGCTGCTTTCTGGGTTTGCATCTGACATATCTGAGAGAGCCCAGATGGTCCTCTGACCTCGTTGGAGAGGTAAAGACCAACATGCTAACTTGAACAACATCATCAAGGATTTATTAAATGCCCACTGTGTTCAAAGCCATATGTTAAGCTCTTCGGGAATTTCAAAGAAAGTCTGAGCCATGATCCCAGGCATAGAGTGGCTTTCATTAAAAAGGGGAGCAAGACACACTGCAATTTAACACTTATCAATAATGAAAGAACTGAGAAAAGAAGAACACAAAAATGAATGGTGATGACCAGCAGAGAAAGAAGCAGAGGTGTAGGAACTTCACAGAGCACCATGAGATCTCCTTTACAAATCTCAGGTTGGCACTTGACTGACATTAAAATACCAGAGACCTGTGCCTGGGGATCATAATAAGCAGACACCACGTCTAACCTGGACAGGAGCTCCCTGTGGCAGGGATGACTGTCAGCTCTTGGTTGGAAATCATGGGTCATAACCCGAAGTGGGTTCAGTGGGGGGAAACAGAGGCCAACAGGAAGCCTGAGTTCTCAGGTGGGGGCAGTCTGTGATGGGGACAGTCACTGGTTCAACTCATAAGAAGGAGCAGAAAAAGCACAAGGAAAAATCTGATGATGTTGATAGGTTGTGAGGGAGTTTTCCCCAAAAGTCTGTCAGGAGATTGGTCCAATGTGAGAAGAGCACCTTTGGTTTTCGGCCCAGGAGGAGTTTCTGTCCCATAGGCACTGTGAGGCCCACGGAGGCTCACCGGTGAGGCCAAAACATGTGTGAGGAGAAGCTGTGAACGAGTGGGCTCAAGAGACACAACAGTTACCGAGGAAAGAAAGAGCTTACATGGTTCAAGGAGCAAGCAAATTCCAGATGGTGACAGTACAAGTAGGTCTGTCGAGAGACAAGCACTCACAAGCCCATCCCTCCCCCTGAGCACCACCCAGGCCACCCCACTACACAACGACTAGCAAGAGCACCTCTACGTTCAAAAGCCTAAAAACGCAACTGCATCTTCTGCTCTCTCCTGGCCCTTCCCCGAGCTAGTGACGGGCACCCCTGCTCTCCCAGCCCCTCGGGCTCCAACAACTCCACTCCTGTCAGGTTTCTCTTCCCCCCACCTTGGGGAGCTCTCTGCTTAACCCTGTCCATGCCGAGGGCTTTAGTGTCCCTGGGATAGTTCATAGCCTCCTAGCTACGTTATCTCTTTATTCTGTACATGACCACCTCAGTTATCTTTAGAAAATCCACAGGTCATCACATCATTCCCCTGTGCAAATCCACAGGGCTGCTCTGGGGCTGAATAACCTGAGGGCAGTCTGCAGCCGGTTTCTCATCTTTATCTCCACAGTCCCACCACCATCCAGCTGCTTCGCGTTTCCTGAGCTCGACGGCCACCATGCTTTGGCCCAGAAGGTTCGCTTCCCTGGATTGACCCCCGCCCCCGCAAGCCCTCCCTCCTTTTCTGCCACTGACATTTCCTAAGTGCCTGCCCCAAGCCAGGTTGATGCTAAACTCTGGGCCTGCACCCCTAGACACATGAGACTCAGTCCCTGCCCTCAGACGGTTTAAATGGTTTTTGGGAAATCTACATTTGAAAACACGGTGATAGGCTCTGTATTCTACAGATACTGGCAGATTTTTTTCCCCCAAAGTTCCGTATACTCTCAAGGTCTTAATACTTTAACATTTTATTTTTAAACTTGAAACTAGAACATCAAAAGTTTAAAACGTTAGCTTTTAAATTTAATTATTTTAAAATTAGAATTCTCCATTACAAATACAAAGAAGAAGATGCATCGAATGCAAATAATGAGGGATTCTAATTCAGGAGACGAGGTAGGGGAAAAGTAAGCCTGGTATTATCCTCTACGAAGAACAAGAGGGCTCAGTTTCAATTATGTGGTGGGTTGAGGCTTAACTGCATCATCTCCATCTTGCAGAACTTTTTGGTTTCTGGTGGGCAATCCTCTCCTGCAGCTCAGAGACTTTAAGTGAAGCCTCCCTTTGACTGGCCAGGCCTGCTGTAAAAGGTTCTGATACTCTGAGAGACTGGAAAGAGGGATGCAGATTTTCTTGGGGAATGGTAAAAAACAAGATGTCTGGGTTTCTGTAAATCTCATTAGCATCTTATACAGAATCTGATATAGGATAGTTAAAACAAACAAAAACAAATTCCTTTGCCCTTTCTTCCCTTCTGCATCCCCTATAATGTCTTGTACAGAGCCTGACATGCAGTAGGTACAAATAAACACATGCCAAGTGGTAATTGTGCAGGAAATCCTCCACCGAAGGGGCACCAGCACTTCGGGGGGGGGGGGAGCAGCGGAGGCAGAAACGGTGTCAGGAATAGTGGGGACCTCCATGGGTGCATTCATCTTAAAAGATGCCTTATCCTAAAAGTACGGTAATGCTGAGTCCCATTGGCCCGACAATGATCAGAGGAACACAGTTCAATACTGAGCCTCTTACAAACCAGTGAAGTAATTTTAAGACACACTAATAAACTGGAGAATGTTCTGAATCTGAAAGCACTGGACATACCTACATAGAGGTTTATATGTACATATGTTAAGTGATACTCTTATTAATGCTGAATATTCTAGAACCACTGCTTGCATTTGTCTTTAACAGCGAGAAAAAGAAGTTTTATTTTTAAAGGACAATCAAGAAACCAAAACCAGGGGAAAGATACAAATGTTTACAGTAGGAATGCTCTTCAATTCTCTTCAAGAAGTTGAAGTTTGCTGATAGAGGTCAGTGAGGTGGGCTAATTACCATGTTCCACTTGTATCAGATTCATCAATACTTTTTCAGATGCGGCAAAAGGACATCACACACACAAGGCAGGTCGACAGCCTTTATCCCTTTGATTCAATGTGAAGGTCTGAATACTAAATGAACCAGACAGCGGAGCTCCTTATCGCCACATTGATTTAATGCTGCTCATCCAATAAGCAGGCACTTCAGACAAATCAACACATCAAGGCAAAGCAAAGCAGTGTGAGATCTGGTCCCCTCTAACAATCCGGTGCCATCAAAAGATGAACAGACCCCAGGTCACTGATCTCACTTTTCAAATCAGATGGAGAAAGAGTATTTAATTTGGTACTACTTATGTCACCTGATACACGTCGCTTGTTCTGGCCATGATCAGTGCAATGTCTGGGCAGTGGTGAGTTGATGTGCCCGGCAGCTGGGATAACAGCCCCCCCTAGCCCTGGCCTATGCCCATGGCAGGGCTTCCCAGGACCCTCCCAGGACCACAGCACCTCCACCTTCAGCCCCGCAATGCCCAGCGGCCCTCAAGGTATGAACTCAGAGAAAGAGCCAGCACACTTCTTCCATTTTTCCAAACCAAGTGGCCAACCAAGTGGGGAGTGGAGCCCAAGATCACATCTATGATCTTGTTTTCAGCTTAAACTCCGGGGCCTACCCCTACTGAAAATTTTCTAAAAGGTAGAGACCTTGGGAAAGGAACATGGGGCTGGGGAGGGAAACCAGCATATATCTCTGGTTTACTGAGGTTACTAAACACCCACCTGTTTTTTTTTTTTTTTTTAATAGAAATACAGTTGCCAAAGAGAAAGCAGCAATTTAAATGCCAAAAGCACTGGGTATAGCTGAGGAGAGGAGTGGTGTTCAAATGATTAATTATACTCACAACCAGCTCTCTATACTAATCTCTCCTGCTAAGAGCTTCAGACACTTGCCAATTAGTTACGTGAATCATCCTCTACTTGCCTGATTTGCCTTTAAAGTTGGTACTCAGCAATTTGCACTTACTTAAATATCAGGTTACATGGTTTTGTTTTTAGCGGGGGAAAAGGTGAAGGAAAACTGGCTCGTATCTTGGTATCTCTGCAACTACACTGGTCATTTTAGGAAATTTTAAAAATGACTTTCATGGGCTGCAGTACAGATTTCAGGCTGTAAAGCATCCATTTCAAATCTCACTTAACTGGGCTGATTATGGGAAGAAATTTAAGAACTTCATTTTGGTAATGAATTGAGGAACCTGACAAGATCCTGTAGCAGAGGCCCTCAAAAGCCAGTTACTGTGAAATGCCAGTGTAGCCGATTAAAAAAAAGGGAGAGGGACAGAGGGAAGAACACGTGAGTTTAACATGGGAATCAGAGGCAGAGGAGATTTTCTTAGGACATCAAAGTTGTCAGCTATTCGTTCCTTTAAAGCACTGTTTATTTTCATACGGCCTCTTTAAATGTATTAAAGAGTTCTTAAATAATGTAGAATCATTTCTTTTTATTTTATACAACCTTTTTTACTATTCCAAAGTTGGTTCTTTAAAAATGACTTATCGCGAGGGGCGCCTGGGTGGCTCAGTTGGTTAGGCGACTGCCTTCAGCTCAGGTCATGATCCTGGAGTCCTGGGATCGAGTCCCGCATCGGGCTCCCTGCTCGGCGGGGAGTCTGCTTCTCCCTCTGACCCTCTTCCCTCTCATGCGCTCTCTCTCAAATAAATAAATAAAATCTTTTTTAAAAAAAAGTGACTTATTGTGGCGCCTGGGTGGCTCAGTTGGTTAAGCGTCTGCCTTCAGCTCAGGTCGTGATCCCCAGGTCCTGGGATCGAGTCCCACGTTGAGCTCCCTGCTTAGCGGGGAGTCTGCTTCTCCCTCCCCCTGCTCTTGTGCACTCTCTCTCTCTCTCTCTCCCTCTCAAATAAGTAAATAAAATCTTAAAAAAAATAAATAAAAGTGACTGTTTTTTTTTTTAAATTCCAAGTCTAGATTTGACTGAAATTCTTTCTCTTACACATGAGGCCCAAATCTGAGCGCTGACTCCACCGCTTTTTAAAAGCAAAGCGAGCACCCACTCTCCCCTGCCCCACTTCTCCTCAGCCCTCTCTGGGGTGCACCCAAGCCTCTACTCAGAACCCACCTCTGTGGAAACAGCCCTGGTCCACAGAAGAGGGAATGGCACTGGCAGCCTGGCTAGCAACACTTATTCGAAATCTGGCAGCTTGGAGGCTTCTTGTAAGCCTTAGTGAGCATGCGAAAAATTCTTGGAAACTCAAGAATGGGGTGGGGCCGGGCAGGGTGGGGAGGCCCACACATCTTTAGGGAAGTATACCAAACTAAACTCAATTTGCTTCAGGGACCCTATTCTTTAAGGGAAAATACAGGGTAAGCTGTGTCGATGTTCACCTTGTGAGGTCACTCAGGGTGGCAATATGGCACTTAATGCAGGATAAATGAGGATTTCTGATTTGGGGCAAATGAAAGGAAGTGTTTACTAGATTTGAAGGGATTTAAAATAAGTCAGTGTTTTCACAGTAAAATGAATAGACTGTCCTAAAAGACCAGAAAGTAGCCCTTGCATCTCTTAACTCAGATTTTCTACTCTTAAAAAAAAATCCTTGGTGGAGGCGGCACCTGGGTGGTTCAGTTAGTTGAGCATCTGCCTTTGGCTCAGGTCATGATCTCAGGGTCCTGGGACAGAGCCCCGCATTGGGCTCCCTGCTCAGCGGGGAGTCTGCTTGTTCCTCTCCCTCTGCCCCTCCTCCCCACTCATGTTCTCTCTCTCTCAAATAAATAAATAAAATCTTAAAAAAAAAAATCCTTGGTTTTTACAAATCTGACTGGCTGATATCAGGTCCTTTCTTAGGAGAAATGACCATGGATGAGCACTTACAGAAGCACCATGATCTCAATTTTAAAAGTCAAATTTGAGAACCAGGCATGCATAGGAAGAAAGCAAAAGGGCACATTTTCCTGTGGTGGGCACCAGGAGCAGACGCGAGTGCTCCCCAGGCCGTTGCCAGGACTGGCAGGCTCCTGCCGGTGACAGTGGCTCTGCGGTCACTAGACCACGATGCATCACAGCACACCAGGTGTGGCCTCTGACAAAATGCTGCGAGCAAGAGTTAGGTTCAGCCAATCTGAAAAGCAGCAGATTAATCAGAACAAAAATAAAATTTCTACGATTGCTAAGTGGCCTCTGCAAATACAGTTATTGGGAATTCAAGACACACATACACACTGGCACAGGCTGTGGATGCATCTGATGGCAGAAATCAAAAGGAGGCTCTGCTAGCAGGACACTTCCACTGGGAAATGAGAGTATCATCTAGAACTCTCACGTGTGTTCTCTTCCCAAAGAATAATCTTTTCCTACCGACTGCTAAAATCATTCTGTACAGAGGCTCCTAAGTGAAAGAACCCTTTACTTCAGAAAGAACATTGAAACATTCTTATATAAAATGAAAATTACTATTATATAATTACTTGTAATAAAAAAATGTAAGTCTTATTTTACAGAGCAAAACCCATTTGAAGCAAAGGTTACAAAAGCAACTCACCTGGAAATCCTGGTCATCGATGCCAAACCTCTCCCGCAGGTTACGGAAAACCATCGGGCAGTATTCCTTAAATTTGAAGTGGCTCGGCATATTTTCTCTGAAATAGTCATATTGTGGAATAAAGTTTAGCTGCACAAAATGTTAACCAGATCTGAATCTGCCACCATCTAGTTCCACATGTAGCCAAGTGCCTGGAGTTCCCCACCCCGAGAAGGCACGGGTATGCTTCACAGGATCGACTACGACCCACAGTAAATCCAGGGGACACAGACTGGTCACATTTATCTCCTTGCACCACCTAGGGGCCCTGGGACTAGATGACCATTCTAATCCCGACTACTCCTTACAGCCGCTTCCCCAAGGATGAAGAAGTGGAAAGAGAAGGGGCCACACACACAGAAGGAAACGGTGAAGGGACAGCAAAGAACCTGGGGGACTGGGGACGGGCAGCAGAGCGAGTCACAGACGTGCTCCCCATACTCCTCCAGGGACTTGCTGATTAAAGCTTGCAAAACAACACTATCTCTCACTCCTTGAATGACCTATTTTATGCTATATATAAATACCACATTCTAAATTCACATAGGAAAAATCCTTCCAAAAGGTCAACCTCTCAACAGTAGTAAGAGAATTAACGCATCCGCTTCACATCAGAACAATGGTCACACTAAGAAATTTCATAATTGATCCTCATGTGGGAGGTATTTCTTGGAGGCTCATCCCACTCATTCGGAATTGCTTCCTCCTTTGTGTACACACACACACACACACACACACACACACACACACACACCTCTACTGTAATACTTTGTACACCGAATTACAGTAATGTGTCTATGTGTCAGGTTCCAATCACCTGCCTGTGAGCCCCCTGAGGGCAGGGCCATTTCTTACACTTCCTTGTCCCTCCTGCTCTCAGGGGACAGCTAATATATAAGGTGCTCCATAATGATATCTAAAACGACATTCAAATGAAGGAGAAATGGTCTCAATGCCCAACATGGCCTCCAATTATGTTTTATAAAAATGTACCTTAACTCTTTATTGTTCTATGAAGGAGTCATTCCTGTTCATGAGGTAGGCATTATTAGAGTTTTGTATAAGATAGCTGAGGTCCATCACTGCTAAAAATTCCAAGCAATTTACAGCTTCAAACATTTAAGTTGTAATGAGAATATCACTTTTAACATATAAGATATTCATAGAGAACAATATGCCATATGGCAAAAGGATATTACCCAAGAGGGCTTGCTGCTGCTTTTCTGAAAATGACAGATGGTTATGTTTATCACAGGATTAACTTCATCAGCAAAACTTTACTCCCACCCATTGAAAAATAATGTGATTATAGAAATTCACAAAAATCATGCTCCTGGCAGCCATGTCAGTCCTAAAAAGGCCATACTTGTACTTACTTGTTAAAAAGGTGATTGTCCACCTTTATCTTTGAATAGGCTTTGAAGTCATCCGGCATCAACATAACAGGGATTTGAACGTGGCTCAGTTCATTGATCTAGAAAAATACAAAATAGATGGCACAGGTTATTACTATCGACATGGAAAGTGCCTGACTTGAACGCGGGGCTCAGGAAGAAAACCCGGTAGATGCGAGACCCTCCGCCCACCTCCCTCCTGCTCCTATCCCAACCTGTCTCTCTTGCCGCCCTCCCCGCTACCCCTTCAGGCTTTGCCACTGCCTCCAACTCACATCCAGCTCCAACTCCCACTGCTCATCTGGGTCCGCCGCTGCGCCTGCGGGGGGCCTCTGGGGGGCAGTGGCAAGGGAGGCATCCTGGAGGGTGAACCCTCATGGCCAGCTATCCCTGCTTCTCCCATTTATCTTCCCACTTCCCCTGCAGAGCCTCAGCCCAGAGCTCCTTTGACCACATGTCCAGGACAACTACCCCCTGTAAAGAAAATACCATCTGAGAAAGAGGGCTTTTCAACTTCTGACATAAATATTTGTTGAATTAATGAATGTGACCATTTCTTTAAATGTTTGGGTACTCAAAAAGCAACACTGTCATTCATGTGATCTTTACCTTTCTTACAGGAACTACATTTAAAAATAAGTTTTGGGGCGGGGCATGAATTTACCAAAAGAGCAGCCTTCATGAAGGAAGGAAAGGAGACGTATGGCCCTGGGACTAAGTAAGAGGGAGATGGGCTTGAAAGGGGTCAAGACCAGAAGTAAAGATGTGGTTGCAGAAAACAAAGGGTTGGGCCCAGGTGCCTGGGTGGCTCAGTTGGATGAGCGTCTGACTCTTGGTTTCGGCTCAAGTCATGACGTCAGGGTCGTGAGACAGAGCCCACGTCAGGTTCCACGCTGGGCATGGAGCCTGCAAAGGATTCTCTCTCTCCCTCTGCCCTTTCCCGTTCTCACTCTCTCTTTTTCTAAAATAAATAAATAAAATCTTAAAAAAAAAAAGAAAACAAAAGGTTGGACCAAGTTCTGTCTGAGTTTCAGTGAATGGCAGGAACCGCTTTTGATACGTGACTTTGGAAAGGTTGAACTTTCTCTTGGTTAATTATTTTTTCTGTCTTGGCTCCCAAGCTATACCTCCCTCGTTGCTACTAATAAAAACCACTTTTAAAGATTTATACTTCCAGTAAATTCCAGAAGGGTTCTCAGCTACAAAAACAAAAACAAAGGAAAAAAATGGGTTCTTTGATAAACCACATTGCTGGGCTCCTAGAATGTAGAGAAAAATTTCAAGATGCCTTCCTTCTCCTAAAAAGAGTTTAATCCACAGGGGCTGCGATGACTATCAAGCAAGCATGAACAGAGCAGTTTCTCTGAAAATAAATACCAATTTTGACATTTAGAAAGCTGGGGAGCTCAACCAAACACTTCAAACCTTAAATGAGGACACTTGAAGGAAGTAAAAGGAGTCCCAACAGGTGGTAGAAGTAAATGCAAATGGTGTCTGGGGAAAAGCATCCCCAGTGCAGGCCTCCAGGAGTCCCACAGATTCAGTTCAACCAAACGTGAGTGCACAAAGATAACGAGAGTGGGATTCAGCAGAAACAAAAATTATTTTCATGACTTCAGCTATTAGAATGATCAGATACAGGGCGCCCGAGTGGCTCAGTCAGTTAAGCATCTGCCTTTGGCTCAGCTCATGATTCTGGGGTCCTGCGTTCAAGCCCCATGTTGGGCTCCCTGCTTAGTGGGGAGTCTGCTTCTCCCTCTCCCACTCCCCCTACCTGTGCTCCCCCGCCACCAAATAAATAAATAAAATCTTAAAAAAAAAGAATGATCAGATACAGAAAAGAAAACAAAAACCATGTGTAAAATGTATGAAGAAGTAAAAAATGGACTGGCAAAAATGAGTAAACTATGAGACTTTCCAAATGACCAGTCAGGTTGAAAGAGAATCCAACAGAACTTCTACAAAATGAAAACTACAATTGGTGAACAGAAACTAGAACTAAAACAGCCCCCTCATCTAGGGCTTTGGCAGGAGACTGGATAACTGGTATACTGGAGGGGAAATCTGAGGAAGTTACCCAGAATCCACAAAGAATGAAAATGTAATATATAAAAGAATGATTAAGGAAGGAAAAAAAAAAAAAGGAGAAGAAGAATGGTTATGACGGGGTTTGGGGTGAGTTTACATGAAATCTTAGAGGAAGGGGATGGAGTATGGGGAAAAACAATATTTGAAATATAAAGGCTGAGAATTTCCCACCACTGAAGGAAGTTATAAATCTATGGATACATAATACACAATGTACACAAAACAGTCTAAGAAGAAATCCACACCTAGATACACTGTAATTAGACTGAAGATACCAAAATCAAAGAGGAGAAAACTGGCCAGAGGAAAAAGACGGAACACAAAGGCGGAATGACAACCAGCTGGACAGCCAACTTTTCAACAGCAAAACTGGCAGCCCAAAGACAGTGGTAGATCTTCAAAGTGAAAAATGACTGTTTACATAAAACTCTACACTGTGGTATATCTTTGGTCCATTATCTGGGTTCCTGGCACAAATCTAAAACCCTTGGAATTTCCAGAGTGACAGGAAATATCTTCTGCTGTTCATAAGAGGCCCTTTCTGAACACCCCTGAATTTATGTTAATGAGGTGACTCAGGGTGGGGCTGGTCACCAGAATGACCAAGTAAGTACGACTTTGGCACGTTCAGCCCTGCTCACGGATCTCAGGGAAGGGGAAGGAGGTTGCCAGAGATTAAGTTCCATAAAAACTCCTGAACAAGACATGGTGAGCTTCTGGGTTGGCGAACATATCCACATGCAAGGAGAAGGCACACCCCAGTTCCATGGAGACAGGCGCTCCTGTGCTCGGGACCCTTTTGGGCCTCAGACTATGTACCTCTCCACCTGGCTGTTCATCTGGATCTCTTATAATATCCTCTGTAGTAAAGTGGTAAATGTGCATAAAGGTTTTCTCTGAGTTCTGTGAGCCACTCTAGCAAATTAATCAAACCTGAGGAGGAGGTCATGGAACCTCCGATTTAGAGCCAGTAGGGGAGCAGCACAGCCTGGGCTTGTAGTTGGTGTCTGAAGGGAGGGCAGTCTGTGGGACAGAGCCCTTAACCCGTGGGGTCTGGTGCTGTCCCCAGGAAGGCAGTGTCAAAATTCATTGCTTTGTGGTACTGGAAAAAACACACGTGGGGTAGAGCCACTGAAACTATCTTCCAAAAAATGAGAGCAAAATAAAGGCTTTTTCATAGAAACAAAAACCGAGAACCTACCGACAAAGGACCTCACTAAGGAAATGGATACGCTTTAGTAGCATATTACTTAGACTGTAAGGGCATAATTCAGAAAGTAAATGTTATGCGTGGAAGGCCTGAGATACAAAAAGAATTAGCAAGCAAATAAATTGGTAAATATGAGGATAAATACAAGTAAATATCACCTATATAAAGTAATGCTTAATTCATGGGATGAAAATGTACAGAAATAAACACTGAATAACAACAGAGTGTGAGTTGGGAAGCAAAGTTACATGCCCTTGTATTATTCAGGAAGAGAGTAAGGTATAACTTTAAGTATCATGATAACATTTAAGAGGCAAACATTAAAAGAACAGAAACAGAGTATCTAACTTCCAAACTAGTAGAAGGGGAAAAACAGAGTAAGAAAACAAATAAAACTTGTTATTTTAAAAAAGAGAGCAAAGAAGAAAACATAGACTCTGCAAAAATGGGACAAATAGAAAGTAAATGGTAGAAATTCATCTGCATATACACATAATCCCAATAAGCATACATACACTAGCAGTTAAAAATAGACTGTCAAAATGAGTGAAAAACTATGAGCTATATGCAAGAGAACATAACTCAAAAAGGTGGAAAGGAGCAGAAAAAACATATTAAATAGTACCAAAAATTATTGGGAAGCTAGTTGACCTTTACCAACATCAGCTAAGCTAATAACTTTAAGACAAAAGCATTATTAAGGATAAAGAAGGCCTGTACATAATGATAAAAGGTTCAATTAGCCAGGAAGATAGGATTCATATTTTAAGTACCAAATGAGCCTGGAAGTATACAACAAAAACTGTTAGGACCTCAGGGAAAAAAGGCAACCCATTACTATAGAGGAAGATTTGAATATGCCTTCTGGATAGTTCAAACAGCCAAAAAATTAAGAAAGGTAAAGATTTTTAAACAATATATTGAACATGATTCAGTCAATATATGCTGTACACCTATGACTAACAAGTAGTCTTCCAGATGCTTGGGATATGTGACTGAAAACAGATTAAGATGCCTGCCCTCCTGAAGCTTACATTTGAGTGGGAAGAGTCAACAAATAAAAGATACACTTAGTAAATTACTATGTGAGACATAAATTATCTACTATGTTAGAAGACTATGGAGAAAAAAAAAAAGAGCAGGATAAAAGGGTAGAAATGCCCATCACTGCATGGGTGAGGGTCATTGAAGTATTTTAAATCGGGAGGGCTGGAGTAAGCCAAGGTTTGGAAGAGGAGAGAGGTTTAGCACTCCAGTGCAAAGGCCCTGGGGCAGGGTGTGCCTGGTACACTTGGGACATGGAGATCCCTGTGGCGGGAGCAGATTACCTGAGAAGAGAAAGAGTTTAAAAGAGTTGAGATCACTGGAAAGACGGGCTTTTATTCCAAATGATATGGGAGCTGTTGCAAGGTTCTGGGTGGTGGAGTGATGACATCACTTAACTTAGGGTTTAAAAAGATTACTGGAGGGGTGGGGGTGGGCACAGTTATAGAAGCATGGAGCAGTGACAGCAGTGTAGGTAGGAAAAGGGGTATTTTTTGAAAGTGGAGCCAAGAAGATTTCCTGAAATTCTGGATGTGGAGTGTGAGAAAGACAGAAGCCAAGACCAAGTCCGAGGCCTTGGCCTGAGCCTAATTAGGGGGACAGGGCTGCCATCAACCAAGGTGGGGGAGAATTCCTTTCTTATGCCTTTCTGAATCATGTTAAAACCAAGTGCTTCAATAATTTTTTTAAAATGACAAAATGGAAAACATATATGCAAACCATCAGGCTATTTATAACATACATATATATATATATATGTACATGTATATATATATAATGTTGGGTGCCGCAGATTCTCGAACCTTATGATCAGATTAGATACCGCCACCCGCGTTTCCTGATCCACTTTGATTTTCATGTGGCACTTGATTTTTTTTTTTTACACAACTGCTCAGCACCCAGCTTCCCAAAGATACCATGTCCTTGAAGGGAATGCAGTACAATCTAAGTTGAATTGTGAACTCCCTCAAGTTAGTCGTTTGCATGCTATCTTCAGATGCTGAGCATCGCCACATTTCTCTTGAAATTGGAAAATATCCTCTGGCACTCCTGGTAAATGTGCTGCAATGCCCTCCAGCACCTTGGCAGAGTTTGGAAAGCACAGAGATAAACAGCAGATGTTTAAAACAGCAAATGATATAATCTAATTATAGAATAAAATCATCAGAATAATCCCTTAAAATTCGTTGCAATGGATCCATAACCTATAAGCACTTTAGATTCATCCCAAACAAGCTTAGTTACAACCAGCAGTTAATCCTTAACCTGTATAAACTGATGATCTCTACAAGCAGTTTTATTGCAGTAACTCCATATCAACTGCGTTTGTGCAAGGCCAAATTACAATTCTGTTCCTTTCAAATTATTTCAATAACTTAATCAGGCATCACTTTTAGTCTCCTCTATACTATATTATTAAAATCTCCTTCATGTTATGATCCATAAAAATGTAGGAAACTGCCATTTAACAAAAACACAAGGCTAATTTAAGATCATATATTCTCTATTCATTTTACCCAAGTATCTTTTTTTTTAAGGATTTTATGTATTTGACAGAGAGAGCACAAGCAGAGGAGAGAGAGGGAGAAGTAGGCTCCCTGCTGAGCAAGGAGCCCGATGTGGGACTCAATCCCAGGACCCCGGGATCATGACCTGAGCCAAAGGCAGACGCTTAACGACTGAGCCACCCAGGTGTCCCATCATTTTACCCAAGTATCTTAAATATTAAATCATTCTCAGTATATCTGTGAAAAATCAGAAAATACGTATCTTTATACCAGCACTGGAATATCCAAGTTCAAAGACAAGAGAATCAGACCTGAAAATCAAGCTTTGTGATGAGCACAATTAGAACAAAGCTTGATGACCGATCAGTTTTTCTATATCTTGTGCAAACAAGAGTGTAAATAAAAACAGAGGACGTTTACAGGGTGGCAAGGGGAAGCCGAGGAGCGATCACTTCATATCACTTTCCCCAGATGATACAGAAAAAAGTCAGAGAGAACATAAAAAATTATTCCTAGCACAACACAGCTCGGAGTGACTACCGAGAAAGCAAAACCCAATCTGAAGTAGGCGCAACCAAATCCCTGAATTCCTACAGCTCATGCTGTTGGGATCTGGATTGGCAACAGTATTCTCTTTAGAAAGAAAGCAAGAAAATAAAATTTTGAATCCTTTCTGCTTTATAGAGTTCCTGCTCTGGAAAAAGTTTTGTGGAAAAAAAAATGTGAAAACCTTTCAGCCAAAATGGAACATGTGCTCTGAGAATTCGCCGATATTCACTCACCATCCGTTCTTTCACCAGTGCAACACAGGAGTGTCTGCTCTGGGCTGGTCACTGCACAGACAACAATGTTCACCCTCGCGGTGCTTATAGTCCAGAGGGGCATGCACATTAATTGAAGAAGTGCACAAATGTAAAATTCCAACAGTGACAAGTGCCGGGAGAGAGAAGGACATCAGGCTAGGAGCAAGCATGACAGAGCTTAGACAAGGGCAGGAATGAGTAAAGGAGGAGCAAGACCTGAGCAGAAGGCAGGTGGGGAGGATTCCAGGAAGTAGGGTCACAGGTGCAAAGGCCCTGTGGCAGGAGGGGGGGCACAGTTAACTAGAAAAATAAAAGTTTAACATGTTAGGAATGCAAAAATCAAGAGGGCACGTGCCAGGATGGGGCTGAACAGCATGCCTCTGAGGACTGTAAGAGGCTACTGTGGAACTCCAGGAGAGGCTAGAAGCCTGGCATAGCGTGGAGACAGCAGAAACAAAGAAAGTAGATTCCAGTGATGCTGAGGTGGTAAAAACATGGACTTGAGTGACAGGACAGACCATGATTCCATTTACTGAGTCAGAGCACTTTAAGGGAAGAGCTCAGTTTTGAACTTGCTAAATTTGATGTGCTCTTTTGACATCTTAAATGTCCATGTCAGGTAGGCAGGTGGACATGTGGATCTTTAGTTCCCAGGGGAGGCCAGAGCAGGACATAAAAATATGCATTATCCACATATAACCCAATAGTTCTTCCTCAGGAGTAAATGAGGTAAGCTGGAGAGTGGACAGGGCGGGGGGCAGGGCAAAAGGAGTCTTGAGGAACATTAATGGTTAATAACATGGGCTGGAGGAGGAGCCTTCAAAGGAGAAAGGGAAGCACTGTGACCCCTCAAGGACATGAGGGAGGGAGGGAGTCAAGAACAAAGCAGGACAAGAACGGTGTTGACCACTTCGAAGAAGTGGGAAGTCTAGCGGGACTGAGCACCATGGGGTCCTTGGCAACCTGAGCATGAAGGGTTCTGATGGCGGGTAGCGATGGAAACCAGAGCGGAGAAGCTGAGGGGAGCAGGTGAGGGGAGAGAACGCAGATGCGAAATCTGGCTGGTTTCTAAGTCGAGGAGAGAAGGAGAGAGAGAGAGAGAGAGGCAGAGGGATGAGGGATGGAAGAGACCCCGGAGAGAAGGGACGTTGCTTCCATAGCCCTTCTAACGGCGGGAGCAGATGGGATCCCGTAAATGAATGGGCTGTGGGGAAGCAGCTCCTCTAGCAAAAGAGGGGAAGTGACGGGGTTGTGTGGAAGCAGCCGAATCTGACTGAGGGAGGCCAGCAGTTTCGTCTACTGGCAACTATCCTCCCTGGGGAGGAGGAGTTATGGGCATCCATGGGGAGTGAGAGGCAGCCTGGGGGTGGGGGCGGGGGGTGCTCAGAGGCTTGGAGAGAACACAGAGAACTTGAAAGAATGACCACAGAATGTGGGAGAACAAGTTTGAAGAGGGAAATACAGCTGGGCTTTGGGGCCGAGTGGGGTCCATCTGTAGTCTGTGACGGTTCATTTACAGGGAACCAAACAAACCCGTGGAGTGACATCCCAGGCAGGGCTTGGCCTCAGGGTGTGGGTGCAGAGGCGGAGGGTGGCTGGGGTCGCCTTCAGGTCCAAGGTTTTTGCGAGTTGAGTGTGACATAACGAGCAATGGAGTTCCAGGGTAATCACTTGGAAATGGAAAGTCAGCCCCAAACACTCCCCTGTCGTTGACGGGGGCAGCACCTACACACCGGCTGAGGTACAAAACCGAGAGAGAAGAAATGCTGGTGTCTAGACAGTAAGTGCCACAGGAACCGTGAGCAGGGAGGTGCTGTGGCAGGTGTGGCGGCTCCTGGAAGGGAGTGAAGCCCGATGTGGCTCTCGACGGACGGAGAGATGTGACTAGTGTTTCATTTAAACGTCTGGAAAATGCATACTTTTAGATGCTGCGACAAATCCCAGCTTCACAAATCAGAACACCCTAGGACGTGGGGAATGTTTCGCCCTCATTATTAGAGAAAAAAAGAAATGGAATGTGATTATACTCACTCCTTGCTCATCTTATGAGCACAGACTCATAAGATGATGAAATTAAAAAAGAATCTTAGAGATCCTATAGCCTAGTCTCTCATTTTGCAGATTACAATGTGTCCTGGTGTATCTACCCCTTTATAATCGAGTAGCAGCTCCGTTCTAAGTTATATCAGATGGCTACTTCTTGGGCATTTTATCTTTCTTTCATTCATGACGGCTTCACATTTCCTTTGGGTTTCTGTTTTCCCTGGAAATTCTCCCCACAAACCACTGGGTCAGGTTACGAGTAGCTAGATCTCATGATCTGTGAACAAATACTTCACAAACCAGAGGATCTACCATTTAAAGGCTTTTCATTAGTAAACACTATTTTTCAATAGTGTGCCCATGAGCCCCTATATTATCTTCCTCTATAAGCTTACCTGTACACAATATTCATCGGTTTCACCAAAATGTATGAATTATAGGGCTGCCCAATAACTGAAAGGCTATTTAACTTTCTGGATAATCTCTCCTTTAGTCTGACATTACACAAATCAAAATATATCCTTGTTTCTAGTTCACATTCTTGAGCTCATGGTAATGACAATGAGTTACCATCTTGAATAAGGTTAAGTTAATTCTATCTGTTAATTTCTATTTTCCACACACAGCTTTGGATTGTGAACACTATTTCAGGACAAAATTCTTGGGTTTCAAAGTCTTCAGGGTGAGAAAACTTTATTAGTTTGACATTCCATCTAGCCCAACCATTCCATATGGCCCACCCCAAAACTGGTAGCAAAACTCACAGTTTTATCATCACTAGTATACATTTGCAATTATTAGTACTTAACAAAGCATTAGCATTTTCTTCTTTCTTTATAGATACTTACAGAGGGAACACACATACACAGTTATATTGATACATGCTACATAATATCCATGAAAGGAAATAAAACAATTGTGTCCACCATTACTACTCGGAAGGAAGGAATGACACACACCTCCCATAAAAGTAAGCATACATTATGAAATACAAGTAGTTTTAAATTTATGGAGATAAATGTGGTTTTAGAGTTTATTCAAATTTTATTAGGTTAACAATACACTGAAAGCACTATATCATTAAGGCCACATTTCCGGTTCTTCGGGTTGCAAATAATTAACTCTCATAACAGAAGTGCAATACCACTTTATACTTACGAGTACTTCAAAGTTGTCAAAACATTTTGGCAAATATTTTTTCATTTTGTATATTCATGGCCCTATAAAGCTCAAGGGCATAAAAGTATTATAAATACCCCCATGCACACAGGCTGTAGGATGTGTCTCCCAGGACCCTGGGAAGAGCCTCACTGCCGTTTATGCCATTCCAGTTACCCCCAAAACAGACAGGTGTGGACCAGCTCTGCTTTTCTGCTTAGCCACTGGGCATCAATGTGGACAATGCTGGGGCCCAGCTTAAGACATCGAATAAAGAAGCTTTGTTGTCAGTCTCAATAGAAACCAGGGCAAAGGGGTGCAAGGAGGGTTAGTACCAAGGTTTAGTACAAAGTGGCCATATATAAATCAAGAGTGGGGGAGAGCAGAGAGAATGTGTGTAGAGGGGAGAATACTGATGGGCATGGGGTGGTGAAGGAGGGGGACGGGAGAGCTTCTGAGGTCTCTGCTCAGCTTTGCCTAACTCACTTTAATACTTGGCATTAACCTTGCTGCTAATACTTAGTGGACACCTGCCAAGCATCACATTAAGCACTTCAGGTACAGTACCTTATCTGATCTTGACAACAGAAGGAAGTAGATACTACTATTATCCCCATTTTCCAGATAAGGAAATTGAGGCTTAATGAGATTAGGTAAACTAACCAAGCCTGTCTTGCTCAGGCAATTCACTTGAGTTACTTCAAATATAAAATTGAGACAGTGGGATTGGCCGACCCTAAGATCCTTTGGAGCATCTGACAGACTATAAGGTAAGATTAACAGCAACTTCATGAGATGTCCACCTGAGGGTCATGAGTTCAAGCCCCACACTGGGCACAGAGCTTACTTAAAAAAAAAAAAAAAAATCCACCTGAAATTTTAAGTCTTCCATTGTGCCAAAAATTTCTAAAAGATTCCTTATCTTTTTAAAAGGGAGGAATAATTAAATAGATGTTTAGAATAAATTATTAAACACATTTAATTGAATTCGCACCATGGTCTGTTACAATTACATCAGCTACGATTTCAACAAGTGCAATCTAAATTCGGAAAGACCCGTTAGCCCCGAAAAGTTACCCTTCTTCTGACATTCCTTGTCATTTCAAAAAAGGGAAAATAGCTATTCCTCAAAGCTCTGTTAAATCACAATGAATCATAAACAGTATCCTTGAAGGATACAAAATTGATTTACAAAGCAATTATTTATTAAAGCAAATTTTCTAAGTTTTCCTTTATGAAAAATATGATTAACATATAGTATAGTAAAATTTATGTGGACTAAAATATGGACCAACTCAGAAAAGGTATCTTGATTCCTCTCCTCAGAAAAACATTCAAAGGTACTATCGCATTCAAGACACCTCCTATGCTGTTAAAACATAGGTTTGCTTTTTGGGGGTCAGATCTGCCGATCGCAGTGGTTATCCCTCCTGCAGATATAACACTGAATTCATACTGGCAAGAAAATAGAGTTTGCAATTAAGCTACAAAAAAGTGGGCATAATAAATAGCTACTGGACAAGGAATAAATAAGACCCAGCTGGTAATGATCCTGAAATTAAGACATACAGAGGTGTTCCCACTAAGCCATTTCACACTGCAGTATTTAAAAAATAAACTTCACTACTTTATATGATTTGTAAATCAAGCAAAGACTATGCTCATAAATAGTGAGGCTTATTAATGACAATTAATTCAGATATATTCAGCCTAAATACTATGTTCCCAGACTAATACATAATCAGTAATTTGTTTTCATTCAGTCAAGAATAAACAAAAAAGACTCCCCCCCCACCGCCAGAGAAAACGAAAAAAAGAAAACCTCTTCCATGGAGACACTGAGATATTTATTCTGATGATGATAGACAATTCACTACAAACTATGCCATACTAATGAAATAGGAGGCACCCAGCACATGAACCCGCAGGCTACGCTGCTGGGCATAAGGGGGGCGGGTGGGAGCTGTTTTCAGAGCAGCATGTCCATCTAAGACTGGACAAGACAGGAGATGGCGACAGTGAGAATGCTCTTGAAGGGCCAATTATCCAGGGGCACCTGGGAGCTGAGCTGGATAAGCATGAGACTCTTGATTTCAGCTAAGGTCACGATCTCCGGTGGTGAGATCCAGCCCCCAGTCTCGGAGGAGACTGCCTAAGATTCCCTCTCCCTTTGCCCCTCACCTCCCCGCCTCCTCCCCGTTCACGCATGCGCTCTCTCCAAAAAGAAAAAAGCAATTTATTCCTCTTCAAAAATCTCAAAACACAGATTGAGGCGGGGTTACTTTACCTCCTCCACAACCTTCCTACCATTTAAATATGAGTGCATATTTTAAAATATAATTTTATAATAAAAACAAAGTAGGTAAACTGCAGAGTGATACATCTGAGCAAGCTAAACCCAGAGGACTCAAGGACAGTAAGGACCCAACGGGAAAAAGAACCCGATGCATAACTTGACATGACTATTGTTTTGGATACTCTTTTAACTTTAATTAATTTCTTAGGGAAATCAAATAATAAATATGTCAAATTAGATTCCCTAGACTTTACAAATTTCACACTTGCTTCTGGTCTACAAAGGATCCTGACTTCACAATTACAAAAGTGGTACAAGTTCACTACTAATGTTAAAAATGTCTTCTTCTGGGGCACCTGGGTGGCTCAGTTGGTTAAGCGTCTGCCTTCGGCTCAGGCCATGATCCCAGGGTCCTGGGATAGAGTCCGGCATCGGCATCGGGCTCCCTGCTCAGCGGGAAGCCTGCTTCTTTCTCCCTCTCCCCTACTTGTGCTCTCTTTCTCACTCTCCCTCAAATAGATAAAATCTTTAAAAAAAAAAAAAAGTCTTCTTACCCCTCCATATACCACTTCATATCAGTGTCCAAAGACAGATACTTTCCACTTACTGGACTCATCCTAAAAAAACAAAATTCCTTTGTGACTCTAGGGTTTATAAGCAAAGAAGGATCCCACCCATCCACCAAATAAGTTTCTTTGACCATTTCTGCCCTAGGGTTCATTGACTTTCGGAAGTGAACAGGTAGAAAACTAAAATTACTACTTCTATGAGGTAACGGTGTTCCCAGCGCTATGGGAACAAATCACAGCTCGAAGTTCTAATGCCTTCTGTCTGGATTCCACAAACACCAGGGTCATTTAAATGTGACCCAGAACTTTCCCTGGTTCTCCCCAAAGATACACAAAATGATCTCGGGTGCATTTTCCAGAGTGTGACCTAGGAAAGGTCATCAAGATTGTATGTGTCTCTCCCCACGCTCTTCTGCAGAGCCCTCTGCACTCACTGGTTTGTGGGGAGGGTGTGGAGCAGGGGCTTGACAAGGAGCCAGGAAGCAGAGACCTAACTTTGAGGGTTGTTAATAATAAATTTTAATAAATTAGGCAGACTGCCTGGTTTAGAGAGAACTGCCCAGGTAGGTGCAATACCTATTACCACCCCTTCCAAATGCCTGAGAAGTGGCTCCTAAAAACTTGTTACATTTAATAGTTTGTAAAATGGGGCTCTCACCAGCAACTTATATACCGAAGCTCATATTTTGTGATTGAGATAGCAATCATAATGTCCTTAGATAAAAATATCATAAAGGCACCATTTTCCCTTTCTTTTACTAATTTTCTTAATACGTTTGGGGGGAGAATTACCTAAGTTTTTTTTTTTAATCTGACTTTTTACTGTCTTTTTGATACCTAACTTGTAATTTCTTATTCCCTATTAGAAAAATACCCATTCATTTGAGCATCAGCTCCCAGTTGGAAATAATTTTATAATCTTGTAATGAAGATAAGTTGAAATAATAAAGAATTTTAAAAACTGAAGTCTCAATATGACTCAAGCACGTAGCCTGCACTTGGAATGGTGCGGTTCTCATTATAACTTAGACTGCAAATTGAAAAGCAATTTCGAAGTTCTGAGGTTTCAGAGGGGCAGGCAGAGCAAATTACAGTCAATTACAGAGGTAGAAAAAAAACAGGCAGCTGAAAATGTTTGTGAAGTGTATTTTTATTTGTCTTGAGGCAAGAGGTCAATTTTCTACAGCTGCTCCATCACTATTCATTAAAACTGTTTTAAAAGTTAGTATCTTCGTATTTGCAGATAAGGCAAAAAAAAAAAATGCAAGTGTTATTTTAATTAAAGCCTTCTTGTGAAATGTGAGCTACCTTCAAATGTCTAGAAAATAAATGCTTTATTTTGATGAGCCAAATAAAACTGTTCTGATAGCAAAGCTGAGTAGAGATGCAAATCAAAGCACAAAGGTCTATCATTCCAACATCTATAAACTCAAAAGCCCAAATTAATACACTTACGGGGATTTTTCTGTTGAACAAGGATCATTAAGTCAATCTTTTGATAAATGGCTACTTGACTAAAATTAAAATGTCATCAGAAATATTTAAACTCTTGCTTAGAATCTTAATTTATAACATAGACACACACTCTACTATACACCATCTGTCAGCTTGGTATCTGCAATCTCAATCAGACTTCTGATGGATGTTCCTCATTGGCTGGCCCAATGCCAACTTCATCCAAAAGAATGAAATCATGTTAAAATTTTACCTCCATGAACCAAAGAATCTGACAGGAAACTATTGAATTAAGGCCAAAAATTTACAGGCTTTTACAGAAGTAATACTGGCTTTAAAAATTTCAAGAAAAATGTTGCCAATGAAAACAAGATCTTGCCGTGTGAATGTGGTCTTGGGAGTCAGGAGATCTGGGACAGAGCCCTCATGCCACTTCATCACTGCTTAACCTTGAGCAAATTGCTCCAGCTCTCCTGATCTTGCGTTATGCTTTAAAAAATGAGTTCGAGAAGACAAGAGATTGTAAATGATGTGTTGTTTGGCCCAGACAGTGATTTAGAAAATGCTTGAATTAATTACCAATTTTTTTTCAGACTTGAGAAAATTTACATCCAGATTTGGATTTCTGGCTTCTTTGGAAAACAGGAAGATCTGGCATCTTGCCTGGCATCATCTGGTGCTGAGTACCAGTGGGGATGCACCCGCTAGCTGGGCACAGGGCCCACCACTCTCTATAGTCATCAGCCTGGATGACCTCACTCATTCTAGGGTTTCAGCCACCACTGGGCTCCACTGCTGCATGGGAGGCAGTCCCACAAATAAAAGGGAATCGTAAAACAACTTTCCACAGAGATTCTCTTAATTCCTAGAAGAAATAGATGATCTCATGAAGTGTTTTGCTTATGTGGGTGTCGGAGGACAGGGACAAAGGTAGGAAGAGAAAGCCCACAGCTCCGGTATTATAATCGACGGCACTGAATGATCTTGGTGCCTCACTGAAATGGACATAAAGACTCGAAAGGGATGCTAACCTGAGGTTAAGTCCCCCCGCGGCTGGCTGGAACCATGCCTTCAGTCTCTCTCCAGAAGGGTATCACAGTTGACACACAGGCAAGGTGTGATCAGAGACACAAGAACCATGTGGAGAGGACATCCTTTGAATTCCTGGACCCGGTGGATCTTAAGGCCAGCCTACCCCTGCCATCCATCCCAGATCCCCAAACCAACCAACTCTTTAAGTCAGGGCAAGTGAGGTTTCTGCCACTTGTGATTAGAGACATTCAAATACAACACTCATATGCTTAGTCAAGGTCAAATGAATGCAAACCGCACTCGTCTGAGGACATGAATACTAGCAATGACGCAGCATTCCAAGAAACTGACCTTCAAAGTTTCCAATGAACAAATTTTACTTTTAATGGTCAGCTATCTAATATGCCAAAATAATTTAATGTTTCTTGATGTCTTTTTGTATAGTCATCCTGCAACAAGGACATCCTAAGCGTACAGTGCCCTTGGTGGACCGTGAAGAAGCAGCTTCCATAAGACTCCGGCAGATCCGATGCTGACGCGATGCTGGCAGAAGGCCCTACCTCGCACACCCCTCTGGGAGTGGGGCCTGCTGACTATGCTGAAGATGGGAGGAGTTTGGTGTGTCCCACTGGCACGCCCCAGGAGGACCAATCTGCTGAAAAAGTGAGCAAGGAGAGACAGCCACGCATTGAGAAAACCACTCACTCATGCACAGGATCAGTAACACCCACCAGATGATGGGGAAGGGGATAGGCATGTATAGTTCAGCCTTTTTTTTTTTTTTTTTTTTAAAGAAAGGATTCCTTCAGCAAACTTCCTAGTTGGGAACGAACCTATATTAAGATTCCAGAAGGAAGCACTGAATTCCTGATTCTGCCGGGGTTGGACTTTTGTTTTTCTTTCCATGAACAGAACAGAGGGTCAGCTTGTTTTATTGCACAAGAAAGAACAATATGAGGAAGGTTACCATTATGCAGTTTTTATAGCTTTCCTGGATTCCTGTTTTAAGTGATGAATTGACCATGCATTTTTTATCTCCTTCCCTTCCAGAAACCCTGCTAAAATGACAATAAAGAAAGTTAGAGATGGAAAAAACAACCCTGGCCAAAAGAAAAAGAAAAAAAAAAGAAAGAAAGAAAGAAAGAAAAGAAAAACTTGGAGAGCAGACCACAGAAGAGGATAGCTCTTTCAAATACTTTTTAAAAGACAGCAGATAGAGCCCTGTTAACTGATGTCAGAGGAAAGTCCCACCTCAATGTCACTGGCCACTTTGCTCTCATAGACGCAGAGGCCCTGGCGCCTGGAGTTTGGGTGGCAGAAAGTGTGTCCCCGTTGCCAACCACTGTCGCTCCCCGTGGGAGACAGGGGATTGCTTCCTTAGAGAACTGAACCCAAGGGGCTTCAGAGTCGGGAACGCCAGGCACAGAGCGGGGCAGGCTGGGGCACAGGACCAGTGGAAATCTCCACTCTCATCCCTGGGACCTCAGCCCCGACCCTCTGCTCTGCTGCGATCACACCTGGCCACTCCCCGAGGGGACACTGGAGGCTTCCCCTCCGGAGAAAGGCCCCAGAGAAAACTCCATCAGTGGGCAACAACGGGAAGGCTAGACCGTCCCCAGCCACCCACCCGAGAGCCCACCAGCTAGGAAGCGCTGCCCCTCCACAGAGCCAGAGTCTGCAGTCTGCTTCCTCGTCTCGTCCCGAAATCTGAATGGATAGCCATGAACCACCAGACACGTGAGGAAAGCCTCTAACATGAAAGAGGCACTCAAACCAATCTCTAACTTCTTCAGTGATATTTTACCCCACGCAATACTAAATTATGACATTCAGCATTTTACTAACTACTCAAAATAACTGAGACATAGAAAGTAGATGCTATCACTTTAACCAAAAGCTGTGTATTATTTTAACCAAAAAGAGGGGCGAGAGCGGAAAAGGCCTACGAGGGTGACAGCATCATCTCTCATGGCAGAAAGTCAACAGATATGGTTTACCATCGACAAACACACAGACAAATATAGAAATTACCTAGAAATACAGTGGTACATACCAGGGTTAATTATTATTAAGCATACCCGTGTGCTGATATGGAGAGTTCTCTAAGAAATAGTATGACGTGAAAAAAGCAAGATGTGTTTACTGTGCTCCCATTTCGGTTTCTGAGAAAGGTTATACATGTACATATTTGTGTATGAAACTTACAGGAAGCACATAAAAGCTGGAGGAGTGGGTTGGGGAGGGGGGTGGGGGTGAAGTTTCTCACATGTTGTTCTCATCATAATGATGGAGGGAAAACCAAAGCACCCACGAAGCATCTAACCCAGAGGCGTATCCTATAACTACAAGGCAACGTTCCCCAACAAAGAGTGCGTGTGTGCTCCTGGCAAGAGGAGGGAGAATTTCTATTTATTTTGTAACAAAGAAAACTGACCTCTGTAAATGCATTATACCTCATCAGTTCACATGTCAGTCCTGAGCTGTACACTGTAAGGGAGATAGCTGGAAGAAATAGTCGGAAGCCCCTAGCTTGGAGGGGCCGTTGTCCACATCCGGTGCATCACAACTAACCATAGCCTGCACGTGCCCAGCTGAGTGCACTATAGAATACATGTCTGGTTTTAACTAAGCTAAATAAACCCTCCCAAAACAGACACGTGCTGAAAAAGATGCCTGAGAAGAACCTCCTGAAGCTAACACTGAAAACCCAAGCACCAGTTAATGAGAACTGGCAGAAATCTGAGCTGCTAGTGCATTTTCTCCATTGACCAAATCATGAAGTCAAGCATTGATGATTTAATCGGATATGACAAGAGTAGTTCAAAATCAACTGGCATCATCGAGAGGGCTCTTTAAAATGTGGGCTCCCATCCGTTCTGGTTAACTGTTACCAATGCACTATCCCTAAGATACCTTGAGATACTAGCTGGTGACAGCATGGTGCTATCTAAATCGGCAAGTCATTTCAAAATGAAGCACTCAACCTGAACACAAACATCTATGGTTATTTTAATGATGCTTAACATCACGTAATATTATAAAGTAGCAAATTTAGCACTCTTCGAAATTTTACTCATTTACTGATTAGTGTACAGAAGCTCCTTTCTGGGTTCCTTGAGTGGCAAAAGACTAGGCACCACGTATGGCTCTTTATTCCTGCCAAGGTAAAAATGGCCCAACGTGCATGAAAACCAATATGGCACCAAATTCAATCGCACTCCTTTTCAGCGAACAATGTTAGCAGATACATAGAAGATACTAGGCGATGCATGAGGATTAGAACAAACTGCAGAGCCTGAAAAGTTTGCTTCATAGTTGCATCGAAGTGAAGAGTAGTCTACCACGTTTCTGCTTCTGGTGTTTGCTAAATTACTCCATATACTCAACAACTCTGTGCGGTCGAGAGGCAAGCAAAGCCCAAGTAATTTAAGAAGTGAGATGAGTCATATGCTTTTTCTTTACAAAATGTCAAGTGTTCCAAATTCGTGGGCCTTTGCAGGAGTCAGGGGTGCCTGTCAGTGATGTGCTACCTAGCAGCAAAGAAGTAAACACACTTTAAGCATCCTTTCAAAGTAAAGGTGAGATTCAACATCCAGGGGGAAAATAACTGCTTTTCAAGAGAAACTAAGGTTTTGAAAAGGGACCATTCTAAAAACAGATGTTTGGAAATGTTTCCACTGTTTTGTGATCTTGTTGCCAAAAACAATGTAACTGTCACCTATGAAAACTCTTGTATCAGCACACTCAAAAACTTGGAAAGAGAATATTCTAGCCTATTAGAAATCTTGCCAGAGAGTTTCATGCTCCTTTGTTAAAACTTTAAACCATAATACCTCTCAATGAGTTTTGAAGTGTTCAGGGAAAATGAAATTTCACATCTGAAAGTTGACTAATACCTTTGTCAAGTCAATTAAAACTGGTAGGTTGGGCTGAGGCAAGGGGTGTGGGGATTTCGTGGAAAGGAAATGGCCAGTGATATGCATCTTCTGTTGGTATTTACAAATCTTTGTGTGTATATTTTTCAGCAAAAGCCATTAAAACCAAGAATCCAAATATACAGAATGAACCTCAGAGGTAGGCTTAAAAGGAATCAAGTGTTAAAACCGAATTTTCAAAATACACAAATTAATTACACTGCTCACTTAAAAAGTAATCCTTTTTAATGAGGGCAAAAGGTTTTTTATAGTGTTAAAATTATTTTAAAATATTTAATCTTACCTTTTCTGGTTTTTAGAGATGCTGTAAAATACGTGAGCTTACTATTTGCCTCTGAATATAATGTATAAATAGTGCACATGGCAGCATGCTTAGATTTCACACATATGATGTGTGATCAAAAATATCCAGAGTTTATTGTTCTAGGGGAGATTTTTCAAGATACACATATCTTTACCCATCTACAAGCCCTGTGGTAGGAAACAGGGTATGCAGCTGTGTGTTTTGGACAATAAAAAGTTCCCAGGTATTTTTGACACAATCCTCTCCTCCTTTGCTCTCCCCCGTGGAGCCACCAGGGCCTAGCACGCTCAGGGCACTTAGTCGGAACTACCGAGAAAGAAACGCGATCCTGTTACGTCCTTGCTGACCAGCGGTAGGCATACTACGTGGCATTCGCACTTTACCATAGCAACATCACATTTTAAAAACTGTCAAAAAGCACTTTCACGTATACCTGGTTTTTCCTTCCTAACAATGAGTCACATTTACCTGGTTTATCCTTCCTAACAATGAGGCAGAATTATTGTCATTGCACAAATGAGAAATAAAGTTTAAGGACTCAGAGAGGGTAAATGGCTTCCTTTAGATCATCGGTAGAAAAGGTAAAATTAGACTCCTTTCTGCTAAGCTCGATGCTTTGTGCCACCCTCACATGCACTGGACCCTGAACCCCAGAGTTCTAAAGGGAGTGCCCCATGGAAAGAGATGGCAGAGATGTGGTCCAGTATTTAATGAGAAAATGGGGGTTTAGCAGAGTCCCCTTCCGGAGGATGCTTCTGGTAATCACAGGGAGGAGGTAGCATGTGAGAAGTTTATAAAACTTGAGTGAAGTTAGGAATATAAATTTGTATCAAATGATTGTATGAGATTAACCACGTTCGGTATCTAAATCTCAATCTTCGTGGTTCATTTCTCCTCCTCACCACTTCGAAAATACATCCTGTTCCAAAACTTTAGAATAACTTGCCTCTAAGCTCAGAGCTTTTGTATCCGATATGCTGAATTAGTCATGTTTTCCTGGTGAGTTACATTCTTTAGCCGAAAAGACTATTTCCAGCATGTATAAATGCATTTTTCTAAAAAATGAAAGCCAACAAGCAACTCGAGTTTTGTCTAAAAAAGAAATAATTGTTTAGCAAACAATAGTCTAAAGCTATTTTATTCAGAACAAGAGGATATTTTTTTCAAAGACATACCAGACCACATTGCTTACATAATTTTCTTTTGTCCCTGAAAATGTTTCTGAAAATTGAGGATAAGCTTAACCTAGGCTTCAGTTTAGGGTTTATAGGGCGTCCTTAGGCTTCCAGCACCCTGAACTGCAGAAGGTCACTTGCTTCCTACAGATACAAATTTACTTTATATTTTGATGCAAAGCCCCGGGGGTGTGGTTTAAAAAAAAAAAAGCATCATTAGCTCAGCCAATTTCTTTTTCATAGCTGAAAACAGAATATTTTTAACCCTTTACTTAGATCCATATGTACTCACAAATCAATGTACTGAAGTGTTTTACAAATAAGAAAAATAACAAATACTTTTTTTTTGCCTGGTTAAAAAACTGTCACCTTTTCATAATTCATTAATTTTCTAAAACATGCCATACCAATTAATATGTATCTCTTACCCACAAATACTCCTAATTCACAAACTGTCAGAACAAAAAAGCTGCTGTTTGTTTTCATTGTTTTAGGAAAAAGAGCACTTGCCATCATGAGTTTTGCATAAATAATTCTATTCTCTCCTTTCCCCACCTCCTCCCACTACATTCTATGTATTCTACTCACTATAAAAATAGATAAGCAAAAAAATACCCCAGAGAAATTAGATGACAGAGAATCTTTATTCCTAATTAGATCAACTGACATTAATTTCTCATTCTTCATGTGCTATGAACATGAATTAAGGATACAACACACCAGACTGAATCCAGGCAGTTCTTACTGGATTTTAAACCTGTCAACTTCTAAAAAGGTTGGACAGGGGACTGACAGTACCCTTACCTATTACAAAAGATTCCATTTTTTTTCTTTTGCCATTATATTTCAATAACCTTTTTTTTCTGAATTATTTGAGGTTAATATTAATAGTTTTCACCAAGAAAGAGCAACTGCAGGTGGGCATTTAACCTATATTCACTGCCCAACATTACGAATACGTTCCCAGGAACGACATAGGACTGCTCTAAATGGTCTCTCCAAGGTAAGGTAAGAGGAATTAGAATGCAGATCTTAGTATAAGGATGCAGATCTTATACAGTGCATTTGTTTCTTTAGTATTTTCTCATGAATGTCTTTTTTTTTTTACATTAACTCCAGAAGTCAACCTTTGCATTCAGATGTATTTTCCTCTTCGAGATCAAAAGCTAAAGTTTCAGAGACTGGAGCATCATTGCCTTTCGAATACATGATTTAAAAAAAAAAAAATGCATACATGATTTAAATATGATTTAAAGTTTATCGATCAACTTGCAGTGAGAAGACATACTTAAGAGAGAGAAATGTGATTTAGAGAACTCCAAATTCATGTTTTGTCAACTCTGAATAAGTTCATTCGTGGTCATTTATTTTCTTCCTCTAAACCTGAATAGTCAAGGTAAAAATCAAGGGAATGCTGTATGAAATTCCATGGGAATCATCCTTTTTTTTTTTTCAGTCTTAGCAGAGGAAAATCAAAATTTTGCTTATTTCTCTGTTAATTATGTTTTTTTTCTCATGCTCTTTCCCCCCTTTTGTCACAGGTTATCACATGTATCTCAGGAAAGGCCAAAGGACTTGAATTTCAAAGACGTGCTTCTTGATGTCACCACTGAACATTTCACTCAGGGAGTGATGCTTTGACTATGACCAAAAGCCTTTCCTACTACACAGGGACCCTGAAGGACTCCTACCTTACTTTGTAGTTCAGACCCTGAAATATTCAGTAATGAATGACATCAAGAAGCACTTACATCTTTGAAAGTGAAGAATGCGAGCTTTTACAGATGCTCACTGGTACCAATTTAGGATAAAAACAAAAACACAACTTTGTGTAGTAGAACATGAATAGGAAGGCAACCCAAAGCTACTGCATGGCTGGTTCCTGCTCATCAAGGATGTGAAATTTAAGAAATATGGGAAATAAACCTGCATTTGCTAAGCCACCATCTAATGGTAAGACAAACAAGGAAAGCCACTGAAAATCTTGCTGTGATACACGACAAATTATGCTTTCCATAGATGCCCTGTCCTGTGGCTACAAGAGCTTTGCCCTTGCGCAAGGCCTTTTATTGTTGAATTTAAGAATCTCCACACGATATACTCAGTGATAGCAATTATTTGAGGGCCTTACTGATTCCTTAGCTAAAGACAATCTAAGCATTTGCTGTAACAGCAGGGTAAGACAAAATGTCTTATAATGAGAAAAAAGTTGGCCTACAGTCATCTTTTTTCCCTACTAGATTATAAGCACTTCAAGGGTGGGAACTAGATTTTATTCATCATTGTACATTCCTGTCCACCCCAGGGACCAATTACAAGAAACAGTTGTTAAGCAAATTTTTAAACTAAATCCTTCCCTCGCTTATAAACCTTGAAAGTGACTTTACTATTATATCTAGCAAAGACAAATCCTGATATTCATATTGATCTCTCAGAAAACCAAAAGCTAGATGCTGATTATAAATTCCTATTTACCAAGTTGCCAAAGTTGGGACTGATAATATGCAAGATGACTTACTGAAAGATTATTTTACTGGCATAAAATAAATGAAATAAAATACTCTCCAAACACTAATTCTACCAGCTGAGCAATTCTTGAGGAAGATAATGTTTGTTTTTGTACATTTACATAGCATTTTATTTTATTTTTTTTTATTTTTAAAGATTTTATTTGAGAGAGAGAATGAGAGAGGGAGAGAGAGAGCACATGAGAGGGGGAAGGGTCAGAGGGAGAAGCAGACTCCCTGCTGAGCAGGGAGGGAGCCCAATGCGAGACTCGATCCTGGGACTCCAGGATCATGACCTGAGCCGAAGGCAGTCGCTTAACCAACTGAGCCACGCAAGCGCCCCATAGCATTTTAAATTCATGAAAAATGTTCATATCCATTATTTAAGTCATCTTGATAATATATGAACCTCTGTCATCATCCAAAGGCCCAAAACACAGAAAAACGGTACCCTAAATGCTTTAAAGTATCACTTACTATCTATTAAGGAAACAGCAATTCTTCACACTAAAAAAAAAAAAAATTACACAATAAACAACGTTCACTCCCATTCAACTTGGTGACAGCCAAACAAACAGAAGAGAACATTTATCAGAGACTCAGGTCAACAGTGCTTAAGGATGTATTCAACTTTAATACACAAGCATCCTTAAATTCACAGTCTAAATACACACCATTGAAAGCCTAAAAAATGAAAGAAAAAAGAAACCAGCTACTACAAGCATGCTTTATTTAATACTTTTTTAAAAATTATTTACTTATTTGAGGGGGAGAGAGAGAGAGGGCGTGAGCAGGGGGAGGGGCAGAGGGAGAGAGAGAATCTCCAGCAGACTCCCCACTGAATGTCGAGCCCAACGCAGGGGTCAATCTCATACCCTGAGATCATGATCTGAGCCAAAATCAGGAGTGGGATGCTTAATGGACTGAGCCACCCAGGAGCCCTGCTTTACTTAATACTTTACCTTCATGTGGTTAAATGTTTACCTACCTGCAATCTTAAAAAATGTGAGTGCACAAAGAGCTCCTTAGATCCATGACTACTCTAAGACCAGGGCAGTAACATCTCAACTGGCATAGTCTGCTAGAGGGAGATGACAATTTTTATTTCAAAGACAGCAACCTACCGAGTTAAATATAAAACAAGCTGTCCTTTAAAAAAGAATCTATATTTCAAAAAGCAAGAGTGACTCTTTGATAATATATAAACAACACTGAAGATAAATTTAAGATACAAATAATAACGTACCGAAATGGGAAAATTCAGGTGCTTTACCATTTTCACTGATGATAGGGGCCTAACCTCACCAGAGCTTTAGGAATTGTCATTTTCCCAATGTGCTGATTTGTTAACCCAATCTCACAAAATTTCTCCTGTTTTTTTTTAAACACTCTAGAGGGAATATACTTCCTATATAAAGGATTACTTCACAACAAAGACAACAGAGCCTGTATTTACTGATGGCAATAAATGCCTTCAATTCTTCCTTCCTAAAAGATTTCTTTCAAAATGGAATTGAGAAAAAAAGATGGTTGTGGCAGCTGGCTGGCCTAGTAGATAGAGCATGCAACTCTTGATCTCAAGGTCATGAGTTCAAGCCCTACACTGGCTACAGAGATTAACTAAAAAAATTTTTCTTTATTAAAAAAAAAAGAAAAAAGATGGTTTACTTTCACTAAATGACGGAGAGAGGAAGGGGTATTAGATGTTGCTATGGTCTGAATGTTTGTGTCTCTCCAAAATTCATATGTTGAAATCTTAACACCCAAAGATGATGGTATTAAATGGGGGGAGGTGCCTAAGGCTTTGGGAGGCACTTAAATCATGAAGGTGGAGCATCATGAACAGGACCATTGCTGTATTAGAGACTTTATTAGGGACCCAGAGAGATCCCTAGGCCCAACTGAGGACAGAGAAAGAAGGCACGAGCTATGAACCAGAAAGAGGTCCCTCGCCAAAATGTAACCATGGTGGTGCCTCGACCCTGAACTTGCCAGCTCCCAGAACAGTGAGAGATAAATTTCTGTTGTTTATAAGCTGCCCAGTCAGTGGTATTTTGACATAGCGGCCTGTATTCTCCCCCCGAGTCTGACTCTTCGGTTGACTGGACCCTATCTATACATGATGCTCTGCACTTGGTAGGCAGGTTCCACCTGACTAAAACACCTTGCCCCCTACGGTAGGTTTCCAACCACAGACCACAGCATGAATTGGACAGACAGCTTTCTTGTTTGATACAAAGCTGTTAATGATATCATGCCATTTCCTGTACCCAACTTCTAATTTTAATGATGAGTTACACTGCCCTGATTATTATTAACAGTTTAATTATGTGATTTATACTCTTTTTCTCTAACCCTGTGATATAGAGCACTAAAATTGAGGGTCCTGCCCAATTTTTTAAAGATTTTATTTATTTATGTGTCTGTGTCTGTGTGAAAGAGAGGGAGAGCAAGCGTGTGCATGCGTGCACGGGCTGGGGGAGGAAGGGCAGAGGGAGAAGCAGGCTCCCCGCCGAGCAGGGAGGCCCACATGGGCCTCGATCCCAGGACCCTGAGATCATGACCGAGCCAAAGGCAGCTGCTTAACCGACTGAGCCACCCAGGCACCCTATGTCCTTGTTTATTATACACTGTGAGGTTAGCAATTGTTTCAAATCAAAGCTACTCTGTAGATATTCAGAATATATTACTTGTAACCACTTAGATATTAAAATACAGAATTCCTAAATGACTATTAAAATGTAAGTGGGTAAAAATGATCTCTAGAACACACAAAATGGAGATGTGGCAGGGAAAACTGCTTTCCCTCATAACTGTGAATCCGCCAAGTCCACAGCTGCTAAAACTACCACATTTATTCACTTTAGAGCAATGACTTTAGTGTCTGTTTTTAGACGTTAGCAACTGTATGAATATCAGCAAAACATAAGAACGAGCCACAGAGGATAGCAAAAAACTCCTGTTCTTCAACTCTTGGTTTTAGGAACCACAACACCACCTAAAGCTCAGACAGGATGTGCAAATTTGAGGTCTGACTCACCATCTACAGTTACTGCAATGTCCTCAGGCACCTTCCTTCATCGTCCCTCCAGATTCAGCCAGCAAACCCCGGTCAAGTTTGACACACCAATGCTCTTATTATTATTATTTTTTTTTATGTAAGGGTAAATACAAATGGACAGTAAGATGGAAACAGGGGTGAGGGGTATAGGCAAGAACTAAGATGACTTCTCACGGATCAAAACAAAAGGAAAAATAGTACCTTTACAGGAGAGAAAGCTGATACACTCTAACCCTCATTGGTAATGGGATAAATGGACATGACGTGTCTTCTGATACAACGCACCAAGATGGACACAGCATCAACAATCTGGTTCCAATGAAAAATGCATAATCTGAATCTGATCATTAGGAAGCAAACCCTAATGGAGAGCCATTCTACAAAATAACTAGACAGTATTCTTCATCAAAAGTGTGAAGACCCAGGGTTCTTGGGTGGCTCTGTCGGTTAAGCATCTGCCTTCGGCTCAGGTCATGATCCCAGGGTCCTGGGATTGAGTCCCACATCGGGCTCCCTGCTCAGCGGGGAGTCTGCCTCCCCCTCTGCCCCTCATGTCGCTCTCATGCTCTCTCTCACGTAAATAAATAAAATTTAAAAAAAAAAGTGTGTCGGGGCGCCTGGGTGGCTCAGTCGCTAAGCATCTGCCTTCGGCTCAGGTCATGATCCCAGGGTCCTGGGATCGAGCCCCGTGTCGGGCTCCCTGCTCAGCGGGGAGTCTGCCTCCCCCTCTGCCCCTCATCTCGCTCTCATGCTCTCTCTCACGTAAATAAATAAAATTTAAAAAAAAAAGTGTGTCGGGGCGCCTGGGTGGCTCAGTCGCTAAGCATCTGCCTTCGGCTCAGGTCATGGTCCCAGGGTCCTGGGATCGAGTCCCACCCACATCGGGCTCCCTGCTCCGCGGGAAGCCTGCTTCTCCCTCTCCTACTCCCCCTGCTTGTGTTCCTGCTCTCGCTCTCTCTCTGTGAGATAAATAAATAAAATCTTTAAAAAAAAAAAAAAAGGGTGAAGATCCAGAGAGACATAAAAAGACGGGAGAAACTGTTCCAGATTAAAGGAGACTAAGGAGATATGAAAATCAAATACAACATGGGATCCTGGACCAGAAAGGAAACAAAACTGGGACAACTAAAGAGATGTGAATGGGGTCTACAGATTACCTAATAATATTGTTATCACTATTAATTTTCTGAACTTGACAACCGTACTGTTGGTTATGTAGGATGTTAACATCTGGATGCAGGGTCTATGACAATTCTCTTTAGTGACATTTTTATATGTCTGAAATTATTTCAAAGTGAAGAGTTAAAAAAATCAAAATTGTGTATTTAGGATGGCACATCTCTCCTAATAACCTGCACCCTGCTACTGAAGTTAACAACTTGGTTCTTCTTCAATTTGCACTTCTTAAGCCACATATATGTATCTTACATGTATTAACTGAAATATTTCTCTTGTGTCCCATTGGGATAAGCAGTATCTTCGTATCTGTTCTAATCTGTGAGCAAGAAGAATGTAGGTCATGGGTAAGATATGCACTTACATCCCTAGCGCCTAGCTCAGTGCCTGGCTCAGTGCTGAATGAATGAATCCCTAAATTTTATTTTAAAATAAAAATTATGGGGGGAAAAAGCAAAGGGATTAGGACATGAAATAGTCTTGACTCTGTTACGTTATCAAATGTTATGAACAATTCCCAGTCAAGAGGAAAAAAAAAAAGCCTTATTTTGAGAAAATACGTGAATTTTACTTTTTGCTTTGTACTCTTTGGTTTTCTATTCGTACAGCATCTGTACATCCCCAGCACTCATCATTTCTAAAAATTAACAACAACAACACATCCTCAACGCTAACATTTATTTAGGGCTTACTATGTGTGAGGTATCTGCTAATTGCTTTACAGTCTTTCTTATGTAATCATGTTAATGACCCTATGAAATGGATAGGACTGCCCTCCCCTTTCCAGAGAAGGAAACAGAGGCTAAAAACGCCTAAGTGACTGACTGGCTCAAGGTCATGAAGACCTCTACGCAGGGCAGTCTGGTTCCGTTCACCTGGCCAGTGCTACAGCAGAACCTGGGCTCTCAGCCACGGCACTCAACTGCCTCTTGTCTTCTATACACATAAATAAATAAGAAGGATATACATTTTAAAAAGAGAAAAAAAACAAAAACAAAACACCTGTTCAATTACTTAAAGTAACCGAAGGAAAAGTGCTTAAGGGGCAGGTGGCAGCTAGGCAGAAGAAACACAAAGCCTCTATGTAGACTACCTTATCCACTTCCTTTAGTGTGTGCAACTTTCTGCCCTTTTTATTTTACCCAGTCACCCAGAGTAAAAATTCCTCATGCAAAAAATCCCAGCTTGTGTCATCCGCTAGTAAATCAAGGGGAAAAATAAGGTGATCCTCACATTCAGCACAGGCTGGGGCTTCTGGGAGCTCCTAGGAGCCTGCAGGAAAGGATGCCGGGAGAAGGTGCCAGTAGGTGGGTCAGGGGAGGGGAACACGGGCTGAGAACCCGAAGCGGGAAGGTGTCAGAGACACGATGGGCGCCGACTCCTCAACAAGGCTGTCGTTCCTTGATGCCACACCCCAAAGCTGTTCAAAATTTCACGCTCTAAAAGCACTTTATAAAGCCGGTAACCAAAGAAACAAGACAACAAATACTAAACACACGAGCATAGTTTTGTTTCCACATCCTCGCCCCAAAATGGGGGCCACGAGGGAAAGGAAATGAGTCTACATGTAGGCAAAGGCATCTCTGATACAGTGTTAGGAGTGCAGATTTTGAGCGCGGGGGCCTGGGGTTGCTGAGAGCGGCACCTGGTACGTGGTGAGCTCACCTGATCGTCACTGTCGTCAGGAGCCCCCGGAGTGCCGCTCCAGAGCAGCCCCTTAGTAAATCTTTGCTGGCTTTCCTTTCAAACAAAATGTGGTGAATACAAAACCTGATCATTTGGCTTAGTCATGATGAGCCCGCGATGCTGCTGACCTTGCACAGAGCAGGTGCACTGCCACTGAGGGGCAAGCAACCCAAGCACCTGTATAGCATGTCTGTTCACAGAGCCGAGCATAGACCAAAGAACAGTCAGAGTGTGGGGAGAAGCAGGCGGGACCAAACAGGATTTTGTTCCAGGAGAGGCATGGCCTGTTTCCTTTTGTTGTCCTTAGCAAATCTAAGACAACTATACATCACACCTCTTGTTAGGAGAAACTGTAATGTCTTTCTCTGATCCAACCCCTTCCTTTCCCATAGTACTTAGTTAGTGTTCACGTTCATCTCCTTAATGGTTGCAGATCTGGGGAACACCGAGACACTTGCTGGCAATGCTGTTTAATGCTATTAGAATTCTATACCTTTTTGTTTAGCTCTTTGAAGTAGTATCACATTCTGTATACATTACTGACTTCCTTGTTTATTATACTTAAATAGCATCTTTTATTTAATTAAATTAATTAATTCATTCATTCATTTGACAGAGAGAGACACAGCGAGAGCGGGAACACAAGCAGGGGGAGTGGGAGAGGGAGAAGCAGGCTTCCCGCTGAGCAGGGAGCCCGATGTGTGGCTCGATCCCAGGACCCTGGGATCATGACCTGAGCCGAAGGCAGACGCTTAACGACTGAGCCACCCAGGTGCCCCTAAACAGCACCTTTTAAAAGTCTGAATTTAGAAAACAAATTAAGAGGTGGTTATTCACATTATAAAGTGAGATTGCTTTGAAGAAGGATTCACTGAAGTGTTCTTTTTCAAGGCCCAGTTCTGTCTCTCTCAATGTAGCAGAGTGCAAAGTGTTTCAGGAAGCAGGGATTTTTTAATCAACAGAAAAAACATTTAGGAAGGAGCACACATAACTATAACAGAAATAAAAATCATCTCTAATTTCCCCAAATGCTTATCAGCCTGTACTAAGCCGAAGAATGTCTCCCTTAGCTGTCAAGTTTCATTGTTCTTTTCCAAAAGCAACCTCTAGGGCACCTGGGTGGCTCAGTCAGTTGAGGGTCTGTCTGCCTTCAGCTCAGGTCATGATCTCAGGGTCCTGGGATCCAGCCCTGCATGGGGCTCCCCGCTCAGTGGGGAATCTGCCTCTCCCTCTGCCTCTCTGCTCGTGCTCTCTCACTCTCTCTCAAATAAATAAATAAACAAATAAATCTTAAAAAAAAAAAGCGCAACCTCTAATCTCAGTGGCATGTGTCTCCCCACCCCCATTCCCACTTTGTATAAAATCTGGGCTTTTCATAAGGAGATAATTACTGCTCTTTCACTGAGATTTTAAAGATGTAATCTATGTATCCATATTTTCTAGAGACTTAGGCAGTGAACGGAGACAAAGACCATGTAGGTTCAAAGCCAAGTGACCAACAGACATAAGTAAGTTCAAAGTCCTAGCAGTTTGGGAGGAGGGCAGGATGAGTAAGTGTAGCAGAAAGGATTTTCAGGGCAGTGAGAATACTCCATCAGATACTATAATGGTGGATACAGGTCATCTGCATTTGTCAAAGCCCATGAAAGGTATGACATGGAGTGAACCCTGATGTATCTCTAGCCTTTGGCTGGTAATGTAGCGTCAATGCTGGTTCATACTGTAACAAATGTACCACCCAGTACAGGATGTTGATGGTTGGGGAGGCTGGGGCGGGGAGGGCATGTGGGGACTCTGTACTTTTCCCTCAATTTTGTTCTGAACCTAAAACTCCTCTAAAATATAGTCCATTAATAAAAAAAAAAAAGGCACAAATAACATGAAATGCATTGTGACAGCATTGAGAAGGGAGACACTGCTATCCACTGAGTTTGTCTGAGAAGATCCTGGAGCCAGAACTCAGAGGAGGGAAAGGACTTGTGTTTGCCTCAGAGAACGTGTCACTAGCATGGGCAAAGAAGGACTCCGGAGGATCAAACTGACAGGGCAGGCTGAGAAGTCTGGTTTCTGTTCTGTGGGCAGAAGGGAGTCACGGAAGGTTTTGAGCCAGGCGGTTATAAGATGAGGACCAAGTAAGGAATTAGCTCCTACTGTGGGGAATAGAATTTGGAGCAAGGATGGAGCCCAGAGGCCAGGCATTGCGGTGTGGGCCTGAGGCAGGAGCTGGGGCACAGGATGTGGGGGTTGGGACACAGGAGGGAAAGGAAAGGGAGGACCAAAGATGGTTAAGAGGTTTTGAGCCTCTGAAACTGAGAACAGTGAAGCCATTACTGGAAATAGGAAATACAGAAGGAGAAGTAGATTTAGGGTATGTAGAAGATGAATTATTTTGGGTGTGCAGACTATTCATGTGGAGAGGTCTAATATGCACTTACAAATGTGATTCTGAGGTCAAAAATGTTTAGAAGCAATCTGTAAAGAGATGTTAATTAAAGCTTTCAGAAAAGCTGTGGATATAGGAATTGTCACTGTTGCAAAGAGATTTGTTCAGGGTGAAAAAACAAAATGGCCAGAATCTTAGGGAGACGACTCAGCAAAGGAGTCCGAACAGGAATATTTATTTTTATTTATTCGTTTTTTTAAAGATTTTATTTTTCAGTAATCTCTACACCCAATCTGAGGCTTGAACCCGCAACCCCGAGACAAAGAGTCACCTGCTCCACCGACTGAGCCAACCAGGCACCCCATGAATAGCAATATTTCAAGACACAAGAAGCAGAAGGGAATAGGCAGTGCTCCCTCCTGGACACTCAGGGAGTACAGACACCTACCTCTACCATCACAAATAATCATCACACCCCCTCCCATTTTCACTGCAGGACATAGGTGCGTTAAGTGAAAGCTACACCTGTTACTTTGTGGAAGCTGACAATCTAGGGTAGGGAGTACAGGTATATGTACTCTAAATTTGAAATGCAGACTTCTAAAACACAAATTCAGGGTATAAATATATGGGAGATTGCATATTAATGGTCCTCAGTGAATCACATCTCCCTTTATCACACCCTAATGAAGCCCCCTCCTACACTGACTCTGGTCTTGGCCACCAGGCTTGTTGTGGTCAGTGGGACATCAGCAGATGAGACATAAGCACAAGGTTGAGAAGTGCTGTGCCCTGGGCTTGTCCCTCTAAGAGCTGTGACAGCCTCAGCTGACCACCGGACATGCGAGATGGGCCAGTGAGCCCCGGTGGAGTCCCGAGGTGGCTGCAGCCACGTGAATGAGACCAGAGCTGCCCAGCAGAGCCTAGCTCAAATTGCAGAATCATGAGCAAATAGTTACTGTTGTTAAGCCACTAAATTTTGGAGTATTTTATTATACACCAAGGCATAACTGCTTGGGTTGTACATTGTAAATTTGGAGGCAAGGCACAGTTATGTGGGGAGACAAGGAAGAGCAAATGTGGAAGAAGTTGTCGGTTCAGAACGGAAGGGATATCTGTCTCTCTCTCTCTATCAATCTATCTACCCACCCAAAGAAGACTGAAAATGGTTCCATGATATGAAACCTGGGTTGGTTTCAGAATTGAAGAGCAGAAAGGTCCCAAAGATGACCAAAGGATGAGAAGATTAAAACCAAATAAGTGACTTATTTCTAAAGCACCATAAACTGTTTTTAGTGTCAAAACCAGAATCCTGAGCTGCTACCACTCAGCCCGATGTGCTCTGGGCTGTGCAAACCTGCCCAGTCACACGGCCTCACACTCTCATAATTTAGGCTTTATGGCCTCAAGAGATACAGCCTTTCTCAGGCCCCAGGGCACATGGGGCACCGTAGTCTTTTCTTCCTTGTGCAGTCAGGCTCAATGGTTGGACGGAATCATCCAGGTGGTGCTCAAAGAAGCAACATGGAAACAAAATGCAAGAAGCATGAAGTGCACTTGGGCTGAGAGGTCACATGAGAGCCAGGCTCTGAGACAAGGCCAGAACTCAGGCCGTCACCACCAGGGCACCTGCAGGAACCAAGCACGCGTCACCATAAAGCCCCCCCAATCATGTTTATTCCACGTTTGGCCTTGATATACAGCAAGTCTCAGGATGGACAGTGCTCGCTGACTAAGATAGTCTTACAAATATACTTGGAAACTGACATTTCTGATTCACAGAATGATGCAAATGGATAATTTGAAAATAGGTATGAAGACAGTTCTGTATTGGATCTATAAATGAACACCACCTCTGGAAAATTTGACCTTTGGAGACCTTGTGCCTTGCAATTTGGCTGGCTTATTCTCTCATGACCTCTTCCTGAACAGCTCCTTTGACCAAGGCCTGTAGTGGAATTTATACTAATGATCCCCAGTGGGGCTCCAGGAGGGCCCATTCTGGATAATAATCTGCATCTTGAAGCAGCTTTCATCTTCCTGGTTGACTCAACTTGCTAAGAATAAACTAATATAATTCAAATAAAAAGCATTAGGTTTTGATTTAAAACACCCCTATATGATCTAAAATTAGGGCTGGGACTTCAGAAGCACATCATATTAAATGAACTCCCATTTGTCTCTACCATGCTATCTTTTTTTCTGTGAATAATCTCTTCTTTGTATCTTCTCATTAAGATTCTACATATGTAAGACCATGTTCTTTCGTTAATTTGACTTAAAACTTATAGCCCCTCTCAAAAACTCCTCTCTTCTTCTCTCCACAGAAAAAGTTTTTTTCTGATGTCCTGCCTTCAATTATCCTTAAAGTATGTCTTATTAAAAGTATTCCATATTTTTTTCAAAGATTTTAAGTAATCTCTACACCCGACGTGGGGCTCAAATTCACAACCCTGAGATCGTTTGCGCGCTCTACCGACTGAGCCAGCAAGGTGCCCCAAAAGTATTCCATACTTAAGCATAAAACCAGAAGGAAGGGGCAAGGAGTGTCCAACAACCGCTCATGTTCTTCCTTCCCTTTTCTTCTTTTCTGCTGTCTCTTGATCCCATCTAAACATTTTCCAAAATAAGTAGAAACGGTCTATTACTATTCATTCCCCCAGGGGCCAAGGATCAATTTTTAAAGGGAAAGGGAAAAAATGACTCTTCTACTGTTATTCTAAGTCCAATCACAAGAAATTCTCTGACACACTCTTTTGGCTTTTGTTTTAGAGGAATTCTGTAGGACCTTGAAGTTCAGTGAAGAAGGTCTTCACCTCTCCCAAGGTGCCTTGGGGTATCTATTACTGTTTTTCTAAAAGATTCTAAGTAGTACACCCAAGTAAGACTCTTTCTTGTAAGTATCCATATTTTAAAGTCACAGATCTCCAGCATTTGTTTAAAAATAAATAAAAGCTGGGGTGCCAGGGTGGCTCAGTCGGTTGAGCTCCTGACTCTTGATTTCGGCTCAGGTCATGACCTCAGGTTTGTGAGACTGAGCCCTGATGGGGCTCCGCACTCAGCACAGAGTCTGCCTGAGATTCTCTCTCTCTCTCTTTCTCTCCCCCCACTGCCCCATCCCCACTCGTGAAGGCTTGCTCATGAATGAATGAATGAATGAATGAACGCTGCGGCTAACAGGATAGTTAAGCTGGGAGGTGAATGAATATTCTCGAGGCCAAAGCCAAAACCACTAGCTCATACCGTCAACTGATGGCAGCAAAACCAAACTGATTTGATTATACTGATAGGAAAAACAATTAGTCATGGTCAAACCTGTGGTCAGGAGAGGGGGAAAATACTCAATACAGGGCACTCACCAAATCAAAGACATCAGAGAAAAAATGTAGAGCATGTAAATTAGTCGATAACAGATAATCCACTGAGGCCAAGAAGGAATACCTGAGTCACATTTAGGTAATTGTCGACTGTTAAAAAGCAAGCAAACCAAAAGGAAAAACCACAGCTCAGCTTACCAAAAACACCCTCCGTGACTCTTGTTTACTTTACACTTGAGAGAAATCAAAGGAAGTTTAAAAAGAATTAACATTTTAATTAATTGAGAGACACAAAATAAATGTATTTCTCTTAATTTCTCCATTCCAGAATCAGATTTAAGAGCTTTCTAAAACAAACAAGCCAAAAAAAGGTAGGTATATCCCCAACTGTTTTTCAGGTCCAACTGACTTGGAAATAAGCAGCAGGAAAAGAGTGGATAATAGACCCAAGAATATAAATGGGCAAGAACACAGAGTGTGCACCATCACAGGACAATACCCAACCCTAAAATTTCTTTAAAATTAGAGTACAATTTTTCACATCCCCAATTTTCCTAAGTGAGACCCCTGGGCAGACTGTTCACTACAGCTAAGAAGTAGCCATAGCTTAAAATTGAACGTCTTTTCAGTGATCTCTTCCCTTCAATAAGCATAAAAGGATTTTCATGAACACCAATAAAACTAAAAAGTTGTATTTAATTCATCGAAGCAGAAACGATTAGTCATGTAATGTCTTCATCTGCACAAATTCACAGTGCCTTCTTCAGAACACGCAGAACACGTGAAGGAAATCACTACGCTGAATTTCATCCAATTTCCAGCTGTATTTCAATTTTCGAACTTAATTAAAACTGGCAGTCTCACCAAGAAGATTCAAATTTCAATCAAATGGGTGTGTTGTCTTTTTTTTTTTTTAAGAAAAAGAAAAAGAAAAAGCAGGCTGTCCCAAGCAAAGGATTAACAGAGCTTTGATTAGAATTGAAAGCCATGAGTTAAACAGGTGTTTTGAATTACCACTTTTATTAAAACACAATCCTTTACATGAAGCTCACTGGATTTCTTATTAGTTCTAGAATATTGAAAGAAAGTGTTTGGCTCAAGACAACAGGGACTCATAAATTATGGAATGATGATGACAGTATTGCATCAGGGAAATTCACTCCTCAGTGTCTCCCTTGGTAGCACCAGGTATTTTAGAACCAAAAGAAATCTTGTCAACAAGCAAGTGCTCTTTCTACGCACACAGGAGCTCCCCCAGTGATGGGGTGGGGCAAGGCGAAATGAGAGAGGAGATCCATCCTATAGAAGTGTCATCTTGTTTACCGACCTGAAGTCTTTTTCTCAGGACTGACATGACGGTAGTTAAGGAACTGCAGAACCTGTTCGAAGGACAAAGGACCCGTGAGCGGATTATGCTGATGCTGTGTATGTAATAAGGCAGTGCTCCCAGCGACCTTGGCAACCACCTCGGGGATTTGCCTGCCCCCTTCATGGGGTTTTGCTGAAAAAGACAATTATGGGCACATCCTAATATTCAGGCTTCTTGGTAGATCCAATTTATTCACCTTCTTCTCATCCTGTGGGATAATGGAATCTAGACTCCAGTGAATGACACTAAGTTGCTTAAACATGGCTCAGTTTTGTATGCCCTAGTGCAAAGTGGAAATAGAGAAGCAGTTGTAGTTACATGAAAGAGGACAATATCGAATGTTCTATATAAACATATAGCAAGGATGTGCAGCCTAATGAGATCCAAGGGAAAATTATCAAGCAAAAAATCAACACACAGTTCTAAAAACCAGAAAGAAGATTTGGGGGGAAAAATATATATATATAATTTTATTCATATTCTATTTTGAAAACATCTTAATGACTCTATCTTATATAATCGAGTCTCATCAAATAAAGGAATGCAATATATGCTGAAAGCAGCAGTGTTTTTAATATTTATCATCATTAGTCTTATGGTAAATTTATTATATGCTCTGACAAATGATGCTGCAGACAGCAGTTTTAGACTTGGAGGGCACTCTGCAGACCACCTTATCTAGCCCCCTCATTTTATAAAAAGAAGAAACTGAGGCCCCAGGGCATTCATGGAGAAGGTGGTTAAGACCCCAGAGTTCTGACTACCCAGCAGAGGTCACTGCATTTACCCACAGCCCATGGGAAATGATCCTGAGCCTCCCAAGGCCACACTCTTCACTACAAATCTATAGACCAGAGTCTGTCTCAAAAAATGGATCCTCAGTCGATTACATTAAGGTGCTGACTTTGACATAAGAAGTGAATTCTGGTTTTCAAGAAACCTCACATTTACTCATCTAGTACATACTCAACCCTCTCTTTTGAATGCCCAGCTCACCACCCACATCACACCCCCCCCATACCTTTTAGCACAGGAGTAAGGACTCTACCAACTGTGACCCTGTTCTCTGGCCATCAGAGGACCCTACTCCTCACCATAACTGCCGACCGCAGCCCTAAGCACGGGCAGAGTCTTCTTTCCAGGGCTGGACTTGGGGCCTTCACGCTGGCCTCTCCACATGGCTCAGTGGCGAGGTATAAAGAAGCGAGGCAGTCAGATCCTCCCGACTTGGCCACAAGGAGGGAGAGGTGCTGACAGCAGCACAGATGAGAAACAGAGAGGTCCTGGCAGCGTCCGGAGCCCTGGCTCCCACCACGCTGTAGGGTTTGGCCCCAGAAGGCACCTTAGTGTCCTGAAGACAAAGAGCCTCTTTCTGCTCACCTGGAATGGGGTATAATACTTAATAACATAATTAACCCAAGTAAAACACTCCTCATGATCAGCTTCCCTGGGAAAACCAATAATCCTGGCAGTGCACAACACATCAACAAATAGAACTACCTTTGATGGCCAATTTTCTGGTAGGTATAAGAAAGAAAAAACTACTGTTTTCTGCAGGCTGGCTCTTTAGTCAAGAAGGACCCACTTCTGGAGATGTGATGTACTTGTCCCCAAATGCAGCTGTAGAAAGAGCCAAGGAGAGGGAAGAATAAAATTTTCTTGGATTTTTGACTATTCTTACTCTGAAAATAATTCAGATAGCCTGACACTGAGTTTTTATTCTTCCACCTCCCACAAAACAACTCAAATGAGTGTTAACAACTCGCATTTTGCTTCAGTTTTGCTTCTAGGTATCTTGTAGTCATCTCATAGATGGGGGGTTTAAGTACACCTACTTTTCTTACAAAGGGTCTTGGGCTCTGAGAGACAGGACGCAGATCCATTTGGATGGCAACAAATCAAGACCACCCTTACTTCTGTTGAGAGTAATTGTTTGGAATGCCATCTGTTTATCAGAGAGTAAAAGCTACACGATACACACTGAATTTCTAATTTAGGAGGGGCACTGTTTCTTCTCTTTTTGAACCTAAGCCGGGGTCAGTAGCCACAGTGGGGCTCCTAGAATCTCCAGGGAGGAAGAAGCATGTTCTCTTCATTCCCACCTGCAGATGCGAGTTAGCACTTAAGTAAAATGTTAAACACACTTAGTCAAGAAAGTCGAAGATTATCTAGTTAGATCATTCTCGAGGTAAGTCGGCTGATACATTCTTTTCTCTAATTACTGCCTTCTATGTACCTAGAATGAGAAGAGCTCCTACTCTTCTTACAGAAGAGGATCAGCAGGAAGAAAGAAAGAAAGAAAAGAAAAGAAAAGAAAGAGAGAGAGAGAAAGAAAGAAAGAAAAAAGAAAGAAAGAAAGAAAGAAAGAAAGAAAGAAAGAAAGAAAGAAAGAAAGAAAGAAAGAAAGAAAAAGGAAGGAAGGAAAGAAAAACAGGATGAAAGCTGACTAGCCTATCAACTCAGCTGACCCACAGATGTTTTCTCTCCCTAAAATAAACAATATTGTTTACTTACACTACAAAGTTTTTTCACACAAGGATTGAAACCCACTTTCTGAAAGACGCTTTAATGCTCTCAGGCAAAAGCAGAATAGGAAAAATGAGACCTCGTAACTCCTATTATCATTACTCCTGTCATTGTTCCTGAGCTGTAAGAAGCCTATTAAGAGGGTGCGTGTTTGCCCACATGCCATTCAGTAGCATGCCACAGAGAAGGAAAATCACCTTCTAAGTCTTTCCAGATAATTCGGTATCTAAATACTGTGTGGTGTGTGTGTGTGTGTGTGTGTGCGCGTGCGTGTGTGCGCGTGCGCGCGCGCTCCCGTGCGCATGCGTGTTGTTCCTGCTTTGTCTTCTAGTAGATGTGTCATTATTTTGTGAAAGGATTCTGGGATGGAGGGAGACGCAGATACACAGATAAGAAAATGTAAGAAGCACCAGGATGCATGAGCTGGAGATGAACACACGCTCCTGGGATTCGGTGGTGGCAGTGCCCCACCTCCAACCCCACCTGAGACCCAACTTGTCCACACAATGAGAAAGATACCAACATACCAAAAACTGACAATAATCCCTTCAACCGTGTGCCTTCAACTGAACGGGAGGAAACAAGTGGCCGGTGCGATGTTTGGCCGGGAACGCCTCTCCCCACAACCAGTCGTGTCATCTTTGCTCCAAGAAACAGGAACTGCCCCTGAGAGGTTGCAGAGGACAAGACTGGAGACTTTGTGCACATTGGGGCCACTGAGGAAGCTGGCAAATGAAGCCACAGTAAGCGACCCAATGAAAATATGCTACTGACAACAAGTAGATGCAAAGTGACCCTCTGGGATTCCATGCAGTAAAATCTCCAGTGAGTGGCGGGAGAATTCGGCCTCAGCCTGGAAGCAGAGGGCTGAGAACAACAAAACAAAAACAATGCGTGAAAAGAGAGAACTATGTTTCAAGAAAAGCATTTAGAAGATAAACATAAAATATCGAGGAGAACACCTCAAGCCCTACCTTTCCTCACTGTGAGCCTCCCTTATCGAAAAACCCTCCTGAGTCCTGTCGGACGTCGGCCCATCCCGCAAGGCTGTTCAGATGGGGTCTCTTCCCTCCTCCAGGCCCGCCTGGGTTATTTGGGTTATTCCAGGCCTGACTGATCTTCCTTCTAGTCTCTGGGCCTCTCCCGGACGACATTTAACAGATCATTCAGTGTGTTTATATGTCTAGTTTTCTCTTTCTTTCTGCAAGGTTGTATCTTAAAATACACTAAATTAAAAAAAAAAGGTACTAAATGAGTTATTATGTATAGAAAATATTCAGACAAAAAAAAACTAGCACTCCTTTAAAATGAGGGACAAAGCTGCGTAACACATTCTGTTAATGCTCGGTTAGCCGGCATTCCCTTGGCCCTCGGGTTATTACTGTATCAAAGAAGAGGAAAAGTAATGTCAAGGAAATTTCTTCCCTGGAACAGCTTCTTTTCATTATTCCACTTATTCAAATTTTTATGAATGTCTTTGAAAATCTTGAACCACTTGTTCCAGACAATGAGCTTTCTGCCTCTTCTAAGTATTCTCCCTCAGACTGAAAAACAATCATTAATATTTGACTCTGTCCTGTAATTTCCAACATCCCTGACTCTTCTAAGAGGGGACCCTGAAACACTTTTTTTTTTATGTAGCTTATCTCCAGGAAGAACAGGAAACTGATTTACCGCAATCAAATATTAAAAAAAGAAAAAAATCCCCTTGCTCTTGTGGTCTCAAACAAGAGTGTTTTCTTCACACGCTTCAAGGCAACAAATATAACTGAATGTAACTATTTAAAACATATCCCAAGCCTAACGAGCAAGAAGTGGCTTTGCCAGACCACAATGTCTTTGGGGGATCGATCTGCCCAATAAAGACTGGAGACTATACACATTCCTGAAACTGAAAAGCACAGAGATGTTTGTGATCCTCAGAACATAGCCCAAAGACATTTGCTTGGGAGCAGTAAGCACATTCTGGAGACCAATATCTGGCCGTGAAAAATTATCATCTAACTTCCCTCAGAATCTCATTGTTACAAGTCAGAAGGCCCCTATAAAAATAAGTCACTTGTTCTAGGCATTGCAATATATTTCCATTTATAGTTCTAATTGGAGTTTAGCTATATGTCACTCAATTTTTCAGAAAAAGAATTTCTCCAGAAATTCTTGCAGATGTACGATGGGGCATGCATTTGTTTAATGGAGTCTCTGGAAGGCGTTGCCAAATTTTAAACGTCCCATCATGCATTTATTCACCAGCTATCAAGCAACTTATGAATAATTTAACATTTTCCCGTATCTCACTATCAGATGGGTCTATAATAATGTCTCTTAAGTTTCTTCCTCCTTGGGCTATAATTGTTTTATTAAAAAAAAAAAGAAGTTATGAAGTTCCCATTTCTAAAACATTAAATTGGCTATCAAATAAATTATCATCCACATAAGAAGGGCAGAGTGACAGGAGTCCCTGTTGAATGTTAAGAGCACACCCTGAGCCAAAACACTCACCCAACTGACATTTCTTTTCTACCCGAGTACCGTGTCGCGTCTGGTACGGGGCACTGTGCCTGGCCCCTGCATTAGAAGGAAACCCGCCCCTTGTCCTCCCGGAGTTGATAACATGGCTGGAAGGTGATGCAGCACGCAATCTTGAAAGCGTGGGAATGGGACATAAAGAATGTACGTGGGGGCCAAGGCTTAACCTAAGCACACTGACCTGCTCACCTCCAGGGTATGAACGTGTACCCGAGCGTCACGCCAGGGACAGGTCCACCGCTACACAACAGAACAAATTAACCAGGTAGGAGGAACAAAACGTGACCACCGCAGACCCCTTGGCCACTAACACAGTGCAGGAAGGAAGACTGGCCCTAGACAAACACGCTGAAGTAGACTGATTTCTCCAGCAAATCACCACCAGCCTTAGGTCTTTTCTCTTTCCTTAATGCTACCACCATTCATAACGCCCTCCTCTCCCACCTGATCATACAAGGTCCCCTGCATCTGCCACAGCCCAGCAGGGGTGCCCGCAGCCTGGTTATTTGTTATCTGTTCCTTTTCATCCCCCAGCCTCATTTGTCTATAAACTCTGTGGGGACAGAGGCTCATTTTTCACCCCAGGATCCATCCATGGGATTTGGCTTAATAAACATTTGTCAACTAGCATGCTATCACACTGGCCCCAAACTTTCCCCCCATCCAAAGTGGCCTGCCCTATTCCCCACTCCCTCGGGGACTTCTCAGGTGACGAATGATCTGAAGAGCCATCGGAGGGATTTGCTCGTGGATGGAACTGTTCTGCTGCCGGGTCACCTACTCTTTTTTAGCCTCAGTTCCCCCGACTACAACAGACATTGGAACCTGTGCCCTGCGCACCTCACCGTGCAATATCGATGCACCACTGTAGGGGAGGAAAGCTTTCCCCTCTTCCCCTCTAGGTTCTTTGGCTGGCCTAATAATTAAATTGACATGAGACAGATTAACAGGAGGGGAAAAAATGTAATTTTGTACATATGGGAGCTCACAGAAATATGAGACTCAAAGGAGGGATCAAAGCAGGCAGCTTTTACACCTTTTAGACAGAGAATTATTTGTGAAGATTTGGCAAAGGGTCTTGGTCTTGGGATAACGAATTAATGAAGAAGTAACAGGATTTGTTTATACAGCCTTCTCAGCCCTGAATTCCCCATCTCTGGCCATAAGGATGCCTTCTCCTTTTACCCTCCAGGTATGGGAAGGATACCCTTCCCATGGAGAATTCATTTTCTGCTTTCAGAGGGGCAGAGTGTCCTTCTTGCAGGGGCTGTCTCTTAAGTAATTTTGATGCAAAATCAGATGCAAAAGTGGCATATTTTGGAGTGGCCTGTCCATCACTAGATAAATGTGAGGTCATATTTTAGTTAGATTTTGTTAATAATCTGGATTTCTGGTCCAAAAGTCCAGTTTCTCATGTAGGTATCACTCATGGTATGTCATGGTATGTCAGTTAATATAACAGTAATAAATTCATTCTTTATTTTAAATAAACTTTTCCAGGCATGGTCTAGCTATTAGCAGAACTAGACACATGAACCAATCTCTACAGTTTTTAGAAGTGGTCTATTTTCGAAAATAAAAATATTCCCCTTTGAACCTGATGGTGAGTTTCCTCTTTTGGGGAAATACACGGATTTTACTTGAATTTGTTTTTCTACCCTCTCCTGGCTTCTCCTGCTCTAGACACATCTACATGTCCATGGTGGAGGGCTCGGGCCCTCTCACGCCACGTCTTCCCCCACATCACAGGGTTCCACAGCCCAACTCACGCCTTCCCTCTGAGCTCCAAACCTCTGTTCCCTGTGGCTTTCTTGACATCTCCACGTAGATGGCTCAGAAGCACTCACTGCCCAGTTAATTATGCCTGAAACCTGGGAATTTTATTCTTTCTCTCACTCCCCACACCCAATCACTCCCTAGGTCCTGGACAGTCTACATCCTAGATCTGCGTGCAGGTCTCTGGTTTCTCTCCAGGGCCGCTGGTACCATGTGCGTGGGCATGCGGGTTCCCCCAACCCCCCACCCTGTCTCCCACACTGGCTCTTAACTGGTCTCCTGGCTTTCTCTCCTTCCTTCCTCCAAGCCACTCTCCCAACTGTGGCTGCTGGGATGGTGTGAAAACACTCACCCACTAATCACTCTCATACTCAAAGGATTGCTTCTGATCGCTTTTAGGAAAAAAAATCCTTTACTTCACAGCCCTGCCGGACCAGACCCTACCCAACTCACCTCTCGCTCGCTCACACCCGCCTTCTCTCCTTGTTCCAATGAGCTTCAGGCCTCACTCAGACTTCCTCCACCTGGGGTTCTCTTTCCCACTCCACTTCCTGCTGCCCCGGCAAACTCACCTCTGCCCTCGGCGTAAATGCTTTTTCCTGACAGGCCTTTCTAGCACCCACCCCCATCTCCAGTTTGGATTAAGTCCCCTTGTTGTTGGCCTCTACGCATCGTGTACCTGTCCTTTCCAGGCTCATCACGATGGACGGCATGGCTACCTGTGCCATGGCTTTAGTGCCGCTCCCCCGCCAACAGGCCACGAGAGCAGTCACCCCGGGGGGCCTGTAAAGGCACAACAAAGCACGTGCCCTGGCGAGCACCCATTCCCCGTCTGCGCCTCCCTTCTGTGGGGTCCTGTACTGGTGAGGTTGGAGGCGAAAGATCACGTTTCTCATACAGAGATTAGCATGGCCCCCCGCACAAGGATGACACGCAAATTCGTGAAGCATTCCGTATTCATGAATGAACGAATTAAAATAAATTAAAATAAAATAAAATAAAAATTACATTTCTCAAACTTCCTTGCCAGTAGCCACCAAGAGGTAAAATCAGTCCTACCCTCCAGCTCAACCTAACGCTGCCTCTTCAGCATTCCGGAAAGACGCTTTGAGTCACTATGAACACCCACTAATACATTTAATTCCTTATTATCTGTACCAGCTTCAGGAGCTTCTGTGTTCTGTAATTGAACCCTGACTCAGACAGTGCTCCATACGGGTTGAGTGACCACTTAATATTCATAAACAAGTTTCTAAACTACACACATGACCATTTTTAACCATGCACTTTAGTCTTACAGACCACTGAACTGGGATATTTTGTGGGGTGATTCCTTTTGCAAAGCAATGTCTTCAGAGTTATCAACACTGTGGTTATATTTTATGTAAGAAAGAATTCAAATCAGCTTAAATATCTATGGTGAAAGTCATCAAGCATATTATTTTGAGTTGAAGGTTACATTTGCTTTTGAGATCATCAAACATGCATTAAACTAAAAACTAAAGAAGTCTTCCACTGTGTGATAAATTCAGTCTTATAACTCAGTTGTACTTAGTATATGCAACACAGAGAATGGAAATTGGTATTTGTTCCACAAACAACATACAAATAATTCTCGATTAAAAATGCTACTCCTTGTTCTACATCAATACTGAGGGTCTTTGAAATGTTTATGAGAAAGGACCATCCCTGAGGGTAGGAACCAGTCAGTTAAGTTCAGGGCCACTCCAAGGACAGCTCTGTGAAGGAAAATACAATTGTAAAGAACAGATAAGGAAGAATGAATGGAAAAGGAGGAAAGGCCTCCCCTCTTGCCTCAGATATGGGGGAGGGGGGGGTGGGAGAAAAGGAAATGCAGGCAGGCAGATTATGTTCTGCAAAGCAGAGCTACTTCCTACCCTGTTCTCCCCACCCTGGCATATTGAGGGATCCCCTGAGACTCTTGAGCCATGCTGATGAAAAAATTCACTCTCAAACTTCCAATTCTTTTTGTCTCCTCTGCACAGGCCAGTTTCACTGGGGAAGTGAACTGTAGAGCTTGGGCAGGTTAACAGGTTCCATCCACCCATTTTCATCTGTCTCTTACCGCCTTGACTGAGCAGACACACACGGCGTACTGGCCGTGAGACAAACAGAAGAGGAAGACAGTTCCTGCCCATAAGCTGCTTAGAACCTGGTGGTTAAAGAGCTGCTGGGGGTAAATCTGCACAGCACAGTGGACACCTCCTCTGTGGGCTTGAAGAATCATGCTGAGACTTCCTTATTTGCTCTATCAATCCGACACCCTGGAAGTTAGTGGAGGCTCTGGTAAAGGTCTGCAATCTGAATAACGGACAATCTGTAGGTCAGTAGTAATGCCAAAACGAAACAGCTGTACCCTCTGCAGTGACCACAGATTTTGTAAAGGGTGGGTTCTGGGTGAGCGCAGCAACGTGTCTGCTTGCTACAGGGCATGGGTTTAATAAGGCAGAAGAAAGGAAACCCCAGTGAGGGATTCCGGATGGTAAATGACTTTCTGCTGGGTACAGATGCCCAAGGCCATTCAGATTTCCAATTTCATTTTGGAAAACAGATGTTTCAGTAAATTTTTCAGGAAAATTTAATATCATGATTATTTCCAGAAATGCTATGAAAACGGTCCTGAAGGATGAATTATTTTATTTCCTCAAGGTCAGTCGGTCGGGTGGTCACTCAGCACTTATTGAACTTCTCCTAGGAGAAAAATCAACTACTAAGAAAATGGAAACACAGTTCTTACTTTCCCCAAACTTACAGTGTATGGGAGGGGGGTGGGTAGACACAGAGATATTTAACAGTGGACAAGTGATTCAAACCGAAGGATGAAAAATTACAAACCGGAGGATCCCATTAACAACCCGACCTGAGAAAGGCGTTCCAGACATGGGCTAGTGATTTCAGAATCTAAAGGTGGTGGGAGGGTAGGTCGTTAACTAGATGGAACAGTACTAGTTTAGTTGTCTCTGAGACGCAGAGTCTTCAAAGAAAGGTAAGTTTTAAAGAGATGCAAGGATGGTCAACCATGTAATTCCCAACAGAGGGTCTGGTCCTACTGCTGGGGAGGGTCAACACTCCTAAAAGTTTGCAGCAAGAGGCACCATAAGGAGGGTCCTGATCTGGAGCCACGAGACCTGGTTATGTAATTCCAGGCAGGTTAAACCCTCCGAGCCTCTTGTCACACTTTGAAACAGGGATTTTAATACCATTCGGGTACAGCACAAGGTATCAAATGAGACATGTAGAGTCCTTTGAAAACTATGAAAGGTTTGCCTGTGAAATTTCAAGTTAAAGGCAAAGAGGAAGACAATGGCAAGTGTAGGCCTGGAGCTCTGCCCAAGGAAATGCAGGAGAAAGAAATTCATGGACCAAGGAAATAGTACCTCACAGGAGGTGGCGGGAGATGGGGTGCTCATAGGACAGGCTGATGGAGGTCCTGGAGTAATGGAAAAATACAATTTGGCCTAACACCAAGGAGGGAGGGTTCCGTAGATGTTTAAGGAAAGATAAGTTTTTAAACCAATGGGCAGCACTACTGGATATTTACCCAAAGAATATGAAAACATTAATTTGAAGGGATATGTGCACCCTCTGTTTGTTGCAGCATTATTTGTAATAGCCAAGTTAAGGAAGCTACCTAAGTATCTACCAATAGATGAATGGATAAAGAAGACATGATGTGTGTATATATGTGTGTGTGTGTGTGTGTGTGTGTATACACACACACACACACACACAATGGAATATTATTTGGTTATGAAAAAGAATGAAATCTTGCCCTTTGCAATGGCATGGATGGAGCTAGAGAGTAATATGCAAAGTGAAATAAGCCAGTCAGAGAAAGACAAATACCATATGATTTTACTCATATGTGGAATTTAAGAAGCAAAACAAACAAGCAAAGGAGAAAAAGAGACAAACCGAAGAACAGACTCTTAACTATAGAGAACAAACGGATGGTTGCCAGAAGGGAGGTGGGGGGTAGGAGGGAATGGGTGAAACAGGTGAATGGGATTAAGGGTACACTTCTCTTGATGAGCACAGAATAATATTTGGAAGTGAATCACTATATTGCACACCTGAAACAAATTTAGCACTGGAATTAGACTGGAAGGGTGCAGGCGGTACAAAGTTCTGTTATCACTATTCCTGTGCCTATAGACATGGGCGGTGTCTTCTGGGCTGTAGTCGTTGGAAGGGCTGACCCCACTGTCCGCCTCTTCTGACTCTCGGAACTGTGGTAACTTGTGTTCTGCCTCTGCAGAAGTCTGATGCCTCATGTTTCAAACGCTGTCTCTTGATTGAGCCGGTGCACAGCTGTGTGGTCTTTTTTATTTGTTTTGAAAATAAAGGTAAGCCTAGAGAACAGAGGCAACCACGTTATCATTTTGATGTATTTCTTTCTAGGCTTTTAGGTTCCAAGTAGTTTGCAGATGACTGAGCTCATACAGTAAACCATACTGCAGCCTAGTTTTTCTCATTTAAGAATTCTTCAAAATATTTTCACGAGGAGGCGCTCAATAACTATTGAACTGCAAACATGATTACATGGCTAGAAAATACTCTAACGTGTCTCTACTGTGATTCGTCTTTTTTTTTTTTAATGTTTTTGAACCACTCCTCAGTGTTTCATTACCTCCATGATTGGTTCAGGTACAAAGTTTAATTTTTTGATTCCCGTATCAGGTTAAGGGCTACATCTTTTATGTGTTGTTGGATCCTTCTTCCATGAGAGACTAACAAAGGAATGGACACCATCAATTCGGACAACATTAGCATCACTGCCATCAGCCTCATTAGCATCTTGGGAGAATCAAACCAAGAATCGTACTCATCCTGAAGGGCCAAGTTCACAACCATCCGCTCTATGAAGCTTTAATGCCCCAGCCACTCCAGCCCTCACTTAGGTCCTCTCGACTCCAACGGCTCATTCAATGAAATAATTATATAATCACCAATCATTTAATGGAGATTTTTTTTTTCTCTTGGATTGGTCCTGTCTTCCTGTAATGGACACACCCGTTGCTCTTGCTGCTTGGCTTCTATTCAGCTCCTTCTGGTAACAGTGTCCTGTGTTCCTACCTGGGAAACCAGCCCCTCTCTGATTCTGAGCCCAGCTCCAGACATGGAACATGTCAACTGTGCCTTTCTTTTTTTTTTTTTTTTTAAGATTTTATTTGAGAGAGAGAGAATGAGAGACAGAGAGCACGAGAGGGAAGAGGGCCAGAGGGAGAAGCAGACTCCCCGCTGAGCGGGGAGCCCGATGCGGGACTCGATCCCAGGACTCCAGGATCATGACCTGAGCCGAAGGCAGTCGCCCAACCAACTGAGCCACCCAGGCGCCCCAACTGTGCCTTTCTTAAGAAATAATCACTTTCCATTGCTTTAGGAACAAACGCATGACCCAATATGGTCCAAGACTTTTATTCAAACCATTAGGGGAAGAGACATTTTCCTGCTGGACTCAATGATGAAAGTAGAGCTGGGGCAGTGGGGCCATCTTGCTGCCATATGGTAGAGCCAAGATAAATAGAAAGAACCAGGTAGTGGTAAACTTATCTGTGAGTCTCTAGCCCAAACTATGTCTGAATTTTTGGATACATGGGTCAGTAAGTTCCATTCTTGATTAACCCAGCCCGAGTTTATTTTCTGTCACTTGAAAAATCAATCTAAAAAATAGGGCCCTGAATGATTTGCCAATTAGATTTTAAACTCCCTGAGCCTGATTAAGTATCCTCTGGTTCCCAATTGTACCAAGAACAGTGTTCAATGATTAACGTACATCTTGGGTCCAGGGCCATGGTTTCTTTTGCTTTGTATCTGTCCCAACACCTAAGCTTGTGATGGACACGTCAAACATGTTTGTTGCTTGAAGTTAGGTCCACAAATGGAATAAGACACTCTCATAAGCATCAGCCCCATCACAGCCTATTTATTGGTGGAGACAAGGCTGTTGGCAAAGCAGTGCTTCCTGCCCTCTGAATATCCCTTCAACAGCCAAGTAGAATTGCTGGGAATAATCCCAAATCACTTAGGGAAATGAGTGATTCTTATGAACAAAGAGCCAGTCTTCTGTCAATACCTCCAAATTTCAAGGAGACTTAATATTTGCCTTTTCAAGGAACGTAAGTTTTATTTTTTCCTTGTGTGGGTTTGTAGCAACTCCTCCAAGAGCAATTTCAGATTTTTCTCTTCACCTGAAGGATCTCCAAGAGGATGGCTTTAATCTCCACACTCCAAAACAAAGGAAAGGACTTGTGTGGTTGAATGAAAGACTATTTTGGTCCCCCCCAAAAAGCAAAAAATAAAAACAAACTCCAAAAAGCAAACCTAAAACGAATTTAGATTCCACAGTGGTAAATGTTAAAAGGGTCTTTGTTCTTTTTCTTTTTAAAATTGTGGTATGAACTACTTAACATGATAGCTACCCACAACACATTTTTAAATGTACAACATGGTATTGTTAATACGGGTACAATGTTGCACAGCAGGTCTCTAGAACGGAATCATCCTTGCTCTTGTTCTTCACATAAGTGTCATCTAAAAGAATGTGCCCACCAAAGAAAACAAAAAGACCTGATGACACAGCCTGAATTTGGGGAATGTGTTCTCTATCACATGTGACTCTTTGAAAGGCAGGTTAGCATAACTGGCCTGTCCATCTGAAAAGCTTAAAGCCCAGGCATGGGATGAGAGAGAATAAGTGGGAATATTGTTAGTAATGTGACTTTTAAAATGGGTGCAATCATGTGAAATTTCAAATCCAGTATGGACTTACTAATGAGACCTACCTAGTTTTTTGGGGCTACAACCCTAGTGAGGTCACCACTACGGACCACATACAGAAATATGTGGTGTCAGAAATCAGGAAAAGAAAAGTGTAATTCTTTTCTAAGGAATCGGCAATGAATAAAATGCAAAAATGCTTTCCTCACCACAGAGGGAAATGGTTTTCCATACACTTCTTTTGTTGATCTTTTCAAAATTAGACTTTCAAGGGTTTGCTCTACTTTAGGGGGAAGCAAAATGTCATGCCACAATATAAATCATTTTAGAGAAATATTGCCAATTAGAAAATGTAAGTTATTAAAAAACAAAAAACAAAACAAAACAAAACAAAAAAACTCAAGAGTGTTGAATGTGACATAAACTGCAACAGATGAGATTTATTCCTCGAAAGAATTGCAACACTTTGCAACATAATACTAACTTTAACGCTTGAACCAAATGCACTGGTGGAGAAATGGACCACGGTACATTAATGTTTCATATACATACATATATATATATATATATATATATATATATAGGAATCTGAGAACTTTAAAAAAAATACATGTTAAAGTGACACAAATACGATAAAAAGAAAAGTAGGAAGGATAATTGGTTTAAACTACTGAAAGGTCAAACTATAGTGACACAGTGGAAAATAACACAAATTCAAGAACCACAAGTAGAAGAAATTCCATACCTGTTTAAAAACAACAACAAAACTTAAACAAGAAGCTTCTTTGACTAGATTTTTACCAAATCTCCTCTATCTCATCAACCCACTGGGATTATACAGTTGATATATGGCAAAAGATCCCACAGGAATGAGAATGAGGATGTCCTTCTTTTTAATTAACTCTAAGCTGCTACCCTAAACCCTGTAATATCCCAGGCATTTTACATATATTATCTCATAAAGTCTGCAGAACAAGTCCATTTGATATGAATTTTTTATACCCATTTTAAAGAAGAGAAAACTGAGTTCAGAAAAGTTGAATCACCCCCACCAGATTATAGTTTATCCCACAACAAAATCCATAGCTTTTCCTGTCCTCCTGGGAAGAGCTCCATAATGCCTCTTAGCAGATTTCCAGGCCCCTACAAGTTGCCTGGGGCCGCTCAGCACTGTGGATTGTGCACCAACTGGAAGCCAGGAGATCTGCAGTCGGCCTGCTGGCCAAACTACCGTCCTGTGGCTTCAGCTCAGGAGCTGGTTAGATTGTGTGGGTCCTGGCGCCTTCTGGTTCTAACGGCTGAAGCTGATTTGAAAAATACAGCTTTAATCGGGCTTCAGGGATTGTCTTTTTCTATTCCTAAGCATACAGTGTTCAATATACTCATAATACCTGTTAGAAATGATTCAATTACCATGAGGACCAGCTGGACAAGAGACCTTCGTTTAATAGCCATAAAGGATGGCTCTATTGGGGATCTCTTTTAGAGGCCGTCTTCGGGGTGATAAGACTGTGGTAGAGTTTGGTTATCTTTAGTGTGGCTTAATGTCACAAGTCTTAGGAAGCTTTCCCTACCCGCCCACACACCCCCACCCACAGCAGAACTCTGTCCCTCCCAGATGCAAAGTACAGACATTGTGTCCTTCACGCACCACACAAGCTTTGATGATTGTTTCCATGACTTTCTGCTTCGCTGGACATGAGTTCCTTGAGGCATGAACGCCATCCTAACTTATCCCTATATCCCCAGCACTTACTGCTTGCTACAATGCTGGGCACATGATCAGAGTTTAACACATTTTTATCTGAACACTGAATTCTCTTTCTTTTAAAAGGCAAGTAGGAAGGCAGACAAGAGAAAAGAATCCAGGTGATCTATGTACTTTATGACTCACAGGATCCCATTAAACACATACCAAGTTCATGCCTATCTCATTTTACACAAAGGACCTGTTCCTAAAAGATAAGGAGAACTAGAAATTGATTCATCTTGCTAATAATTTCTAAGATTCTTAATCTCAATTTCAAATGAGGCAATTCTTTACATTTCACTTTAATAATCTGTACATCTGCCATCTCCTGACAACAACCAATACTTAAATACACTAGAGAGCCTCTATAACCCAAGAATTTTGCAAGATGTTTTTAAAGGAAAAAATGTAAAGGGGGGGCAAAAAATTGTAAAAAATATAAATAAAGAGAAAAATATGTCCTGGAACCTGAACACCACCCCAGTCTACACCATTAAAGACTTGAGTGTTTTAACTTAGACCGTTTTTTTTTATCCTTACAGTTGCAAACCACAACATTACAAAATTATTTATCTGCAAGCAACTGAAATTAATCAGATGGAGCTTTCCTATGAAAGATACATATTTATCCTCCAATTCACCTGTTTTGCTGTTTTGTTTTGTTTTGTTTTGTTTCGTTTTGTTTTTTAAGGAGCACCTGGGTGGCTCAGTTGGTTTTGGCTCAGGTAGTGACCTCAGGGTCTCACGAGATCCAGCTGCTTCCTGCGCTGTGCTCAGCGGGAAGTCGGCTTCCCCTCTCTCTTCTCCCTCTGTCCGTCACCCCTCTCATGCACTCCCTCTCTCCCCCCTCAAAAAAATAAATCTTTAAAAAATAAAATAAAAATACAGTAGGCTCCATGCCCAACATGGGGCTTGAACCCCCGACCTAAGATCAGGAGTTGCATGCTCTAATGATTGAGCCAGTCTGGTGCCCCTCATCTTAGTTTTAGTTCAGACCTGTGTCTATTAAGCTATACTGAAATGTATGAATGCTTTTAATGAGAACAAAGACAGGAAACATCACGCGTCCTGAAATCAGGCCACAAGGCCCTGTCCCCAAGGTGGGGCCAGTCAAGAAGGCTTCAAGAAGGGGGCCATTTTAAACTGAGTTCCAAAGGAAAGAGGGAGCAGACTACAGGGGTAGCATTTCCTACAAATGCGAGAGCAAAGCAGTGTGCCTGGACAGCAAAGGGATTCCCTGCCAGACACGGGAAATCCCACCATCAGGATAATGACGTCACCATCGGACAGAAGCTCAAGGCTCACAGAAAGCCCTCAAGCCTCTGGGTCTTTCCCTCTCCCAGCTGCTCCCTTCAGGTTTGCAAGCGGTCAGCCCACTGCCACTCACGTTCTACAGCACCTTCCCACCTTGTTCCAACTGTGTGGTTTAGGTGCATGTGTGCCTTTAAATTAAACCATAAGCTCTTCCAGGGCAAGAACCTTGCCTGATGTTCTTGCCCTTCCCTGACACCTGGTAAACATAGTAGGTACCCAATAAATGCTGAGTGAATCAATCAATAAGTGAACATATTATTTCCAGTGGCGCCTGGGTGGCTCAGTCGGTTAAGCCATCGACTCTTGATTTCTATCAGGTCATGGCCTCAGGATCCTGGGATCCAGCTCCACATCCAGCTCTGTCCTCTGCAGGGAGTCTGCATGAGGATTCTCTCTCTCTCAGCCTCTGCCCCTTCCCCCACATGCACACAAGCTCTGTCTAAAATAAATAAATCTTTTTTAAAAAACAAAAAATAAAGTGAATATATTATTTTCAGTGTTTCAGAGCAGGGGGTTACAGATACCGGACACAGATCCTAGGGCCGAGGACCAGACAGAAGAGGCTGGAAATGAGAAAACCACCCACAGGAGGAAAAACATAGGCAAACACCGGTGGAAATTAGTAAAGAGAATGGGATGTGGAAAGAACCCGGTGACATTCAGGGGCCAAAATGGCTCTCCCAGCTTGTGAGAATAAAAACTCCTTCACCAGTAGAAACGGCCTCTTTGACAGTTTACTGTGATTCCAACTCTGGAAAGCTGGGTGCAAGGACAACAAGAGGACAACTCAAGTAAGGACCCGCCACTCACACTGCAGGAAGCAGAGAGGACAAGCTCTCTATCTAGTCTCCACCCTCAATGTTGGGTTTTGCACGCTCCTTCTTTCCTATACTCGCCTCTCTGCTATTCCACTGCATTTTCATTTTTAAAGACAGATTACAATTGTTTAATCCAGGTATCTGCATTTTCTTATCAGACTGCATTTGTCCAGCAGTTCTCTCTTCTGTCTTTCCACACTCCAAAATCCTTTCCTTCTCCCCTTTCCTAAGTATAATTCAAAGAACCAACAGCCTTTTGTAAGATCAGAAGAGTTTTTCCCTCTGGTTTGGGTCGACCATTTCAGTGAGATTCTGCTGAACGCTGAAGAGGATTTCTGAAATGTTATGCTGTGAGGTTTCCAGAAGGCAACCTCGATTTGATACTGGTGAGCATGCCAGGAGATGTGACTGAAAACATTCTGCACATAATTAAGGACTCTTGTGTTCGGTGTTCAGCTTTGTCCTTTCATATGCAGGGCACATCGCGGTTCATCTGCGGGAAGTACACTCCTGAGTTAGATTAAAAGCTCATTTGACAAGATGTGAAGTCATGTAAAAGGATCCTTTAGCCTGATGACCGCTCAAATGGCTTAGAAATGCACAGGCCCTGGCCAGGAAATGGAGAAATTACATTAACAGAGTGTATCTGGACACAGGGAGGTGGAGAAATGGCTAAAAGCCAATGGTGAGAACATCTAAATACAAATTGTCCCCATTAAATCTGACCACCTGACCAAAATAGGAATCTGTAAGGCTGGGCTTAGAGCAGAGGCGTACATCTAGGTGGGTCTGGGACAGGCCGTGCAGCCCATGTGCAATCCTGCAACATCCAGAATATGTTGGCCCAGAATAAGGAGAAAGGGGAAGCAGTCAGTAACCCCCCAAATTCTGGGATCAGCCTGGAATTAGGATGTATATTCTCCTCATCCTACCAACAATGTGGTGACCACTGGCAGATCAACTCTTGGAGCTTCGTGTCAGTGGTACCTTGAGAGGATCCTGGCAATTCTCACTGGATTTAAATCCTTGGCTTTCTAATTAACCTGTGTCATCTCAAACCTTTCTAAAGCTATATCCTTTTCAAAAAAGGTCTGTTTCTTGTGACTGGAACACAATAGTAGGTGTTTAATATCGATTTGCTAAATTAGTAAATAAAGGAATACTTAACTGAAAAAACATGCAAAGAGCTGGCACAAATGGTGCTTAATAAATGTTCACTACTTTGAAGTTCCTCTTCCCTTTTCACTTTGAAGAAATGCTTTGTGTGTATTTTCCATGTGGTTTTCTGTTTCGCTTTTTTTTTAACATACCAAATGAGCAAAGTCATTTTTTTTCTAATTATAAAATAATACATGTTCATTGTAGAAAGTGAACATATTGCATATTAGATTTGTAAACTGAGAAATGTGTTGGTATGTAGGCGCCATATTTCATTAAAGGTTTGAGGTTTTTATCAGAATGCTAACAAAAAAAAATGCAAAGAGAAGAAAATAAAAATCACTCACTCCATCATCCAGAGATATTACTATGTTTTGATATATATTCCTCCAGACTTTTTCCCATGCAATGCTCTATAAATATATTTTTTGCAAGAATGGCAAACATATGTATACTATTTTGCAAATTGATTCTTAACCCTTTTCCCATATAAATACAGGTACAAAATGATTATTGTTAACATGACTCAACTGTATAGCCATACCATAATTTAACTATCCTCTTACTGTTATGCATTTTTAATTTTCCTCTTATTTCTGGCCACTATAAACAAAGCTGCATGATAAAAACCACTGTATATACATTTCTTTGAAGATGTTTCTAGCGAAGTCATGATAAATTCCTAGGAGTGGAGTTACTGGGTGAGAGGTATGCATATTTGTTGTCCACAGAGACCTTATTACATTCTTATCAGCAATGTATAACTGCTGTTTTAATTTACACTAATTACTACTGTAGTTGAACATTTTCATGTTTGTAGCTGTTTACATTTCTTTATCTGTGGTGTTTCCTGTTCATTTTTTAAAATCATCTCCTACTGGTTTTTTTTTTTTGTTTTATTGTTTTCCTCTTGATCATACACGTATGTACAAAATAGTATGCCTTTGTGTTTGCCAATTTTCCCCCACTTTTTCTTTTGATTTTGGTCATGGCAAGCACTGATGATAAAGAGTTCTCATTTTCATGTGCTTGCATCTGTCAATCTTCCCCTTTGCTTTCAGTTTGTCCACATGTTTTTAAACAAAAATTCCACAATTCTGAAATGTTTTGCTTTTTACTTAATACTAATAAATGTGTCAAAGATGTAACATAAAAGAAACACCTTTATGATATTAATACAAATTACTATCCCAGAGCCACAAGATTTTCATTTGTAAACTAAGATATGTATTTGTGTGTAGGTAGCATGTGTGCACGAAAGGTCTGGGGCTTACAAAAGAATGCTAAAAGCATGAAATCAAATATTAGCAATCACTTTTCTTCTGTTCCCCATTTCCTGAAGTTTTATTTTTATTAATATTATATAGACATGGGGTTCTTGGGGGGGAAAAAAACCTCAAATAGAGAAAAATCAGGAAAAGTATAAAAATCTTCACTATAATACCAATAACTAAGATAACCACCTTTAATATTTTGAACATTTTTATATACATATTTTATGTGTAATTTCAAGGCACTCATATGGAGACACATATACATACATGTATATACTTTTACATAAACACTGGCCCTTATATCCGTCTCATCGCTGCACTTTTATTCCCTTAAACTTCTGCCACTCCCAAACCGCTCAGCCAATGTAATAGCCAAAGCTATTGTATTAATAGCTACTTAATATCCCAGAGTATGAATGTGCCACAATTTATTTGGCCATGCCACTACTGAAGGTCATTCATTTGGTTTCCAATGTTTTGACACTATTCAATAGGATGCAAGAAATGCACTTGTGTATATATAACCTTCCTAACCAGTGCTTCTATTTCTATGAGATAGATTATCAGGAGTGGGACTGTGGCATTAAAGGCTGTATATATTTTTACCTTCGATAGATATTTCCAGATGGCTCTCCAGAAAGACTATAAACATATAAGACTCTCTACAGTGTTTGAGATAGGTTTCTAATAAACTTGACCCAATAAAGGGTGACTTATCCCCTATATCTTGAGGAGAAAATTACTCACTGAACACATTTCAATTATTCTCCTAAAATTCCAGTGATATGATTCGTGCTTTTATTACCCTTTGTTTCACTTTTATCTAATTATTAATACTACATGAGAAAACACAGAAAAATATATTATACAAATCTTTTCCACCATGAATTTCAAAATAAACACCTGCAAAACGTTGAGACCATGACTTTAAAGTATATTGCATTATTTCCTGATTATCAACCACAGTTTTTATGTTGGCCATCTAAACGGGGTGGGGGGGGTGGCGCGCAATATGTACAAAAGTCACAAGAGAAAACCTGGACCTTTCAAGGCCTCCTTCCCCAATTTACCAAAGAACAGCTTTTCATGCATCAGCAAGGCATTAATTTAGGAAGTCTGTTTTGAAAATTTATCAACCGCAAAAGATATAATCAAATACTTAGGGAGAACCAAGGAGCAGCTCTAAAGTTCTACTCAGAAGACAACCCCAAAGCCAAAGGCGAGCATGGCCATTCTGCAACATCTTGCTGCTGCCTTATCAACAAAGGCTTGCTTCAGCCTGCACAAACCCCACCTGCGGTGCTTCCTACTTAAGCACTGCCTGGACTGTTTCCGGGCACCCCATCGGAAACAGAGCTTTTCAAGCAGTCACTTGCATTCGATAAACCCTACCCTTCTGCTTCCCCAAAACACATTTCTCCATTACATTTGTAAAAAGGTTTAATAGTCCCAATAGTCCTACACTGATAAGAGTAATAAGCCAGCATAGCATCAGAATAACCAACATTCACACCTCTGCAAGAAAGTAAATCATTAGTTGCTGCCATTCTATGGGCCGTGAGTAAAAAGGGCAGGTGAAGCCACTCACTACTTGCTTTAGTAAAACTTACTTTTAAGCAAAACACATTGACTATATTAATAATTATAGCAAATAAAATGAAAAAAAAAAAGCCCTCAGGTTTCTAACCCATAGGCTGTAACTTTGTAAAAATAATAATGTATTGACCAGAACAGATATCTTTCCGCAGATTAAGAATAATATTTTCCACATCATGTAAAACACCTTCTTTTACTGTATTAAGAGTTACTAATGGTTTTATATAATGCTTAAAAGAGCAAGATTTTGATCGGGTAGCAAGAAAATTAAAGTAACTTGTGTTCAACTACATTCCATTAAATAATAGCCTTAAATTAATTTCTCATATAGGAAAAAAGTAGCAAATTTTGATGTGTGTATTCACATACAGCATACTAGTCTTGAAATACTGCATGATTATTTCATAGAATACCAAATTACAATTATGGTAGCAAATACCTTAAGATACCACTATAAACTCCTTGGCTTTAAATGTATTGGCTTTCATACAAAAATTTAAAGTGGGAAAGTCACATCTATGTGGTTTTAATCATTCTTCAACAAACAAAGGATCATTTATAAAACTATTGGTCATAAAAACAATTAACACTTAACAAATGAAATCTTTCTTGTATTACATTCCATGGACACACATTTTCACACATTGAAACATTAATGTGGGAGGTTATAAAATTGAAATTCTCTTGGAAAGTGAATCTTTTACTTGTACTTCCTAACCAAAAAATGTGTCTTTCAGACTGCTTCCCCCACTGACTAATACCTGTAAAAAGAGAATTAGGAAAAAAAAACACAACAACTTTGAATACCAGTTTTAAAAACCCCAAAATATTTTAGTAGTAGGTCATGCTTTCATGATTGATATGAGTCTTAGCCATGGAAAATCCTAAAGTTTCCACTGGACTTATGAGTAATATTTTTTAATTGGATTTTAAAAACACCTGCATTAAAATTTTAAGATTCTCCATCTTTTAAAATTTTAATTCACCGACTGTCACTAACTAAAAGACAACAGGTTGATTTCAAAGCAAAACTAGGGCCTTTCCTAGCTAACTGGCAAAATGCTTTTCTCCTTTCATTATGCTAAATGAGCTAGATGCTTCTGATCACATTTCAATATGGTTCCAAGTTAAAGTCCTTTGTTGGTGTACAAATGAGGCAGCTTCCAACTCAGAATACATTTTCCCCAATATTCAATGTTATAAACAGAAGTTGGTTTTCTAAACTAGTCCACAAAATTCTATATGACCCATATGTAAATGAAATGCTGTTACATATGTCTCAATGCAGAGAATAATCACTTTTGCAATACCTATTCTATCATCAATACTAGACATTAGACAAAAACAAAACACTAACAGAAACTATATAAGAAATCTTTACTTCTCTTGAAGCCTGGTGCTTGACGCAAAACATAGTTTGGGCTATTTTTTTTTAAAACAAACACATGAAATGTAATAGCAAACTTTGGGAATGTATCTTCATGTCGGCGTCTGTTAACTCTATTATCTATTTAACGTTTCTTTTTAATAAAACACTCCTGGGTTCAATACCCATTCTTTTGCTGCTAGGTAATAATACACTGTTACTACATAGAAAGCTATCAGTTTACATTTGTTTAGGGAAAGCGCGAGTAACTAAAGAGAAAGACCATTTAACATTTCTATGGAGCTTGCAAGAGCTCTGGAGCCTAAGGACACTGTATCTAAGCCTCATTTTACTTCAAAACTTATAGTTCGAAATTCTTTGACAGTTAAGTGTCACAAATGTTAACTATATGTTTTTCAACCACAACCAGGGGAGATCTTTTTGATATACAAAGAGAAAGCATAAAGAGGAAAACAGGAGAGGTTGAAGATCAAAAAAGAGGGAAGGAAAGATATGTATATATCAATTAATAAAACCCCACCCATCTGAAACGGAAACAAAGCTAGGAAAGAAAGACTGGGAAGGAGGAAGGACAAGTCTGGCTACAGAATTATCTCCGCTCGAGTTCAGAGCAAGGCTTCTGGTGGAAAGAGAACAAAAATTCTCACCAGGGATGGTATCAGAATTCTAACCGCTAATTTAAAAAAAAAGAAAAAAAAAGGCAAAGCAGTTGATTTGTTTTGCTTCTAATGTAAGTGTGACACTGGAAACTAACTGCTACTTGATTGTAAGTATAGTGATAGCTGCAGCGAGCACAAAGTTCCTGAAATCAATGGACTCCAGGGAAGAGAAAGCAGAGAGGGAAGCATCAGACCGGGGTCACCATACAGGCCGTCCAGCAGCGACTGTTTCAGGACTGCCTTTCCCTTTAGTGAGTATCCACCAGACCCAGTGATGACTACCAGGATTTCTAGTAATTTCTTAGAGAAGAGTTGGGGACAACATTTTATATATACATATGTATGTGTATAGAATACATGTATGTGTGTGTGTGTGTGTGTGTATATACACACACACACACACACACACACACAATAAAAATATATTCATCTGGGGGCACCCGGCTGACTCAGCCAGTAGCACATGCAACTCTTGATCTCGAGGCTGTGAGTTGGAGCCCCATGTTGGGTGTAGCCCCACACTGAGTATAGAGATTACTTAAAAGAAAAAAAGGTCTTTAAAAAGAGATATATTCGTCTAAAGTACTGTCAAAATAGCAAATTCAATACTATTTATTTAATGTCCTTGGCAATAAACAATTTACAGAAAGAAATATGAGTAAATAAAAAATGCAAAGAAAGAAGGGGCGGGGGGGGGTGTAAGATCCAATGAACCTTAACTACTGGTTTCCTCCGGATGGAGACAACCCATTGATTAACTTTTGCTAAGAGCTGCTATTGGTTGATGACTTAACTATGGTCAGCCACTGTTCTAAGGCTTTTTACCTAAGCCATCTTCCTTAATTTCACCACCACACCATCAGGGCACGTGGCTGGAAGGCAGCAGCCTGAGCGCTGACGCTGCTTGAGACACAGCAGTAAACAAGACCACCGAGGTCCAGCCAGACGGAGCTTGGACGCTGGGTGAATGTTCACGGCGATGTACATAGTTACCCAGGGTGCGGGGGTCGGGGGCAAATGGATGCACCTGGAACCAAGGCGCCAGCACAGGGCTCCTTGAGGAAATGTCATTTAAGTTGAGGCTTGAAAAAAGGTTACCAAGAAGAGCCAGTTCTCACTTTTAATTGCCTTAATTTTCAGATTTTCTTAGAATCTACTACACATCTACAGGCGCACGCAAATTGGCAGCCTAGACTTCCCTCCAAGAATATGTTTCTAGCTAAATGTAAAGGAGCTGTTGTTTTTTCATGAAGTAGGCGGGCCCATTACCTCTAAGAAACGTAAAAATGTTTGGACAAGCACCCACTGGGAAGAATAAATTATCAAAAATAACTAATAACATGTTAATCTACAAAATAATTTCTTTCGGCAACCAAGGTTTCACTGAAAGTCAAAATTTACTATAAAAAATAGGCAGCTATATTTTGCATAAACTAAAAGCAAAGGTTCTTCCTCCAAAAAGACTCTTTGTCATGCTTTTTCTCTTAAGGATAAAGATCAATCAACAGTATGTAGTAATTATTCAAAAAGAAAAAAGGAACCTATCCAGCTAACACCTTGAATTTCAGTACACCATGAATAATTCATCAACAAGAGCACTGGGAGACAAAGGTCCTGCTGGCTGTCCCAAGAGCTCTGAAGGGAGGGATCGGGCTGAAACCACAGAACCCAATATAGTGAATCTATCCGCACAGTAAATCTGTTTACACCTCCCCACTGCTTCCAGGGAATTAGAAAAATGAAGAGATTCTTTATCCACAGTGGTTTAACCTTAAGACCGTGTTCACATCAGCTTCTTATATATGTATATTTTACACTAACACAAATGTTTGAAAATACCAGGCATGCCTGTCACAGGTGCACCTGAGATGGTCACGGACAAATCTGGCCAAGTGTGTGGGAACTGGGGAAGGGCCAGAGAAAACGGAAATGAACACTTGTCCAGAGGCGATGGATGCAGAGATAAATTTCAGAAGGACAGATTAAGAAGGGGCAGAGAGAGGCCTGCACAAGGCAGACACAGAGATAAAGCCCAACTGATAAAGAGAAACAGAAGGAAGAGTCTGATAACTCAATCATGAGTCATACCAACCTTGAATTAGAACATCCGCCTCAAAATGCTGTCAAACTCCAGACACTAAATACTCAGACCTCAACACCCTACAAAGGTGGGCTGGCAGGTTAGTATGTTATTGACCAAGAAGCAGCAAAGAGATCAGGATGTCCCACCCTCCAAATATACCACTTTGGTGTAAGCATTCTTCTGAGCTGAAGGCATCTGAGTTCCTGAAATCCCACATCTGCCTAAAAGCAAAGCCTCCCAAAAGAACTCAACTGCCATAAACCTGTCCCTGCGAGCAACGCCAACCCACCTTCTCCTCTTGGAGAGAAGTGGGTACCACACTCAGACAGACTTTGGCACAAACTATCACATCTCCCATTGATTCTCCTAAGGGCCCAAAGATCTTTCCAAAATGTCATGTACTTTTCTAAAAGTACCCTCTCCCCCTCCCCTTCCTCTACTAAATTAGCCATATAGACCCCCAAATTCTAACCTTTCCTTGGTTACTCATCACTAGGTACTCCCATGTGTCTGGTGAATGTGACTGTAAGCTTAACTGTAACTGCATGTTAATCAGCTTGTGTTTGTTCTTCGCCTGTTAATCTGTCTTTTGTCAGTCTAATTTTGTAGGGCGCCAGCCAATGAACCCAAGATGGGTGAAGGAAAATGAAAGTTCAGTTTTTCGTCCACTATAGCAGCAATGTGAAAGTTTTCGAGAAAATGAGCGAGTTCTTCAGGAGTCTTGTGTCAGCACAGCCTTGTTTTCAGGGGCAGACATGGAGATCCAGGGAGCTCATTCTTGCAGGGTCATTTCCTGCCTCCCTGTTCAGAGCCTCCTCATGGACCGGTGACTCCTCTGAACACACCTGAGCACTATGACTTATGGTATTATGACTTATACCTCTGGCCTGAAGGCCCAAAGAGCCCCTGAGCCCCCAGGGTGGCTACTCCCCACCGTGCCCCACCAAGGATGGCTTGGGTTCTTTCCCTGAAGCCACAAAATAGTCCATACACATTACCATTATGCTTACATGGATGATCCTCCAACTACACCGATTCCTTTAAAGGCAGGAAATAGGTTTTATTCCTTTTTGTTTGTTCGGAACTTAATGCAGGAAAATGCAATCAATGTTTTTCAATTAATTAAAACAACCACAGCAGTCAAAGGTAGACCTTGGACCAGAACCACGTGTCCTAGCTCGGCTCCACGCATCTAGTATTGTGACAAAATGATATGCAATATCCAGAAAGGAATTTTAAAAGGTATAAAAATTATTCTAACCAGCATTTTAACTATATCAAACACAATTCCCAAACAACCATAACTGCCTTTTCTGTTACTGTAGCACCTCACAGCCGACCCTTCTGAGAAAAGGGGTGAAAAAAATCCCACTATTCATCTAACTGTGGACCATTATGTAATAGGGAGATAGAAAGCACTGTTCCCAACCCAGCCAATAACAAACTAGACCCTTAAGCAGGATGATTGACAGTCCTTGTAATTTTATCCCAGAGAGAACAATAACAGACACTATTTTTATTCATACCGGTATTTAATCCTTTTTCCTCAGTAATATACTAGATGGCACTAATTTCTATGGGTTAATTATATATTCCCTCAAACAGAAGAGGTTTTTCTTTAGCTTTGTTTTATTGAATTCACAAAGCCCTCCCAGAGGAATATTACAGCCAAATGAAAAGTCATTTCACCAACTGAAAGACCGACTTATTTTCTGCAGGAATGTGCTGTGCAAGCAAGGTTTCTTTACTCCACCCTCTTGGTTATACACAGAACGTTTGCTTTTTTTCTGTTGTTTCCTGTATCTAATATGGTGTCACATCCAGCTCGTGCATGCTGACAGCCAAACACTTAACCACAGGGACACAGACTTTCACTTTCTTTAGTTTCTTAGACTTGGAGCAACTAGCAGACCCTGGCCGCTAACTTGCATGTGGCAGGTATTTACAAAACATTAACTAGCCTTGACATCTGTTTCAACACTATTTTCAAACAATCCCTTTCATTTTAGATCACTTTCTTTTGGTGAACCCTCCCTCCCAAAGCACTGTATCAGACACCTCTCAGAATCACGTCACAAGAAGAAGGCAGGAAGAGACTTAGGGGCAAAAAAGGAGAGACTATTTGCTTTCACTGCTCAAAGTTTGTTCCTTCCACCGCCCAGTTAGGCACTCAATAAATATTTATTGTGCGTGCACTTGGGGCCAGTCCCCAAGCTAGGTGCAGTTCTTTACTCTGAGCCTCAGCTGAAAATAGATGGAAATATTTTCTGGAAATGGAATTTTATAATTATAGATTCCTTATAGCATTAAAAACATTTATTTGGGCTACCGGGCTACTAGCCAGGGTTGTTTTATTATGAAATTTCCAACTATACTTTCCCTGGGCAGTTAGAAGGTAGCCAGGGTAACCATTAATCAAAGAGAACTTAAAGGCCTTAAGGGAACATAGCTCAGGGCGCTCATCATGGGTACGGGACATCTTTCTGTTCCTTCATTCTTACCACTTACATTGCTTATTATTCATATAATGTTGATTGGTACACTGATTGAGTACTGGAAAACATTTGTATTAATGCAACAGTGGAGAAAGTAGCAAGCAAGCGGAATTCTTCTATCATAGCCACCATTATTACAAAGAAGCATTACCTGACACCTCTGCTGTAACTCTTAGAACACTGTTGAGAAAAAAACAGTAAATAAGGAAGGCCAATAAACAAGGCATTATAAGGAAAAGAATCTCCTGAACAAGCAGGATGGTTCCCTTAAATGATCTCTGTAGCACATTTCTTATGACATGGGAACTACAGTTCCACAAATGGGCTGTCATGCCTACTCTACAGAGTGTTCGGGGGAGAGAAACAAGACCAGGAAGTGCTCACACCTCATTAAACCTTGGTCATCATCCTTGAGTGCTATTTCTTCGACATTTCCCGACTCGGAAAAAAAGGAAGCGGATTTCCACTTTGGTAAAATAATGGAATTTGCTGTAGATGATTTATGACTTCAATACTTTGGGATGCTGGTTAGTATCTCCCGGGTACCAGTCACAGGAAAATGAACAAACTACCACCACCTCACAGCCACCACTCCATCTCAATGCTCTATAATGGCAGCTGGCGATTCCGCTCCTCTTCATCTTGACTCTCCTCTTTGGGTCTCTTCTTAATGTTCACTGTAGAGGACTTTTCAAACATACTATTCCATTGACAGCATAGGCTCACCGATTATGGCCCAGATAACATGCGCTTTCATGTCACATAAGTTTCTTCTACTTGATAAACCTCTATCAGGTTGCATTAAATTGCAAATAAAGACTGCATCCCTTCTTTTAGGAACTGGCACCAACAGAACTTTCCATTACTGATGCCTTGCTATCAACAGGTAATGGGACCACCCAAAAGATGTCAAGTCCTCATCCCTCCTGAGTCAAAATTTATAGTTCAACCTTCAACCTGATCACCTCTCAGCTAGCTGCCGCAGATCACTAGGGGTACCCTAAAAATCTGAATGTGACATGAGAAAGATACAGGTGGTGAGTCCCCTCATCTTGTACACAATGTCTCTCTACAAGCAACTGCCCAATATGGCAGAACAAGGGTAAGAGACTAACTAGAGGGAATGTCTGGTCTCAATGATGGGCTGATAAGGGAGACTTTTGGACGGTTGCTCACAGTCCAGCTATTCATAGGCCCTTCTTGCTGAAGAATCATTGTGCAAGAGAGAGCAAGAAGGATTCATTTTTTTCACTAAAAATTTCCTGAACACCTACTACATTGCAGACTCTGTTCTAGGTACTGAGGATACAGTGGTGAACTCAAGAGAAAAATCCCTTGCCCTCATGGAGCTTCTCACTGGGTGGAAACAGGTAAAACAAACAAACAAAAAACCCCACACACATGATGCAATGTATGGTGATTAACATAACAATAAAAAATTTAAAAAAAAAACCCACACACAGAAAATGTCAGGTGGTACTCAGTGCTATGGGGGGAAAGGCTGAGTTAAGAGAGATGGGAAGTGCTGGGTGAGGGACTGGCTGCTGTGTGTAAGGGACAGGCCTCTCTGGTAATTCTTTAGCAGAGACCTGAAAGTAACCGAGGGACCAAGCAGTGCAGAACTGTTATTGCTGTCTGTGTGTGTTATAAAGACATTAACCAGAGTTTAAGGCTGTATCTGGCGGAGGCTTAGTTTGATACAAACCACACTGCTAATACTAGAAATGGGGGGAGAAAACAAAAACAGGTTATTTTATTACAAATTCCTTATATTCTCTTTGATGTTAGAGCATTATATTCATTTTTAAAAATTCTATGTATAGATAATTTCTATACTCTGAGTGTCACATCAAGATGTTTTGTGAAAGAAGGGTTGGGTCGGCCTGGATTGAGCATTCCTGCCATGGTGTGTGCTCACTGACGAGTCACCGATTCTACCCAGGGCCTTGCTCCTCCTGGAGGTTAGGGAGGGAGAGTCAGACCGAAACTTACCAGGCAGGTCAAATAATTCAATAACTACAAGTTGTAAAAGTGTTATAAAGGAAACAAACAAGGAGCTTACAGAGAAAAGGATTGGGGGGAAGGTTTGTTTACATGAGAGGGTCAGGGAAGAATTCTTTGAAGAGCTCCGCATAGGTAGAGCAGAACTTCCCAAAACAGGTGGGGAGGGAGCATTTCACACCTCAATTAGGAGTATCCACAGGTGGCTGCTGGCTGCCATATGGGCCATGCAGAACAAGGAGACAGAATTGGCTCTGAGATGATAAATGTTGGAAGATGAGTCACAGGTTTATGGGGGTTCAGTACACTCTTCTCTCTACTTTTGAAATATTTTAAAGTTTCCATTAATAACAAGTTAAAAGAAAAACAAAAGCCCTCAAAAGCACCTCTAGCTGTCAGTTTCCTACATGTTCTTCACTTAAACTCCTACCAAGCAATAACAGAGCCTAAAACCACCAGATAATTTTTTTAAATAAAACTTAGATATAACTTAGCGTCTTCATTGGCCACCAAGACACTAAAGTAGTTCCCAACCAAAGTCGAAATGACGGCAACAATTCGAAGAGGCCAAATGTGTTCCAATGAAGAGTCAATATGACAGGCCACTGGGGCTCTAAAGAGAAAGAATCTAAAAATACTAAACCACTCCCTGCCACTCTGGTTCTTCTAAGTGAAAAACTGACCATTTAATTACATTAGGGGCTGGCACATCAGTTAAAGCTCCTATAATATGTTTCTCATTCCTTTTGGACCAATAGGAATAAAGCATACAAAAATGATATTCACTTTAATTGCTGGACTTTTACATTTTAAATGTCCTTATTCTGTCACAACTGTCTGAAAAATATCAGATGCATGAGTTTTAGCCCTGCCAATCCCCTTTTCAACAATCCACAAGAAATTAAATATCGGTTATGGGACCTCAGCAAAGAGCCAGCACAGGCTCCCCAGAGGAATCCCATCAGTTTACACACCAACATACCCTGGGGGGGGGGGCTGTCTTTATGTGGTCCCTAAATTCCGTTTCGGCAGTATGTGGCAAAAACCCACAAACAATAAATCCAAATGGAAGGCAGGGCGCCCTGGCATGCTTTTTTTAGTGGCTATGTCCAAACCTTTCTGTATTTGTCACTCTGTTGCTCTATGGAAAACAGTCTTCGCCCACCTTCAACAAAGTAAAGAAAACAAGCTTTTATTTTTTTTTAAAGATTTTATTTATTTATTTGACAGAGACACAACGAGAGAGGGAACACAAGCAGGGGGAGTGGGAGAGGGAGAAGCAGGCTTCCTGCGGAGCAGGGAGCCCAATGCGGGGCTCGATCCCAGGACCCCGGGAACATGACCTGAGCCGAAGGCAGGCGCTTAACGACTGAGCCACCCAGGTGCCCCCAAGAAAACAAGCTTTTAAAAGAGCAAATAATCATGAGGGCAACCCTGCTCTCTGAAATGAATTTGCTGTGACAACAAGCTCTCTATTATAATAGATTCATAATCTTTTTTCCCAATTGGCTGACTAGAGTATTCATGTTCCAATACAGAACACATCTTAGCCGCTTAGACTCTGAAGGAAGCTTTCCATTCCATCTTAGATAATGTATCCTGCAGGAACAAAGGCACCAGAACAAAATAAGAAATGTACAAGGACTTTTGCATTCTTGTTTGTGGCAAATCCCAAAAAACTCGAAATAAGACCTTATGCCCATCAATAGATAATGGCTGAATACATTAAGGTATATTTATACCACAGAATATTATGCAGCTATTAAAAAGAACATGTTCTATACGTATTGTCCCAGAAGGGTCTGCTCTATAAAACAAACAAAAAACCTAGCAGTACTAGCTGTAGAGTAAAATAACATTTAAAAGTTCTCTAAAAGCTTTGTGACCTTGGTGTAGGCAATTGTTTCTTACATATGACTCCAAAGAAGAAGCAACAACAACAACAAAGATAAACTGGCAGACTACATCAAAACTGAAAATGTTAATGCTGCAAACAATGCTATCAAGAAGGGAAAGAAACTGCACAAAATGGGAGAGGAGATTGGCAAATTACATCTCTCATAACGGTCCTGTATCTGGGAGAATTCTTATAACTCAATAATAAAGAGCAACAACCTAATTAAAAATGGGCAAAATATATGTGAATGGATATTTCTTCAAAAAAGATGTGGCCGATAAGCACATGAAGAGATGCTCAATATCAGTAGCCATGAGAGAAAGGAGAATCAAAAACCACAATGAGACACCACTGCATCCGACTAGGATAACTGTATATCAACAAGACATTAGCAAGAACGGAGTGAAATCAGAAACCTCATACATTGTGGTGATAAGACAAAGCGATACAACTGCTTTGGGAAAATGTCTGGCAATGCCCTGGAAGGTTAGACACAGAGTTACCATATGACCCAAGAATTTCCCTCCTAGGTATATACCCAAGAAAAATGAAAACATAGGTCCACACAGAGCATTATTCATAATAACCAAAAAGTGGAAACAACCCAAGTATCTACCCGTTGATGAATGGACAAAGACAGTGTGGTCTATCTACAAAAAAGAATATTATTTGACAATAAAAAGGAACAAGGTACTGCCATATGCTACAACACAGATGAACCTTGAAAACATTATGCTAAGTGAAAGAAGCCAGTCACAAAAGGCCACATATAAATCTACAGAGACGGGAAGTAGATTTGTGGCTGCCTTGGGCTGGGAGTAGGGGTTGGAAGGGAGCAGAGGTCTGGCTTCTTTTAGAGGGGATGAAATGTTCTAAAATTAGATTGTGATAATGGTTATAGAAGCCTGTGAAAATACTAAAAAAACACCGAATTGTATACTTTAAAAGATGTACTTTTACATCGTACATTTGTATGGCATGTGAATTACAGCTCAATAAAGCTGTTTTTAAAAAGTTTGCTTTTAAAAAAATTCCCTAACTAGCAAACCTAAAAGTAGAAAATGAAGACCATGTATTTGAATTTGGATTATGTGAATTTTTTTGTAGTCCACTTAAATAAGCTGCTGTGGTCATTAAAAATAACGTTTTTGAAATATATTTAATGATGGTATAATATTACAAAAATAAAGCGGAGTACAAAACTATACATTTTTATAAATTTTACAAAATAAGACTATGCTTATAAAGAAAAGGCTGGAACTAACGATGATCCTCTAGTCTAGATGGCAGAATTATGAGTAATTTAAATTCTGTGCTTTAGAATTCTCTTTTTCTAAATTTTCTCCAATAACCATATATAACTTTTTTTTTTTTTTTAAGTAAGCTCTACACCCAATGCGGGGCTTGAACTCACAATCCTGAGATCAAGAGTCGCATGTGCTACTGACTGAGCCAGCCAGGCACCCCAAGCATGTATTATTCCTTTAATCATAAAAATAACTATTTAATTTTTCAGAGGAACCACATGCACCAGGAACTCAAGCATGTAACAGCCAGTTTATTAATATCTTATATTAGAGAATGTTTTTCTTTTCATTTTTCATAGTAAAAAGTCACATATAACCCCAAACTGTTTCAGTTAGATAATACTGTGTAACAGAGTACTCCAAAACTCAGTGGCTTCAAACCACCCCCATTTTACCGGCTCACAATTACAAGGGTCAAGAATTTGAATCGCGCTCAGGCAGGAAGTGTTCCCGGACACTCTCAGCCATACAAGATGACCCACTGCTACTTCTGGGCTCTCTCTATCAGCTGGAGTGGGTCCTCCCTTCTCCACCACGTCGCTTCTCCTAGTCCAGCTCAAGCCTCTTTTACTTGGTAGCTGGCTGTCAAGAGGGCAAAACAGAAGCTGCAAGGCTTCTAAAGGCCTGTATCTGGAAGTCACAGGGCATCACAATCACCATATTCTGTTGGTCAAAGTGAGGGCCAGCCCAGATCCCAGGGGAGGAGGAAAATCTCAGGCATAAAAGAATGGGAGGAGGGGCGCCTGGGCGGCTCAGATGGTTAAGCCTCTGCCTTCAGCTCGGGTCATGATCACGGAGTCCTGGGATCGGAGCCTGCTTCTCCCTCTCCTGCTGCTGCTCCCCCTGCTTTTGTTCTCTCACTCTCTCTGTCAAATAAATAGGTAAAAATCTTTAAAAAAAAAAAAAAAAAGAATGGGAAGAACTGTTGGTGAACCTATCTGCAGACCATCTGTAGGCATGCCCAGAGGAAAACACTATCCAAAAGAGTGAGCCTTGGCTATTGAGATGGATACTTAATAGGAACACTTGGTATTTGGTAAAAGGCTGCGGCTATATGGGCCCTGTTTTCTGCGGTCTTATAAAATAAAGAGATTCACTCTCCTGAAAAAATGTTGGCCCTTTCATTTAATAAAAAGAACATTCTGTTTGCTAAAACATTACTATTTTCAAAAAAAAGCACAGAAGAAAGGGGAAGAACGCTAATTTCAGATATTAATATTCCACCATAGCAGGGCTATATAGTAAAACTTCTAGGCTTTGTGGGTCATATGGTCTCTGTCACAACTAGTCAATTCTTCTTGGTAGTAGCACAAAAGGACCTATAGGCAATATGCAAACAAATGAAGATGGCTGTGTTCCAATAAAACATTTCTGGACACTGAAAGTTGAATTTTATGTAATTTTCACAAGTCATGAAATATTCTCCTTTTAAAACATTTTTTAACCATCCCTACGCATGTATGCAGAAGCCATTCTTAGCTCAAGGGCCGTATAAAAACAGGCAGTGGGCCAGACTGAGCCCATAGGCCATAGTTTGTTAATCCCTGTGCTAAAGATACAATAAAAATGCCAAAAGAGTAAATACTCTGAGTACCTTATACAAACATCCACATATATTTCCTGTGTAAAATACTCAACCTTGAGACACCTGGCTGGCTTAGTCGGTGGAGCATGTAACTCTTGATCTCAGAGTTGTGAGTTCAAGCCCCACGCTGGGCCTAGAGCTTACTTACCAAAAAAAATAAATAAATAAATAAAATACTCAACCTTTAGCTACTAAATTTTCACTGCCCTCACACTTGCTCTACTTAGGAGCCCATTTCATCTTTCATTAAACTTTTCTTATAACTTCAACTATTAGCTTCTTTTAACTTCTTTTGTTACTGATAACTCAAAGGCCTGTTCACTTCCTTTGCCAGAAGGTAACAATAGCCTTCAAACCCCAAGTATGCACATTTGGCCTCCACTTACTAGAAAATGCCAGCAACCTAAAAATTAGGGAATGACCCTGTTCTGATCATTTTATTCCTAATGTAGTATTTTATTTAACTGATAGAACAAATTATTGGTTATCATATCAACAATGTCCACAAATCTAAAAAAAAAAAAAGTGCTGACAAGTAGAGACTTGTCAGTTTAGCTAAACACATACAAAAGGAACAAACAACAGCGTCAGTGGTGGTGGGTGGGGCAGGAACAAGCTGATAAACATAGATATTACCATAGGGCCTCTAAAATACTCAGAGTATCTGTTCTCACATTAAACCTGCCTAATTTGTGAATTCCTTCAGACTTGAGTATGGCTCCTAGAGTCTCTATGCAGGGCAGAGAACCATAATCCGAGAGTTAGCTAGGGTTAGTCTACCACACTGCCGCTTGTTGGAACACGTGGGATTCTCACCAGGTATCTGAAAAGACACAGATGGTCCGATAATCTTTAAATATGCATCATCTGTGTCTGAAAATTCTGGCATTGACCCAGGAAATGAACAATGTGCAATCACCTACCACGTTACCTGCAGTCCTTTTTTCACACAAGGCTGATCTTTTGGATCCTTCTGCTTTCTGCCTAATAGAGGCCATCTCTCTCTCTCTCTCTCTCTCTCTCTCTCTCTCACACACACACACACACACACACACACACACAAAGGTAAAAGCTTATTTACATTATAGCACAGTACAAATGAAAATGAGGAAACTTTATATCTGGTCAAGTCAACAAACATACGATTCCACCCTCAGCCTCTAACAAAGGGAGCTATGAGATGACAGATTACTCCTTATGATCTCAACTCTTCAAAGTTATGCTAATACCACAGAGTCAAGGCTTTCCTTTAAGATCTTAACAGTACTCACATTTTCATTCTTACTTCATTACCTATACTTTGCCATTACACGGTAAGTCACCACAGAGACAGACTCAATGCACAAGAACCTACTGATGCTCCTGAGTTTTCTAAATACCCAGCAGGCACAAGAACCCAGGACCTCAGTCAGAAGTGGGTTTGCTCCTGACCCCATCCCTTAGAGTGTCAGCCTAACCAAGTCACTTTCGCACTCACAGCTGTTTTCTCATCGGTCAAACTGTGAATATCAACACAAACCCTCTCTCCTCTCAAGAGCTGTGTTAGGGTCAAGTGAATAACAAAGGTGCAACTGCTTTGTAAACATTAAACTGAATTTACTTTCTTTTATCCTAAACGTTCCTCTCAAGCATTAATAGGCATCTTTTGCTCAGTTCTGCGGGGTCTGATAAAGAAGTCTAAATAGGGGTGACTGGCTGGCTCAGTCAGTAGAACATGCGACTCTTGATCTCGTGGTCATGAGTTCAAGCCCTGCGTTGGGTGTAGGACTTACTTAAAAATTAATAAGATAAAATTATTAAAAAAAGAAGTCTAAACAGTTAGCCTATGTTTTGTCTTGTTTTTTTAATCACAGCCTTCATCTTTCAAGACTGAAGAGCCTCGTTTGATTTTAATTTCTCCTCATGGTTCGGTATCTAATTATTCCTCTCTTACCCTTCCCAGCTCTCTTATGGCCCTCCTACCAAAGAGCAAATGAACACACGTGCACGCACGCACACAAACACGTGATTCATAGGATGAGATCTTCACAATAGACCAGATGGACTTAACAGATATATACACAACATTCCATCCCCAAACAGCAGAATACACGTTCTTTTCCAGTACCCACGGGACATTCTCCAGAACATATCACATGTTAGGGCCACAAAACAAGTCTCAATAAACTGAAGATTGAAATCATATCGAGCGTCTTTTCTGACCACAACAGTATGAAACTAGAAATTAATTACAAGAAGAAAAACTAGAAAAAATAATAGAAGGCTAAACGATATACTACTACACAACCAGTGAGGCAACCAAGAAATCAAAACGGAAGTCAAACAATACCTGGAGACAAATCAAAGTGGAAACACAGCAGTTCAAAATCTTTGGGACACAGCAAAAGCAGCTCTAAACGAAGGTTTCTAGCAACACAGGCCTATGTCAAGAAACAAGATTAATCTCAAATCAACAACCAAACTTATACCCAAAGGAAGCAGAGAAAGAAGAACAAACCCCAAAATTAGTGGAAGGAAGGAAATAATAAAGATCAGAGAAGAAATAAATCAAAGAGACTAAAAAAAAAAAAAAAAAGATCAGTGAAATTAAGAGCTGATTCTTTGAAAAGATAAACTAAACTGATAAACTTCACCAGATTAAGAAATAGAGAGAACTCACGTAAAATCAGAAATAAGAGAGAAGTTACAACTGACACCACAGAAATACAAAGGATTACGAGACTACCACAAAAAATTACACACCAACAAATTGGACAACCTAGAAGAAATGGATAAATTCCTAGAAACATACAATCTTCCAAAACTGAAACAGGAAGAGAAAATCTGAATTCCCAACAAACAAGCAAAAGTCAAAGACCAGATGGCTTCACTGGTGAATTCTACCAAACATTTAAAGAGTTAATACCTATCCTTCTCAAACTATTCCCAAAAATTAAAGAGAAAGGAATGCTTCCAAATTCATTCTGAGATCAGCATCACCCTGGTACAAAAACCAGCAAGACACTACAAAAAGGAAAATTACAGGCCAATATCCTTAATGAACATAGATGTAAAAATCATCAACAAAATATGAGCAAACCAAATTCAACACTATATTAAAAAGATATTCACCATGGTCAAGTAAAATTTATTCCAAGGATGCAAAGATGGATTAATAGTCACAGTTCAGTGTGATATGCCATATTTACAAAATGAATGATAAAAATCATATGATCACCTCAATAGATGCAGAAAAAAATGACAAAATCCAACATCCACTCATGATAAAAACTCTCAAAAAAGTGGGTATAGAGGATAGAGGAATCACATCTCAACATAATAAAGGCCATATATGACAAACCCAGAGCTAACATTATACCCAATGGTAAAAAGCTGAAAACTTTTCCCCTAAGATCAAGAACAAGACAAGGATGTAGTGTCTACTCTCACCACTTTATTTAACACAATACTGGAAGTCCTCGCCACAGCACTCAAGACAAGAAAAAGAAATAAAAGACATCCAAAATGGTAAGGAAGAAGTAAGACAGTCATTTTTTGTGGATGACATAATACCATATATAAAACCTACAGACTCCACCAAAAAACTATTAGAAATAATACATGAATTCAGGGTCACTTGGGTGGTTCAGCTGGTAAAGCATCTGACTCTTGGCTTCATTCAGCTCAGGTGATGACCTTGGGGTCATGAGATCGAGCCCTGCATCCAGCTCCACACTTAGCATGGAATCTGCTTGAGATTCTCTCTCTTGTCCCACTCCCCTTCCCTCTGCCCTGCATGCTCTCTCTCTAAAATTAAAAAAAGAAAGAAATAATAAGCCAATTCAGTAAGATGCAGGATACAAAACTAACATAGAGACATTTGTTGCATTTCTATACACTAATAATGAACTAGCAGAAAGAGAAATCAAGAAAACAATCCCATTTACAATTCTGTCAAAAAGAATAAAATACCTAAAAATAAATTTAACCAAGGAAGTGAAAGACTCATACCCTGAAAACCATAAGACACTGACGAAAGAAATTGAAGATGACACAAATAAATGGAAAGATGTACCATGCTCACAGATGGGAAGAATTAATACTGTTATAATGTCCATACTATCCAAAGCAATCTATAGAGTCAATGAAACCCCTCTCAAAATACCAAAAGCATTTTTCTCATAGAACTGGAACAAACAATCCTAAAATTTGTATGGAACCACAAAAGACCCCCAATAGCCAAAACAGTCTTGAGGAAGAAGAACAAAGCTGGAGGATTCATAACCCCAAATTTCAAACTATACTACAGTAAGCTACAGTAATCAAAACAGTTTGGTACTGGCACAAAAAAAGATACATAGATCAACAGAACAGGATTGAGAACCCAAAAATAAACCCATGCTTATATGGTTAATTAATCTACAACAAACGAGGCAAGAATATAGAATAAGGAAATGACTCTTTTTTATGGGAAAACTGGACAGTTACATGCAAAAGAATGAAACTGGACCACTATCTTATACCATATACAAAAATAAACTCAAAATGGATTAAAGACCTAAATGTAAGACCTGAAACCATAAAGCTTCTAAAAGAAAACACAGGCAGTACTCTCTTACACATTAGTCTTAACAATATTTTTTGGATCTGTCTCCTCAGACAAGGTCAACAAAAGCAAAAACAAACTTATCGGGATTATGCCAAAATAAAAGGCTTTTGCACAGTGTAGGAAATGAACAGGCAATCTATGGAATGGGAGAAGAAATCTGTAAATGATATATCCAATAAGGGGTTAATATCCAAAATATACAAATAACACATATAAATCAACACCAAAAAAAGATCTGATTAAAAAATGGGCAGAGGACCCGAATAGACATTTTTCCAAAGAGGACAATGGCCAATAGACAGACACATAAAAAGATGCTCAACATCACTAACCATCAGGGAAATGCAAATCAAAACCACAGTGAAATACCATCTCAAACCAGTCAGAATGGTTATCATCAAAAATGCAAGCCTGGGTGGCTCAGTTGGTTAAGCGACTGCCTTCAGCTCAGGTCATGATCCTGGAGTCCCGGGATCGAGTCCCGCATCGGGCTCCCTGCTCAGCGGGGAGTCTGCTTCCCCCTCTGACCCTCCCCCCTCTCATGTGCTCTCTCTCTCTCTGTCTCTCATTCTCTCTCTCAAATAAATAAATAAAATCTTTAAAAAAAATTTTTAAAAATGCAAGAAATAACAAGTGTTGGCAAAGATGTGGAGAAAAGCGAACCCTTGTGTACTGTTGGTGGAAATGTAAATTGGTGTAGCCACTGTGGAAAACAGTATGGACATGCCTCAAAAATTACGAATAGTAATACCATACGATGTAGCAATTTCAGTTCTGGGTATTTACCCGAAGAAAATGAAAACACAAATTCAAAAAGATACACGCACCTCTATGTTTGTTGCAGCATAATTTACGATAACCAAGATATGGAAGTAACCTAAATGTCCATAGACAGGTGAATCGATAAAGAACATGTGGTATATTAGCCAACCGTAAACAAAGAATGAAGTCTTGCCATTTTGTGACAACATGCATGGACCTTGAGGGCATTATGCTAAATGAAGTAAGTCAGACAGAGAAAGACAAATACTATATGATTTCACTCATATGTGGAATCTAAAAAAACAAAACATATGAACAAACAAAAACCAGAAAAAGACTCCAATACAGAGAACAATCTGATGGTTGCCAGAGGGGAGGGAGGATATGCAGTTGGGCAAAATAGGTGAAGGGGATTAAGAGGTCCAATCTCCTAGTTATAAAATAAATAAGTCATGAGGATGAAAAGTACAGCATAGACGATACAGTCAATAATACTGTAATAATGTCGTATGGTGACCAATGGTAACTCTACTTACTGTGGTGAGCACAGTGTAATGTACAGGATTGTCAAATCACTATGTTATGCACCTGAAAGTAACATGACATTGCATGTACCTATACTTCATTATCAAAGTTAAAAAAATTTAGGGGTGCTTGGGTGGCTCAGTCGGTTAAGCAACTGACTTGGTTTCAGCTCAGGTCAGGGTCGTGAGATTGAGGCCCAAGTGGGCTCCACACTCAGTGGGGAGTCGGCTTGAGGAGTCTTTCCCTCTGCCCCTCCCCACACACACTTGCGCATGTGCGTGCACGCCCACTCTAATAAATTTTTTTTGAAAAATTAAAAATTGCTGGGGCGCCTGGCTGGCTCAGTCAGTTAAGCGTCTGCCTTCGGCTGGGGTCATGACCCCAGGGTCCTGGGATTGAGCCCCATAGCAGGCCCCTGCTCGGCGGGGAGCCTGCTTTCTCTCGCCCTCTGCCTGCGGCTCTGCCTACTTGTGCTCTCGCTCTCTCTCTCTCTCTGTCAAGTAAATAAATAAAATCTTAAAAAAAAAAAGTTTTCAAAAGTGTAAGATCTTGAAATACTTTCTTCATACCTGTCCTAAGCTGCCCAGCATTTCCTTGCTGTCGTTAGCTACAACTGGCGTCAGCACAATACCCATTAGAAATTGTCTGAAGGATCCTATTCTGAAATACTAACAAGAAGTTTGGAGCCCTGGGGCGCCTGGGTGGCTCAGCTGGTGAAGCAACCAACTGCTGATGGCAGCTCAGGTGGTGACCTCAGGGTCATGAGACGGAGCCCCGAGTCCAGCCCCGGGCTCTGCACTTGGCTGGGAGTCTCCTCGGACTCCCTCTCCCTCTGCCCCTCCCTCCTGCTTTCTCTCTCAAATAAATAAATAAATCTTCAAAACAAAGCAAAAAGTTTGGAGCCCAATATTTTTTACATGTAACATAGACTCTTTTTGTTGTTGTTTTCCTAAATGTTTCTAATGTTTTTCCAATGTTCCAAATGCATTACCTTATATTTTTCCGTATAGATCTGAGTATGCCAACTCCCGGACTCCTGCAGTTTCAGGTCTGTGGCGAACCGTCTTTCAGTTTATTTTCCCCATTGGTTTGCTATCAAAATGTAAACTTAGCCAATCTCAAAGATATTACTGACTGGGTCATTATAAATTAAAAACCAGCCCCCAAATCTGTGGTATTAACAGTCCACGGACAACAAATATCCTTCGCTCCACTCCTTGTTTTTCTTGTAGCCAGTCCTTCTACTTCTTTTGCCAAAGGAAACTGTCAAAACCATTTAAAGCTTCTCGCTCTCTGGGCCCTCCCCAAAAGCTTACATCCAGCACATTTCACCATTATTCTTTGAACTGTACTTGTTTGTGTCATTACACTCTTTGGCTACATGTCACAGTCATAGTAAAAAATTATACCCACTGGCTCTCCTTGTCCTCAGACTACCTCAAAAACACCACATTATATTAATGAAACATGATTTAGGTTTATCAGAAAACCTGAAGTTCCCTCCCAATAGACAGTCTCAGCTCCAGCTCCCTGTTATCAAAAGGATCCTTGGTCTCTAGCCCACCAGAGCCTCCTCGGGCATCATCCTTGTAAGCAGAGTCACCTGCTAGAAACTGTCACGACGTCTCACGCATATGGCAAAGTGACCATTTGTGAAGTACTGCTGGGTTCTTTGAAAACTTCTGGGAAAATGCCCAGTCTATTATGGCTGCTTCCTAGCATTTCACTGTCCTGCCAAATCATTTCAAGTTGTGCTCTGGTGTGCCCTTATAGCACTTCTTATGCCCATCTTGCTTGCAGCTGTCCCACTTCAGCTCACCACGCACAGCTGCTTTGCTTCTTATATTGTCAGCTATTCCGGCAAGTGTCCAGCCCTAGTAAAGCAGTGGTTTCGTAAGGATTATTCTCATGCTTGCGGGACAGATGCAAAGAGAAAAATCTCATTACTGGTGACAATCTTGTCATTTAATGTCAACGAGGGCAGAGAGGCCGTGTATGTATTTTTAAGAATTCTCTAAGGTTTACATTTGCAAAAGGATTTTGATTCTTAAGAAGGTTCTGCTTTAATTTGATTGTTTAAAAGTAGGGAATGAAATTATAACGTATAATTGCAAGCATAAGAGATCCTATGCGTATCATTTTTAAGAGCAGTTTATTAACAAGGTACACGTGCATTCTCTTCAACTGATTTTCTTTTTTCTTTTAACCCAGTGTTTTTGATATTTAGTATAAGGTCAAGCACTTACTGCTAAATAGGCAGAAGGGGCTAGCACATAAGAATCGAAGTCTCTATGTCTCTGAACCATAGTAATAAATTTCAGAAGAAAAGTGGATCATTAAAAACGAAATTCTCAGGATGTCTGGGTGGCTCAGTCGGTTAAGCGGCTGCCTTCGGCTCAGGTCATAATCCCAAGGTCCTGGGGTCGAGCCCCACATCGGGCTCCCTGCTCTGTGGGGAGCCTGCTTCTCTCTCTCCCTCTGCCTGCCACTCTGCCTACTTGTGCTCTCTCTCTCTCTCTGACAAATAAATTAAAAAAAAAAAAAAGATTTTAAAAACGAAATTCTCCTCTTGTGCCCAGGATCCATAAAAAAGAAAAAGAAAGAAAAAGAGACAGAGAGAGAGAAAGAGAGGAGGAGGAAGGAAGGAAAGAAGGAGAGAAAAGAAAAAGAAAAAAAAGAAAATTCTCCTCAAGAAGTTTTGATCACTGCACAGAATCAAAGCATCAGGACTAAACAAGTCAGGGGCTGCCTAACCCTGTCACCCACCTGGGGACGGCGCCCCCGGCCAAAGCAGGCCTTGGGGCCAGTAGTTGTCAACTTCAGTCACACACACTGGTAACTGAGAATTCCTCAGTTATCAACTGTGTTCTTGGTCGTTCGATACCGATAGTAATTAAAGATTTTTTCCTAAGAACGTACTTTTTATATGTGAGCGTAAATAAATTCGCCACCACAGTGTCCCTTTCATTGAGTGGGAGGAGGAGGGGTGGGCTTATAGCCGGCATGTCAAGAATGCTGCCCAAACCCACCTCTGCCCATGGGAGTGCGCTCTGATTGTGAATGTTTATCCATCTTGTCTACCACTGTGGAAAAAAGACTTTGAAACATGCTGACCCAGCACATACTCAGATAATTTCAGAAACAGGAAACGCATTATTCCCAAAGACAGCTGACCATCCTTAAACAACTGGAACTCCTAGACAGTTGTTCTTATCTCCTGAAGGAAATCTCATCTCCCAGTCGCTTACACATACTACAGCTGACTTAAACCTCACCAATGAATCGAGGGAGAGGACTCTGAACCCCTGGGTTCCTTTCAGAGACCTGAAAAGTGGTATCAGTAGGTGTCAAAAAAACTATTTTCTCCCTGTCAGTTATTCTACATTAAGGAGCCAATTAGTCATTGAAGAAAGGAAGCTCTTCTTTCTGTTATAATCTACGAATAAATGAGAGTGTGGTAACAAAGTAGGTTAGTAACATTTCAATATTTTCAATTTGAAAATGAATATAGTTCACATTTTATTAGCACTGAATAAAGGGGCCACCAAAATGAAAATCATTAGAAACATTAAAAACAAGAAAAGTTCCTGAATCCATGAAAAAAGCAGTATGAATAGAAAAATTTGAAATTGATCACACAAAATCATTAAAATAGGGTATCAATAGAGAACAGGATTCTATACAGACTTAAGATGAAGGACTGTATCTGATAAACCTGTACACAGTCTCAGGCACAAAGTGAAGAACCACCTTACAGAAATCACTTAACGTTCTTCTTCAGCAGCACTGACAGCACACAATGGGGAAACTGCGGGGCTCTACAAGCAGGAAACGTTTTCCTCACAAAAGCTGAAGCTTTCCTATTCCCATTAACTTCCTTACATATATGCATACCCAGAACCAAGAGCAAAAGTTCTGGGCTGATCGCGTATCTCAAAATAATCGACTATAATGAAGAATCATATAGTCATATCATATAGACCATAAAAAGAATCACTTAGATTCATTTGTCCGTCTGTAACTCTAAAGACACCAATCTATCCTTCTATTCTCTTTTTGGCACATGGTTCTTCCAGGAAGTTTCACAAAACCCGGCTTGCCGGGTTTTCAGGGGCGGCCGGGGCGCCGGGGCTGGGGCCCAGCCTTGGAGCTCTCTGGGCTTCCTTCCCTTTCCACCGCCTCCTCTTTCGCCAGGCCGCTGGGCCCACAGCAAGTCCCCTTCACAGGCTCACGTAACACATACTGAGCCGACTCCTGAGCACTCAGTGAACAAAAGCTCCTACATCTAAAAATGTTGACAAACTGCTTGGCAGTGTCCTAATTCCTTAGATGAGACGTGCATTTCTCTGTAAACAACAATAAAGGAATGTACAGCTTCGATTTAGAAATGTCAACAATGCATCAAGGTGCACTGCCGTGTACCATGTGCAACAATGCACTCAGAGAAAGTGGAACCACAGGAGAGCCACCGAATGCAGCACAACCACTGAAAACCAACCATGTTGCCACGACACCCTGCTGCCTCTCCGCTACCTGCCTCCAGCCTTTCTTTAGCAACACTTTCACATCAAAAAAGACAGATCGCTCTAAGTACATCACTGCATAAGGCCAGAATTGGCTTACTACTATATTCAAATACTTGAGCCCTGAAGAAAGGGAAAAAAAGTCTTATAATCGCTTATCCCAAGAAAATATTTTCTGCAGTTAAATATCTCTTGAAATTTGCATTAATCTTGACCTTCTTAGTGTTTAATCAACAGCAGCAAAAGAATCATAATGATAATAATAAACAGAAGCAACAGTGAAAGGCACTGTTCTAGGGTATATTAATTCATTTATGTACATTAATTTATGTACATTATGTACATTAATTCATTTAATCTTCAAAACTACTCGACTGGGGTGGGGGGCAACCCTATGAGGTAGGTACTGGTGATATCCACATTGTACAAAAGGGGTAATTGAGGCACAGGGAGGTTAATTAATTTGTCCAGGTCACAGAGCTAGTAAGTTGCAGGGCCCAGTCAGTGGCTCCTAAGTCTGAATGCATGCTGGACCACCTCCCCCAAGTCTTCAATACGGTATCAGGTCACATTTAAATCACTAGGGTTCTCCAAATTGGAAATCTTTAAGATTATTTACTACCTTTTTTTTTTTAAGATTTTATTTATTTATTTGACAAAGGGAGACACAGTGAGAGAGGAAACACAAGCAGGGAGAGTGGGAGAGGGAGAAGCAGGCTTCCCACAGAGCAGGGAGCCTGATGCGGGGCTCGATCCCAGGACCCCAGGATCATGACCTGAGCCAAAGGCAGTTGCTTAACCAACTGAGCCACCCAGGCACCTCCCCCCCTTTTTTTTTTAATTTTTATTTATTTAAGTAATTTTTATACCCAATGTAGGGCTTGAACTCACAACCCTGAGATCAAGAGTCATGTGCTCTTCCAATTGAGTCAGCCAGGCATCCCAAGATTATTCACTATCATAATGTGCTTTCCATGAATTGAAATATTTTCTTTTAAGATTTTATTTATTTTATGTGTCAGAGAGAGAGCACAAGCAGGGGGAGCGGCAGGCAGAGGGAGAAGCAGGCTCCCCGCTGAGCAGGGAGCCCGATGCGGGACTCCATCCCAGGACCCTGAGATCATGACCTGAGCCGAAGGCAGATGCTCAACCGAATGAGCCACCCAGGCATCCACGAATTGAAATATTTTAAAACAAAATTTTGGAAGCTCTTCATTTCTCCCTTTGTGCAAGAGAGTGATACAAGACTGAAGGATTTCCTCTTTCAAGAGAACTTTTCTTCAGAGAGCACGACCACAGAAAAAAGAGAAAACCTAACATTTGCTGAAGGCACCACAAATACTGTGACTGCCAGATGCTTTTGTGTACCTTACCTCGTTCTGTCCTCATAACAACATGGCAAGAAACATCAACCCCATGTTATAGATGACAAAACCGAGCTTGGAAGGAGGAGTAACTTGTCCAAGGCAAAGGAAGGGTTAGAATTGGAAACAGCCTGGGTCCGACGCTAACCTGAGCGCCGAGCTCTTCCCCAGCTGCCTTCCCTGCAGCCCGGCTGGACCACACTTGTCTGCCTTTGTCCTTGTCGCCTTACCTCCCGAATACCCGAACCGTCTCCTCGCACCTCACAGGTAATAAACCTGGAGTGCCTTTCCAGATACCACCGCTTTTTTCTTCTCTTCTACATACGAAAAGTCCCAGATTTATTCTTATTCCCTCATTCCTTCTCCTCCTCTCAGAATTACTGATTTCTGTTCCGGCATCGTGTGTTTTGTTATATAGGGATCCTCGTACAAGAAGAGTGGGGGCGGTTTTCCCCCCAGTTTTTATAAAACCTCTTGTTACTGAATGTTTAAAATTTTACTCCTTTCTTTTTCCTCATAAAACCTAAGGCTTTAAATATCACTTAGGTAAAAGAGAAATACTGTAATACTTAAAATCGGTCATTACTTATGGATGCCCTACCTGATTCCACAAACGCTGAGGTGGCTCATCCGTCACATTTCCAATGTTTTCATTGGGAGCTCCTGATAGAAAGGGAAACCTGCTTTCAGCAAATGTTGGACCGATGGGGCTTCAGTAAATGACTCTCAAGAACACACTTCAGGGCAGCGCAACTTCTCAAATATGAGCTTTCTTAATGACATTTCTAATAATTAGCGAACAGGAAGGTTGCAGAAAGCATCTTTGGACTAGAGTCAAGACGACATTCCTTGTCACTGCCAATCTGGACCATGTATCAGAACCCTGTCAGTGTGTTGGACAATAGAAAATAGTCCAAAATCTATATCAGATTCTGGGCGCCTGGGTGGCTCAGTTGGTTAAGCGACTGCCTTCGGCTCAGGTCATGATCCTGGAGTCCCGGGATCGAGTCCCGCATCGGGCTCCCTGCTCAGCAGGGAGTCTGCTTCTCCCTCTGACCCTCCCCCCATCTCATGTGCTTTCTCTCTCATTCTCTCTGTCTCTCAAATAAATAAATTAAAAAAATGTTAAAAAAAAAAATCTATATCAGATTCTTTGAGGAAAAGTGCAGGGTAGAATATGCTTCTAAATAAACATATTATGGAAGCTGATTTTAGATTCTCCTATCATGAGGGTAACTGCTTGTTATCTCTTACCCTAAACACTATCTTCCCTGCTCTATAGCTCAGAATCGGGGGTCTTCAACTGAGTATTACAATAGAATGCTTCCGAGAAACACCCGGGTCCTGCCTATGACCTTCCCCTTGACAGAGGTGGCCATTTTTTATGAAGTCAGATTCTCCTTTTACCTAATAAAACATGGTGTGCACTACCTACATACCAAGGTACTAATTCTACAGCATATGAATCTTTGTTCAGTCAACAATGCAAAAAACACATCCTTTAGGCAATCAATAATCACCTCAATTCATCACCAAGCCAGACTGGAAAAATTGATTCTTGAAGTAATCATTTATTCAAGTTTTATCTCAGAAAACGCCAGATTAGGAGAAGGCCATACACCTGGGCTATGTCATTCTGAGTCCCCAACCCTGGGTCGCATTTTTGCCCGTGGCTTTCATGGAATTCAGTAATAGTTATGCATATCCAATCACTTTAATCTTCTCTTACTCCGTTGGGGCCATTCATTTTGTTGTTTATTGCCCTCTACAGCAAATTTCCCTCAGAACCAGGGAGTGAAAATGAAACCAGTGTTTGTCCTCCCACGAGACAAGGATAGTTCTGACACAGCTTTGTCACGGCTACTAAAAAATTCAAGTTCAAATGTCAACATCCTTAACCAGGACTGTGTACAATGTTATGGTAAATATATATTTCCAACTTCTTCTTTACAATTTGATTTTTTACCTTGTGTGTTGTTTTATTTATGTATGCTTTCCTGGTTAAGTCTCAAAGACTTCTGGAGAGTAGATGGGTTATGAGGATTTCATCTTCATCACTAAAAAGAGAGAGATTCTGCATTGCATCTTGATTCACTTAGAAGGCTACCTCTCAGGAAATGAGGCTCTACTTATGAGTATTCTTCACATTTCAGTAACATCTAGATGAAGCACGTGTCTATGATAAAAAGGAAGGAAAAAGAAAAAGGAAGATGATTCCAAGGCCATATGCTTGGGAAGCAAAAGAACAGAACAGAGATTTGAGAAGGAGATTTGTCTTTAGGAAGTCAGTTATCAACAGATCTCCACTAGTTTGTCTGGGTAGCTGTGGGTCATCCACACGCTATCCAGAGATAAAGTGAATTGAACAGAGGAGCCTGGTGCTGGGTAGGGAAATGTGATTCCAGTCCTAACTGAAGACGATCTCTTTCTCTATGTCTGTTTTCTCATGAATAACATGAAGGAAGTGGGGGTGAGAGGGTGGGGATCAAAAGTAGCATCTGGTTCTACCCAGATTTTATGATTTTTTGAGATGGAATCTAAAAAATGAAGAGAACCTGATGAAAAGGTGCAAATCTGGAGTCACTCCATCGCATGCATACTGCTTGTAGAATCTCCTAAGGGGAGAGAGGAAGAGTGAGCAAGACAATCTGCTGGGTTTAGGAAGAAACTCTCAGAATGTCTATTTATAGTTATTTTTATCTTTGAAGGAAACGAATGCAGCTATATCAACATCAGCACCCTCGTCTGGATTCTCGTCTGGATTCACATGTCAGATGGTCCCTTGTCATCCATTCCGTTTATTTATGGTAGGATGCCATCAATGTGGTATAAAAAACAAAATCTGTAAGTGATGAGGAGGGAGTGACCACAAAAATATTTTGCACCGATACAGAGGTGTTCTAGTTATCTCATGGCGAAATACATAAAAAGAATTTGTCTTAAGGATGATTAACATATTTTTCTTTTATGTAAATATAATCTGTTCTAAATTTACTGACCTATTCCACGATCACAAGTAGCTGCCAGTAATGCGCTACCTGGCAGGTTTTTTTTTAAATGAACTTTACTTAGTTCCTTCAAGATAAAGATGAGGTTCTAAAATGTTCAAAAAATAACTGCTTTTTGGAAAGAAACTCATACTATGGAGACGGAAATTTAAGAAGAGGGGTGCTTTTGTATTTACAGAGAACTTAGAAATAGTTTTATAATCTATTTTAAAATTCTCGACAAATGTAAAAAGTTTACTTCAACCCTCCACCATCCTACTAATATAAACTGAAATACATTTTTTGAGAACTTAATGATATCAGGGAAAAAAGGAAATTTACCAGACAAATTTTAACCAAAAGTTCTGTATTCGTTTGAAAACGAGATTCACTAGTCAATAAACTTAGCCAAAAATGCACTTCATCCATTTGGATCAATATATCTTTGTGAGGTAACTTTTTTTTTTTAAGCTATTGTAAGTTTTCAAACCAAATAACAAAATCAGTTGAATGTAGAACCAGACTTGCAAATCATCAAGTGTTCACAAAGATTTTTAAAAACAATGACACAAATCATCCACACAGCCTTCATTTAAAAACACACATATGATATATTAATAACGTTCTTAACAAGAGCAAGATTTTAGCTGTTAATATTTACTTTATCTTTAATGCAGCTTTAAAACTTCTTTGTATTCTAGGGGCGCCTGGGTGGCTCAGTCAGTTAAGTGTCCAACTCTTGATTTTGGCTCAGGTCCTGATCTCAGGGTCATGGGATGGAGCCCTGCGTAGGGCTCTGCGCTAGGAGTGGGGCCTGCTTAAGATTCTCTCTCTCTCTCTCTCTCTCTCTCTCTCTCTCTCCCCGCCTCTGCCCCTTCCCACAGCACTCTCTGTCTTTAAAAAAAAAAAAGTCTTTGTATTCTAAAACAAACAAAATAATGTAGTAGTACAACATGAAATGTGTTAAGGATTTACATATTGAGGAAATAGGCTCAAATTTTTTCACTAATGGGATGCACAATAAAAACTCAGATACCTGTAGGAAAATTAGTGGTAATCACTCCAGTTTATCTCTGTTTTTCTCAAGCTCACAAAAAGTAACAACTTTCAGAATCATTTGACACTTAATAGTTTCTCCCAATACAATCGATAATGCTTTATAATCAAAGCACTTCCTGGGACAGCTACCCAAAGAAACCAAATCCATTATATCAAGCAAATATATCTACTTCACAAGAATGTACAAGTATTTTCCGCCTATCCAAATTCAATATGTAAGAGATTTTTTTCCCACCCACCACACCTGAAAACATGTCTTGTTATCCTAATTGTAAAAGTACTGTATGCTCAATATTTTTTAAAAATCAAACTATAAAAAGATGTAAGTAGAATGTAAAAAATCACCTATCATTCCCTCCCCTCCTCCTCCCCTTTAATTACATTAAGACATGTCATATTTTAAAATACTGGCTATGTCCTCATTCAACCCATCAGTTGCCCACAGCAGTTACACTGACCTCCATAAACCTGTTTAATAGCTACAATGTATTTCAATATACAGATACATCATATTTCATTTAACCCAAACATCACACTACTAGATACTTCTATTACTTCCCATTTGTTTATTATAAGAAAACATCCATGTTTTGGTTTTGCTTTTTAAGGAAACAGGATAAGAGGGTCTCTCCTCAGTTGGTGTACCCAATAGTTATAAGTAAATGTTTCTAGCTCAACCAGGACTATTCCACATGCCATCAGAAGTCTTTTCTTCTTAAAATAACCAAATTGAAATGAATTCTTAAATGGTTTCTTGTGTTGGAGGTTCAGAAATGGGAATACATTTGTTCTGAAATAGTATTTGGCCACTCTGGTTAAGTGGAAAACAACTAATTCCATTCCCAATACTACTCTGCACCGAAGCTTTTTTGAACTCTTGCAGAAATTTCTCACATAAGTACTTTCTTAAAGAAAGAAAGCATAAAAGATTTATATTCATAACTCTAAAAAGTTCTTATTTTGAAATTAATGAAAAAGTGCATTTAGTTTATTAATACTGAAAAGTCATACTGGCTATGTTCTCACTCAACACCCCTCCCAAAGCCTATTCAGAATGGTCTGTGACTTTTAAACAAGAATTAAGGAGACTTCTTTAACAAGATGCAATATTTTCTGCTTTTCATGTCAGTTAATATTTTAAAATAATAATAGGATAGGAATAATTCTCTATTAAGTAATCATCCAAGTTTAAATATATATTACCATCTTTTTTATAAAAGGCCTTTAATTTTCTACTTAATTCAAGCTTTAAAAAATAAAAATCAATTAAGGTTCAATTTTAAAAGAAATGTATTATCCAGGGGCTAATTTTAAAGCCTGCATCCATCTGAAATAGTCAGTAATTTAGGCCTCCTGGAAATTGGCAACTGTAGTTACCACTGTCACAATAAAATACATCCACATAAAGTGGAAATAACAGTTTATCTGGATGACTATGGTTTATAAGCATGACCTTTCCTTTCTTTCTAAGAGAGCTCTGCATTTGTCCCTTCTATTTTCTTCAATGTTCTCAAGAATTCTTTCTCTTCAGCAAAAAAAAAATGTTACTTTTTAGATTATGGAAAAGAGTTAAACGTTAAAATAGGTAATTTTATTCTTTTTTTTTTTTTTAAGTTATCTCTACCCCCAATGTGGGGCTCAAACTCAGAATCCTGAAATCAAGAGTGGCATGCTCTTCCAACTGAGCCAGCCGGGTGCCCCACAAATTTTATTCTTGAAAATACACAATATACTTGTTCACTTCTGTTCAAAGGAAAAATTACATTGCTTTCTCCTTTTGGAATATGAGTTATCTAAGAAAGGAGCTGGGCACTCATAGTTACCTGGAGAAGCTTCAACCTCCCCTACCTGGCCTTGCCAGGCTGCAAGATGTTTGTAAAGTCAGCACCGGTGACTGACATATTTACATCAGATAATGTTGAGCAGAGGGGACAGCACGCAGAGTGGAGCTCCAAGCCATGGACAGGACTACCAAGGGGTGAGAACACTCAGCCTTTATAAAACAAACACATATATGCTAATTATGGACTCCAGTGGGTGTGTTGCACTACATCCTCGGAACAGTATTATGTGAATCATCCACTGATCAAGTCTCCTGTTGTAACCAACTACAGATTCCTAGTATTCTATTGGAAGACTTTTACCTGCCCATAAATGCTATCCGGTTGGGAATAATAAAAGCTATGTAGAGTATGGCCAGTTGAGTTGAGTCGAACACAAAACAGCTTCTGGGATCCAAGTACTCTGACTGAAAAGTCACCGGCTTCCAACTGACCACCTCCTGTCCTACTATTATCTCGACCCCCAATTTCCCTGGACTTCTAGGAAAGCATATAGTTGGTCTTGTGACTTTCGTTTTTAAAAAAGGGAATTACCAAGGCTTCTGTTTCAGAGAACCTGAGGATTCTAAACCTGAATGAAGAACAAGATTGTGATGAATGACTCAGTGAAAAGAGCTCTCCATAGAGGACAGACAGCACGCGTGACGGCCGCTCCTCCCTTCCCCAGTATGGACGCCCCCACACTGCACATATGTTCAACTGCCGAAAATGCCTATAAACAGAGCTTTAAATGGAGTAAAAGCATCCTTTAAAAAATATATTAAAAAAGCATATCTTTTTATTCCCATCCTCGCTGTACAATTTAGGAATACTCAAATAGGAGATGTGATAAAGAAGCTCTCACCCACACTGCTGGGATTACAAACTAGTGCGGCCCTTTTTGAAAGCAATTTGGCAACATGTACCAAGAGCCTTAACATATTCATACCCTCTGACCAAGTAATTCCTCAAAAGGGGAATCTGTTCTAAGGAAACCAACCAAAACAGGAAAACGTTTTATATGAGGAGATGTTGACTACAGCGTTATTTATGGTAGCAAAAAAAAAAAAAATGGAACCAATGTATAGACTATTAAAACTTCATTAGATTATTAGGCAGTCATTAAAAATTATCATTGCGAAGGCGCCTGGGTGGCTCAGTTGGTTAAGCGACTGCCTTCGGCTCAGGTCATGATCCTGGAGTCCCTGCACTGAGTCCCGCGTCGGGCTCCCTGCTCGGCGGGGAGTCTGCTTCTCCCTCTGACCCTCCCCACTCTCATGTGCGCTCTCTCTCTCTCTCATTCTCTCAAATAAAAAATAAATAAAATCTTTAAATAAATAAATAAATAAAAATTATCATTGCGAGGAATACATAATGATATGAGGAAATATATAGACAGTATAATCTCAATGAGATTTTAAATAAAGATTGAAGGGGTGCCTGCGTGGCTCAGTCGTTAAGCCTCTGCCTTCCGCTCAGGTCATGATCCCAGGGTCCTAGGATTAAGCCCCGCATCGGGCTCCCTGCTCAGCGGGAAGCCTGCTTCTCCCTCTCCCACTCCCCCTGCTTGTGTTCCTGCTCTCGCTGTGTCTCTCTCTGTCAAATGAATAAATAAATAAGTAAATACATATATAAATAAATAAAATCTTTAATAAATAAATAAAGATTGAAAAATACACATCAAAATATTGACACTGACTGCCTCTGAATAGAATGATTAGAGTAACTCTTTACTATATTTATCTCTATTTTTGAAGTTTTCCATAGAGAGTACATGCCATATATATATTATTATATAAAATAAGTATAGGGGGAGAAAGATAGATCCCCCTCTGTACTTATTAGAACTTAAATTCCACTGACATCATGAATGTCTGTAGTTCACCTAAATAAACATAAGAAATAAGTTTCATACAACACAAAAGAAAAATGTTCACTATTGGCTGTTACTGGACAAATCTTCATTGGCATGTTTTAAATATGTAAATATCTGATGGCAAACTGCAAGAGAAAAGTGAGGGAGACAAAAGGATACACTAGTTTCTCTTAACCTATTTTTTTTTTCACTTAAATTTGTTCCTGTCCTCCTACTTTGGCTCCATGTGCCAAAAAAAGTAAGTGCTTTATGGTTTTATCATAATTGTTTCTGAACAGTTCTTTCTATGCCAAAGCATTTGAACTTTTCATCTGTGTGCAGACAAAATCTAATTTATGAATGGGTTGTGTTCCAAACATTCATTTGTAAGTTGGCCGTTTGTTTCTATGAGGAAACTTTTCCAAGTCCTCATGTTATAGTAAAAGCCTGAGGTCTTGGTTCTATGAGGGAGGGGTCCATTGAAAAGAAAGTTTCTTCTCAGGTTTGTGGGCACAGAAGAGAGCTAGAGCAAATTTTCAAAAAGGTAAAGTCGATCAGTAGCACACTGAGACAGGCAGTCTTGGACCACGGAAGCTCAAGGAATCGGGGCCGACTCATGAAAGACATACAAACACACGAGATGCCTAGGAGTGGGAGAGAGTGGGACACAGCAGCCTGGCCAGGCAGGAGGATCACTAAGGAAATCTAAGGGGACCATAAAGAAATTAAGTTTCTGCTGATTTAGAGGTGTCTTCAAACTTCTGAAGACTATAGATGACTCAGTCAGCAAGGCTTCCATCACATTTATGCCTGGTTATCCCCGGAAGCAGAACAACACAATGACAATGACAGTGCGTGTGTTTGGGAACAGAGGGATTCCAGCCTGGGCATGCAGCTATGGTCAATACAAATGTTTCTATTTATAATGTGATAGGTATTCCTGAAAAACTAAGTTCTGTATACACACCAAAAACACATTGTAGGCAGACCACTCAAAACCTACAGAACTCTGTCACCAAAACGCTTAAAAAATAAAATGCTGGGGCGCCTGGGTGGCTCAGTTGGTTAAGCGTCTGCCTTCGGCTCAGGTCATGATCCCAGGGCCCTGGGATCGAGCCCCATGTCAGGCTCCCGCTCAGCCAGGAGTCTGTTTCTCCCTCCCCTTCTGACCTTTCCCACTCGTGCTCTCTCTCACTTGTTCTCTCTCAAATAAATAAAATCTTTTTAAAAAAATAAATAAAATGCTAAAAATAGACATATGAGTCTTCAAAATTGTTTCATTCCAAATAAATACAGAATGGACTTTATCTTTAAAAATACAATTGTGAAGATCACCCGAGGGAAAGACTATAAGGAACGACTAGGCTTCCAAGTTATAAAGATCAGGAAAAAATGCACACAGATTGGAGAGAACCGCAAAATCATGACTTCTAAGACTGAGGCACCTGGCCCCCTGAGTCCCGAGGAAGACCAAGGATGAAATGAGCAAGGTGCCCAGTCCTGCTGCATCCTACCTGGATAGCTACCTCTGGCTGTTTGTTAGCGGACTCTGAATGTAGCTGCTGTTCCCAGACTGCAGCAATGCTCAAGGAAAACTGTGTATGTACCAATGTCCACGTCATATGCCATCATTCCCTATTTATTCATCTTGTGTCAACTACTTCACATTATAGAAACACGCCATGTCGCAGAAAAGACAGCGTGATTATGCATCTTCCAAAGCAGATTCAAATCTGTAAGGGAACTTAATAAATCCCATTTTCTTCTCTTTTGTCGAGCCTAAACACCACCTGAACGCTTCCTCAAGGATGCCAACATGTAGGAATTTGACGTAAGAAATTTTGGATGCATGACCCAAGAAAAGCAGGGCAAAACAGGGCAGCTGCTAGCACCGGGGGCCCCTCTGTGCCCATCACAAAATAAGCTTCCTCCGTGCAGGCAAATCACAGAAAGGGTGCATGTCTCTGGCTAGTGCAGCCCCCGGCCACAACGTGCAGGCCACGATGTGATTTCAGCCCACACGTGCCCCAGGCACCCGGGTGCTTCCGGGCAGGCTGTGTGGTACGCCACGCCCCAGAGGTCATTGGCGGGTTGTACACAGATTACCTTCCTCAAAGTGCAGGCTGAGGAAACATAAACAAAGCATGTTTATTACAACTACAAATAACACTAAGCTCTAGACTTCAAGGTGCTGAGCTACTTGCAAATACGATTCTAATCCTCAATAACCAAGCCTAAAGAAATTAATCCGAACAGAAATAATGTCAATAGAATTATGTGCAAAAGAATGGGAAACCAATAAAACCAGAAAAACAGAAGATGCGAAGTATAATAGCACCTGAAAAAGAAAGGTTCAGCAGTTCCCTAAAACTGACACAGGCCCTTTCTGCTTTTGCATATGCTACTCAACCCTGCCTAGAACCTGTTTCCTCCAGTCTCTTCACCAGATTAATTACAATTCATTCTTCAAGATCCAACCCAAATAACATGAACTCCCCCTGGGGCAGTTTATCACTCCTTTATTGTGTGTGATGTCTGTGCTTATAAAAGTTGGGAGGAGGGGTGCTACTCAAGAGGATTCCAAGGCTTGACACCTGTCACTGACCCTCCGCTCAAGTGCCATGGGCAACCAAGCCCACACGGCCGGAGGCCCTGCTCCTGTGGCCACAGCTGGCTGGATCTGATGGCCCCCAACTCTCTTTTTGTCTCTCCTCCTTTCTATCACTCTTAAGAAATCTGAAATGAGGATGCAGAATGGCTAACTGCCACCATCATGGTCCTGGATCTGGGGGCAAATAAGCTGAGAAGCTGTGTGGGGTCTACTTGCACAAAGCAGCCAAGAAAAGCCAACATGCCCAGAGAAAAGGTTCGTGAAAAGTGATGCAAAGATCAGAAAGACAGTGAGGAAAGAACCACTCTGGGTCCTAGGCTATGTGAGGCTCAGGTGAGGGTTCTGCCTTTCTGCTCCAGGGGTGACCCAACAACCCTCCCTGTTTTTCCTTCAGCTGATCAGACTTTCATGACTGTCATTTACCACCAAATAAACCTTGAATGAGGCACTTCTGTTCATTCACCAATTTACCACCTTGTTTACATAATTACATGCCTATCTTCCCTGTAAGACTATGAACTCCCTATAAGCAAAAACTGTCTTTTTCATACATCTTTCTCTAAGGCCTTATTAGAGAAAATATCAAAATATTCACACCAATGACAGGCTTGGTAGTAGAACTTTATTAGATATGAAAATGACATTTTTTTACAAAATAAAGTACTAGTTAAAGCTGGACCATTAAGCCACATCCCAAGATTCTAGTCACATTCAGGACATCAAATGCTGAGTTATCGATCAAATGCTGGATTGGCCTATAAATCGAAACATTTCTGAAAACTTCAAAACTGGGGGGCGCCTGGGTGGCTCAGTCGTTAAGCGTCTGCCTTCGGCTCAGGTCATGATCCCAAGGTCCTGGGATCGAGCCCCGCATCGGGCTCCCTGCTCCGCAGGGAAGCCTGCTTCTCCCTCTCCCACTCCCCCTGCTTGTGTTCCCTCTCTCGCTGTGTCTCTCTCTGTCAAATAAATAAATAAAATCTTCAAAAAAGAAAAAAGAAAACTTCAAATTGGAACTATCATTTCCATTTATTAGTTACACAAGTGCAGCTGATACAGACTCTTTTGGCTAATAGACCAAAAGATAATAACGTAACGGAGCAGGAAGGGTAAGAGAACTATTTAGGCAACCAAGCCAGAAAACCCGGAGCTGTCCTCCACTACCCAATCCCTTGAGTGGCCACAAAATTCAGCTGATTTTACTTCCAGAACATCCCTTGGGCACACCCTTTGTCTTTACTGCCAATCCCCAAGGACGGCCATGTCTCCGGGAAAGTCTTTCCTCTGATGGCACCAACTCCCTGACTGAGTGATCCAGCCCCAGGACCACCACAGGCTCCGCCCTGTCACTCCCTCGCTTACCACCTGCTATCCCATCTCTTGGGAAACTGATGCTGATCTCCATTTACACTAACAGAGTACAACTGGGTTACGAAGACCAACTCTGCCCAACTCTGCCGCTGGAAACAACTAAACATCCTGAATAAAATAGTTTGTAAACATCTTCTTAAAGCCATCAAAGCACTGAGGAGGCAATAGTTAGCATGCCAAAGGCGAAGTGAGAGCTGGATGTGGGAGTAGTAAGCTTAGTCTGAGAAGCCACTTTGGCCCTCAGGGCTCTGATGGTCTCAAGGGTTGAGACCAACAGAAGTCAGAGCCTAGAGCTGACCCAAGGTGGGGGGTCTAATAGGAAACCCTTTCTCCGTGAGCCTAGAATCCAAAAGAGTCACACCCTCAGAGTAAGTACAAGCTAAAAATAAACCCATTCCATCCCCCCGCCAGGGCACTGCAATCCAAATTTATGTATGAGTCCAAATTTATGTATGTATTATGAGATTCAAAAAATTCCAGGCTATGAGTTTAGTTCAAAATGGCCTTGGTCTGGATCAACCCTAGCCACCCCTTTGCCAGATGGCAAAGACAAACAATCCTCTCTAGAGGGACACACTTTCACCCTAAGACTCAGAGAATCCTCCCCCAAGTAATTGTCCAAGGGAAAGAAGCAGCACATAGCCAACAATAACCAAGCAAATATGGGAAGGAGGCACCATGACTACCAACCGGCAGAAATATAACACAGTGGAACAATACCCACAGAGATTCAGGATGTTGGCATTAGCACCATTTTTACGTCAGTTATAGATTCTTTAATTTAATTTATGGCAAACTTCTGACCACTAGAATTCTTCAAGGCATACCTGAAGTCATTAAAAGACCAAAGTACAGGGAATAAACCAGAAATAACACTGCAGTGCACTCTTCTTCAATAATGTCTCAGACAGTTTAGAAATGCATTCATAGTCTTCACACAATTCACTCGGTGGCCCTTCAACACTGTGACAGTCTACCTAAGAAGGGGTTTACTTGCTGAACCTCCTCTGCGCTGTGCCCAAGGCAAAGTTCTTGCATGCTGCTGTGAACAAAGCCCTTTCTCTGGCATTAGCTTGTGGTTACCCCACACCTCTTAACACTGACATGCAGCAAGTTCCCCACTCTTTAATGTACTGCCCAACCCGCTCAGCAAAATGCTCTAAATTCCGTGCTCACTCATAGCAAAAATGAATTTTACACGTACGTGGATGAAAATTTAATGTGGAAAGGCTCACAGTACACCAGCTGAGCACTAATGGCCCACAGTTTACAGACTCCAGCTTCAGCCAGTCCTTCGATAATATTTATTGGGCACCTATTACATATCAGCACTGCTCTAGGTGTGGGGACACAGCTATAAATAAGACAGTCTAAGCTGCTGTTGAATTTAACATCCTAGTCGGGGAAATAAATAATAAATGTGTAGACAACTCAGTTTCCAATGGTGTGAAGTGTCACAGAGGAAACAAGAGTAACATGAGTGAAGGATGACTTAAGAGGCAGTCAGAGAGACCATCTGAGAAGACAACCCTTTAGCTGAGAGACTAAAATGACAGCCATCCAAAGACCTGAAGGAAGAACGTTCCAAAGAGGAAAGTAAATGGAGAAGCTCTGTAGCGGTCCCGAGCTTGGCTTGTTTAAGGAACAGAGAAAGCCCAGTGTGGCTGGAATGAAGAAGTCATGAAAACAGTGGGAAAGGATGAAGGCAAAGAAGGAAGCAGGGGCCAGGCCAGGAAGACCTTGCAAGCCACAGAGAAGAACATGGGGTTTGTTCACAATGCAAAAGGAAGCCTCTGGAAGGTTTTCACTGAAGACGTGAAGTGACAGGAAGATCATTCTGCTACCACTGCAGAGAATTTGGATGGAACCAGGGCAAGGATGAATACAGGCAGACCTGCAGACTACGATAGTGTTCTGGAGAAGGGGAATTTATATTGGAAAGAGAGAAATATGCAGAAATATGCAGGACTCAGAAAAGGTAGTAGTGATAATGAGAGAGGAAGCAAGGCTGGCGCCAAGGTTTTTGGCTTGAGCAGTCGGGAAGATGGCAGTCCATTTACAGACAGGGGAAGAAACTGGCTTAGGGCCTGACAGCAGGTGGGGTAGTGGGGCAGGAGGAGATGGAGAGCCCTGTTTGGGTCACGTCTGAGATGCCTGTTTGGTTTGTGAGGGAAGAGATCTCGGAAACTGAATATGGAGCCCAGCAGGGAACTCAGAGCTGAAGATAAAAATTTCTCAGTCATCAGCATGAAATGAAAGATCGTGTAGGTAAAATACACCTAGTTATGGAAGAAGACCCTGGAAAGAGTCCTGGGGCATTCTAACTTTTAGAGACTGGATAAAGGAGGAGGAACCTCGTAAGGTCCCTATGAAGGAGTAGCAGGTGAGGCAGAAGGAAAACAAGAGAAGACATGAAAAAGGGGACCCCTGGATTCAAAAACATGAGCGTTGCTCGTGCTGTGTGCTCACTCGTGCTGTGTGCCCGGAGCGGGCAGGATAAAAGCTAGGCTGCAGTTGGTTCGGGGAGAGTGGCAGGGGAGGGAGCCAGCAGCTGCAGACGGACAGCAGGAGGCAGGTGCAGTAGACAAGGCTTCTGCCATAAAAATGAACGGAGAAGCAGAGTGGACACTGAAGTGAGGATGTAACGTCAAACAAGACTTTGGTTATTCCGGCTGTTTATTTTGTTTTTAAGTGGGGAGGTCCCGGCGCAGGGAGCGCTGTCCAGTAGACAGTGCTGCAGGGATGGCAACGTCTACACCCGTGCTGCGCAGCTCAGGAGCTACTACCCACGTGTGGCTTTTGGGCACTCGATATGAGAAACTGAACCTTACGATTTAATTTTAATTCAAGGAAGTGTCAATAGCCACATGTGACTAGTGGCTTCCAAACTGGAAAGTGCGGCCCTCCAGCACGTCTGTGGGCTCATGGATTCAGCTATCCAAAATTTAGCAGCCTGTGTGGTGGGAAGAATGGAAGTTAGTGGCCTCTGTTGGTCCAGTGTTTTCTAAAGCATTAAAGGTTACCAGCTGGAAGAGGGCAAAGGGACAAAACACTAGAGGGAGGTTTAAGGAGAAAGAAAAGGTAAGAAATGGTTTTAAAGAGCATATAATATGATTCATGGTAAATTTTAAAGTGGCCCTCACCAGAACTGTTGTTAAGTTTTTCACTGGCAAACATCAGCTACTGGGCCTTTTAAAATCTGACCTCCAACCACCTCTTCTACCATCTCCTAAACATGTCTCATCATCTGCCTCTGTGGTTTTCAATCTTCTTGGCTGCAGAAACTTTGCCCCCTGTACATATTTGCCCTTGTATTTACACAGTATGTATTCAGTGCCCTCAATCAAAAAAGTTTAAAAAGATGACGAGGAGGACAAAAACAAGCTGTTCTGGATGAAGCTGAGGTTGGGGCTCAATTCCCCCCACCAGCTCAGCCCCCCTTTACCAGCCCCAGGCACCTCCAAGGAACCCCAGGGTTTGAAACCAAGGATTTACCCTAGCCAGTGCTTCTCAAACTGGCATGAGCTCACAAACCACCTGTCTTACTACAGTGCACATTCCGTCCTGGAAGGTCTGCAGAGAGAGGCCCACGATTCTGCATTTCTCACAGGCGCCTGGCTGGTGGCTAAGACCACCATTCTGTAGATTACGCTCTCGATGAGTGGCAAGGCCCTAGGCCACAGTCATAATACCAGACCACTCACCATGGCTCCACTCCATCTGCTTTCTTTCAGCAGTTTGTTCCCTTGGCCACATATACTTTTCCCTGCCTTCTCCAGAAGGGAGATTCTACCCCATCTTCAAGGCCCTCTCAATGTCAGCTCCTCTTGAACTCTTCTCCAAGAGTTCTGGGCACAAGTAATCATGATACAGTCCCTGCCCCCATCTCCTATCACTTTCCCCTTTCCCACACTGCTCCAGCCACATAGTCTTCCCCGCAGTTTCCTAAACATGCCGAGCCACCACCAGCTCAGGGCCTTTGCACCAGCTAGTCCTTCTACCTAAAATGCCCTCCCCCCAGATATCCTCATGCCCTTCATCTCTTTCATCCTTCTCGCAGATATTCCAACCCTTCATCTCTTTCATCCTTCAGGTTTATACACTGACCACTCTGTGTCATACCCTCCACCCCAGCATTCCTGACACCATTATTTATACGTAATGTCTGCGTCTATGTCTGTCTCCCCTGCAGTTACGAGCAATTTGAGGGCAGGGTCCACAACATATTCATTTTGCATCCCAAGAGTCTTGCACAGTGCCTCTGAAAGAAAGAAAGAAAGAAAGAAAGAAAGAAAGAAAGAAAGAAAGAAAGAAAGAAAAGCAATCAATAATCAATAGCTAACATAATGTACAACAAATGTATCTGAGTCAAATTTTTGACACCTCAAACAACCTGATCTGTAGTGGAAGCATTAAAGATACAAGAAAGGACATTATAACGAAACAGATATAGAAATTAAATCAAGGGCACAAAGATAATTCTAAAAGGATTAAGTCACAACTCCAAGATGCACAAGGATGCAACTGCAGCGGTGACTTTATATCTATGAACAATGTTAATGTAACAATTAATTGAACATGCACTCTAATAATTGTTCATGTTTTCTCATTTAAAACATTTTTTTAAAACGTACTAATGACTGCTAACATTGACTAAGAACTTACCACGTGCCATCAACTCTTTAGGTATCTTACAGGTACCAACTCATTTAATCCACATAGCAAACCTCTGTACTAGTGCTATTATTATTTTTTTTTATAAAGAAGGAACTGAGAGAGAGCTCAAATGACTGTCAGAGTCACACAGCCAACCAAACAGTGTGGCACCAGAGTCCAAGCTCTTAACCATGGCCGAGAGGTGAAAAACTATGAAGACTTACTTTGAATGTAAAGGCTTATCTTTAGGTAGGTTACTGTCTTCAAACTCCCTACAACACTCTTCATTAATAAATTACATATATGTGCTCTCTTCCTACATGCTTTGAATATATGCAACAATTTTCTTTCTATAAAGGAAAAACTGCTTTAAACACATATAAATAGCTAATACTCCATACTAATAGCTTATACTTTCTCAAAGTATAGCTTTTAAGACTAAGGAAAGGAAAGGGAAGAATAGACTAAGGAAAGAACAGAAATGAGTAACTCCGAGGCCGGCCCAGGCAGCCGAATTCAATGGTTGAGGGTACAGGTTTGAATCCCACCACCGACTAGCACTGTGTGCTCAACAGTATTACATTCATCTATGCACATCCCTACTACGTATTATTCGTCCTGGCTATTGCATGCTCTCCCCCATTTCTCACCTCACATCACTCCCACCTTATTCTTTCAAGAGTTCTCAATTAGGTTCCACACCTCCCAAGTGGTCCATGGACAGAATTTAGGGGATCCATGAACTTGGTAGGATGCAGCTTTATGTATTTTCATTTGTTCATTCAAAAGCATTATTCTAAGAAGGGGACCACAGCCTTCACTGGACCGCCATTGGGGTATATGGCACAAAAAGGAAATGTGGATAAAAGTAGATACAGGGAAATAAGCTAGTAGGTATTTTTAACATTTCAAGAAAGGTAACAAATCTGGTTAGGTGGGTAGAGGTGAGAATGGAAAGTGATGGCAGTGAGGAAAATACCTTGGTATCCCTAAATAAAATGGCATGTTCCACCTTCCTTCTTCTTCTAACCTTCTCAAAAGAGATGTTGCCTCTACTTCCATTCATTTGTTCGTTAAATCTTTAAGCTTGCACACACATGTGTGCATGCACACATACTAATCAGCCACTGTCTCCAACAGTACATCCCTGAACGTCATGATCTCTGAAGCATTAATCTGCTGGCCTTCTTGCGGAGTTCTGTCTTGCTTCCTGTTTCTTCTTCTTCCATCCTTCCCTCAAAGCCAATTGTTCCCCTCAGAGACCTACTTTACTTACCCCCTTGGCTTCCACTGCCAACCCATTCTCCATCTCAGTCCTAACCTTGCTCCTGAGCTGTAATTCCACCTTCCAACACCCCCCTCCCCCGAGGCACTGTCCCTAGAATATCCATTCACCATCACCTGTAGTTCAACACTTAATGTATTTAAGTAAGCGCCACGCCCAATGTGGGGCTTGAACTCATGACCCTGAGATTAAGAGTCGCGTGCTCTACCAACTGAGCCAGCCAGAAAAATTTTTTTAACCTTTGTCAATACACAATTCTTTCTCCTAACTCTACCATGGAGTTGCCATTCTCCCAAGGAGATTCATCACATGCAGTCAGGGGACAAATCCTAAATATTTCTCTTTATTTTTAGCACTATAGCCTTGCTACTCAACATGTATCCCAAGGCCCAGCGGTGACACCACCTACGAGCACAATAAATGCAGTCTTGGGCACCAACCCCCCCAGACCTGCTAAGTCAGAATCTGCATTTTTTAAAGTGTTCCCAAGTGATTCATACACACATTAAATTTTGAGAAGCACTTCTCTGGTGCTTATGAATATGCTAACAGCCTAACTGCATCTGAATTTGAACATTTTTTGGTATCAATTACTAACTCCCTATTATGTGCTAATTACAGTTCTAGACTTTAAATACATTATCATACTTAACCCTCAGAATAATCCTATGACAGAATCATCATCGTCTCTATTTTAAGAATGAGTAAATTGAGGCTCAAGTGAATAAATCATCTGTTCAACGAGTCCATAATTGATGGAGGCAGGATTTGAACCTAATCTGTCTGACCACAAACCTTTTTGCCAAATTGCACTAATTCCCTTAAATTCCAAAATTTGTATTTCAAAGGGTATGTTGGCTGAATTAATTACTCTGCTTGAGTGCATTTTCTACTCAACTTAAGGTAGATTTTGTTTATTACAATTCTTGCTGAAAATCTTTCTAAAGGCAGAGCAGACGATCCTGGTTTAGAAAGAGAAATCAGTGCCTCGCCACGGGCATCATTCTCAACAATCAAGTTCAGTCTAAGGTATTTGCAAAATGGAGAAAAAAATGTATTCTTTTCTTAGGATCTAATCCCAAGTTTGAAGGGGCATAAAACTGTTTCCTCAATAATAGACGTTGTGTGTCTGCCTGGCATTCTTCTTTGCTCTAAAGGGAAGAAATAAAAAAAATGTGAGACTGAGGAGCCTGGGTGTCTAAGAGTCGGTTAAACATCCAACTCTTGATTTCAGCTCAGGTCTTGATCTCAGGGTCATGAGCTCAAGCCCGCGTTGGAGCCTACTTAAAAACAAAAACAAAAACAGTGCGAGACTGGTTCTTGAATGAATGGTTATTTGGGCTCCATTCCATAAGTTTCATCTAATGTCTAGCTAATTACTATTTTAATTTAATTGCCTCATTATAACCTATTCAGTCAATATTTCATAGTCACTCATTTCATTTTTAAACCTAGTTTCCTTCTTTCATTTTTTTCAATGCCCAAATAAATATAAACCCACAAACCTAAAAGACATCACTATTTCTCTGATATAGTATTTACCTACTTCAAGTCCCAGGCCTTGTGGAGAATATAACAAAAGTTACGGATGCTCTCCCCAGAAAACGGCATATTTGCCCAAACACACAAACATGGCACCCAGACACCAAGATAAACACCCCAGCTCTACCACGAGGACAGATACCTGCCTGATTCGGTCTGTTCAGGCCCACTCCATTTTTAGGGGAACTGTTCCAAAAGACAAGAGCAGCTTCCACCTTTTCCTAACTGCTTAGCCCAGGGGGATGCCAGCCCAGTCAGAATCCCTCCATGGGATTTTTATAACTGAACCGGCGACAGAAACTCCCTTTGGGGAAGCTGGCGGGGGGGGGGGGGGGGGGGGGGCGGGCAGAAGTTACAAAATGTGAAACTCAGGAACCATTAGTTCCCTGCCCTGTGGAGGAAACCAGTCAGCTATGAGCACGAAAAAAGCCAAAACGGACAGAAAAGTCCCAACAGCACCCAAGCACCTGGTTCCAATTATTGCTGAACCCAACCCTATTCCTGTTCTCTTGGTTTGGTTACTAATCGGTCCCTTGCACTGGGACAGACCTCCAAAACCCTCCTAACATGTAAAGTTTTTGGCTCAGCTCATTCACATTTCTATAGCTTGCCACAAAAGGACTTTAACATTAATACTGACTCCTTCTAAATACTGTATTTGTTTTCAACAAGTTTTATGTCCTTTAAATTTTTTCTATACAGAGGAACTCCTTTAGATATTTAATTAGGTCTTTAAATACTAATTTTCAAAAAGCTCACATTTCACTCTCCATTAAAATCTTTTAGGATATCTCTTTAAAACAAGTCTTGGCTTCTCCACATGTTCCACACACTATTAAAATATAATTTTAGGGAGCTAACTGCCTGATCATTTTTAGTTTAATTACAAATGCAACAAGACAAAATTACCTCCTTAAGTCGTCTTTTTTTCCTTTATGTATTCAATTATATTCCCTGCTTAAAATACTTAAAATAAAAATTGGCAGGGATCCATTCACTGATGGGTATTTTAAGTTAGAAAGCAGTAACATATCAAATTCACCACACAAAGTCAGGCTTATTCTTGTCATTTAGAATTACCACCACAATGGACTTGGAAATTTCCACCTTAATTGCAAGTTTTTACATTTCAATCAAATAGACTTTGACTTCACAGACCGCACTACAATCCAATTCCAATCAATCCAACAAACTCTCAGTTCACACCTCTCTTACAATCACCACAGATTTCTTCCCTCTAGTCACAGCCTTGAAAATTCCCTGACTGTTGCGCATTTTCAAAGTTACAATAGTAATGCCACTTTTGTTCTATACTATTAACTACTGTTAGTCTACAGATCCTAACATAATGCTATGAACCCAGGAGACTGTAAAAATAGTTGAGTCTTGAAGTTAGAAAAATACTTGGAAATCATCCAGTCCAGTCACCTTACTTTCATAGATGCAAACATCGATGCAAAAACTCATTAGTTATCATGCCCAAGGTCAGCAGAATTAGAGAAAAAATTAGAACACGTGTACAATGAGCATTTTACCAGAGTATGTAGGTTCCCAATCCCCATATAAAATGCCTCCATGATAAAATAAATATGAAGTTACCCTTTAGTACTACAAATGTATAGTTATTGCTAAGTATCTGTAAGACAAATTCAAATGAATTACAAAAGCATGAAATTGCTACATTCGTGATAAATCTTTTCCCATTGATTCTGGTCACATTAAAAACATAGGAGACAAACTGATTTAAATAATGTGCTCCTCCTCGGCTACGCTTTCTCAAATGTCCCTATCACATAAAACAGTAAGCTTGCTCCTTCTTAATAATGCTGATGTAGTTTATTCTCACATTATACTGTAGACTTTGGTCATATTTAGTCAAGTTCATATAAAAATGTTTATCTAGTATTAGACTTTGTTAACTTAAATGAAATCAACCAGAAATACATAGCATCTTGGTGCTTAGATTTCATAGTTATATACACTTTTTTCCCACAAATAAAGAAAACAGACATTTTGAGAAAGAACACTGTGAAATAGACCATTCTTATGTCAATTAAGCCCTCAAAATAAAGATATTTGGACGAAAATATGGGCATTTTTAGTGATCTTTTGCACAGTGACCGGTACTGTCTGTGTGCCTACTACATACTTGTTGAAAGAATAACATGGTTACATTACATACTATGATAACTTGACTCCTCCGCATGACTATACTTAGAATTGCTAACTTTTCTTGAAAGCAAAAGAAAATAACATAAAATGTACCATCTACAAATCATACAACATTTTTATAAGCCTTAAGTAGTTTTGAAAGTTCCAATTAGCAAGAAATGCTAAAACAAATGTAGCAATTCCTAAATATAAGGTAACAACATAAGTGGTTACAATAAAATATGCATAATTACAAGATTTTGTAAAGTAAACTGGAATTCAGACTAATGCCCAGAAAGCACATTCTTTTTCAGCAGCATACTGTTGGCACTAATACTTTACTACATTAAACCCTCATACACAAACTCACCTGACCAAAACACCAGAACTCCAAAGGAGATAAAAGCACCAATAAATACAGAACAATATTAATATTTTTTAAAAAGCAACTAACATAAATAATTTAAAAAGCTTAATAGGATTAGACGTAACTCTAAATTGTAGATTTATAATACAGGAAAAATTCCATTTTACTTACTACAATGAAACTTTGGAGACTTTTGGTGCATTAACATATGCGGTTGTAAAAGCTCACGTTCCTAATTGCTAAAGAAGTTATCAGGACGTTAAAATGAACTTCAATGGATCAGGCATTCATTTTTTTAAACACAACTCATTTTCTTAACTCTCTTAAACTTCATGCAAACACAATCAATCCTGATATGCTGCTTCACTTTTCCCCCAGCTCAGCCTGGGAAAGGAAAATACAAATATGATGCTTTTGAGCCATTTTAAACAACTTCCTTAAATTGAGAATGGTTTTCTGTCATTTCTCTTATGCTGAAAAGGGCACACAGGCATCCACAGAAATCAAAAGTAGGGAAAGCAAGCTTACACTTTCCCTCATATGCTAACTGACTGCAGTGGGTAAGATCATGGTCAAAATTCACAGGCTCATTTAAACTTTCATGGCTCAGCCAACAGCTCCTATCATGTTTCCTGATCCTAAGGAGATCAAAACTGCAGGAGTTTCTCGCAGGAAGATCAGCAGGAGGCTATTTCAGACCCTCAAACCGCAGTCCGCATAGCTCGCAGCGGCTCATCTTCCACCACCTCTGGCTGTGTTGTTAAGCTAACCTTTCGGAGCGTTCTCCTCCAGCCTTTTAAACAAACCCCCAAAACGGGTGCGGCCAACTCGAGACGGCTTTCTGTCCGCGCCCGCCGAGACCCCCTCCTGCTGTCATCCCCAGGCCGCCTTTCCGCAGTCGGTGACTTCGGCCTGGCTCCCCAAGGTGGGGGAGGAGGTGTGGGGAGGAAGACTCCCCGCCAAGCAGCTCTTCAGCCAGCACAGCGGCAGGGCGATGCGGGAGAGGAGCAGAGGAAGATGCTAAACACCAGTGCCATATTTACACGAGCTTTTTCTTTGCCAAAAAGATTCCTTGTGTCCAATAATATCGCCTTTAAAGGAAAAAAAATGGACCGAAGCACTAAAGCCGCTGACCAAGATCTCCAGTATTCTCACCCCTCTTCCCCCGCGGGGAGGCTCCAGACGCTCCGAGCCTCGCACGGGTACACCTGCCAGCCAGCGGAGGACCCGACCGCCCCCGCCCCCTCGCTGCCATAAGGGAGCATCTCCAAGGCTCAGACCCCAGCAGTCCCCCCCGCCTGGGATGACAGCCCAGGCGGAGCCGTGCCCCGCACAAACTTCCCAGTTGCCCGCCTGCGAGGACCGGCCGGCCGACGGACGAATGGAGGGACGGGGGACGACACTGGTCCCCGCCGCAGGGCTCAAGTGCAGATGGGACCCCTCGTCCTGCATCCGGCCCTACGTCCAAAGGGGGTCCAAGGGGCGCCCGGGGGACCCGGAGAGGCGGGCGCGCGCCGCGGGGATGGGGACACCGAGGCGCCGCCGCGGGCGGACAACCCCGGAGAGCGAGCAGCCGAAGGGCCGGGTCCCCGCTCGGGCTCCCCGCCCCGCAGCAGCTGCAGCAGAAGGAGGAGGGGAGCGAGGAGGAAGAGGAGGAGGAGGAGGAAAGGGACTGCGCGCCGCAGCCCGAGCCCTTACCGAGTGGTTTACCCCCCACATCAGGACGCTGAGCAGCGGATCGCTGGCCCGAAAGAGCTTCACCTTCTGCGCTACGAAGTGCTTCTTCTTGGTCTTGGTCTTGCTCGCCAAGACGGAGGACCCCAGGTTGCCGGGGGTCGCCATGGCCGCCGCCTCTGTCCCCTCCACCGCCGCGCTCCCGAGGCCGGGGACCCGCCCTCTCTACAAGCCGGCCCGGGGAGGCAGCCGCATCCCCCCGGCGGCGGCCCCGGCGCGCCGTGCCCGCTCCGCCCGCTTTGCCCGCTCGGCCCGGCAGAGGAGGGAGGCTGCGCTCGGCTCGCGCCCCGGCCCGGATCCCGCGCCCGCCGAGGCTCCGCGCTCAGCCCGCGGCTGGACCAGGCGCGCCGCGAGCGGCTTCCGCGTTGGGCGCCGGCGTCATGACGCAGAGGGCGGGCGGGTAGCAGTTGCGGCGCCGCCAGGCGGGGCGCGGCCGCGGGACCGTTAAGCGGCAGCCTCGCGTTTGGGCTCCGGCTCCCGTTCCGCGGTGGTCCGGCCGCCCCCAGTGTGCGGGCCAACACAAGGCGGCCGCTCCCGGCCAGCTGAAGAGGCCGCGGGGAGTGGGAGGACTCCCGCAGGGCAACCCCTTCTGCTCCCCCAGGAGAAAGGGAGGGGGCAGGACAGAAGAGTGGGGAGATCCGAGAAAAGGAGCCCCCAGAGGCGGCGGTCGGGCGAAGGAATGAGGCTCACGGAACTGCCACTTACCGTTGCCAGGAGTCAGAAGAGCTTGCGAGACTTGAAATGCTGCATGGAGACCAGGGCTTCCCTAGCACCGGGGAGGGGACCCGGGCACATCGTTGGCCACCTCCCAGAGTGGCACTGAAATGAAGTTATAATCCTGTTGTGCCTTTAACTATCGGGCCTTTCATACACTGGACTTCAGACTTGCTGCACTCTCTGAGTGGTGCAGAAGGGAGACTCCCACCTACCACACCCGCTGTCTTTCCTACCCCCGCCACCCGGCAGGACCCTGGATTCCTCATTCACAGCCCTTGGTTTCGCCTAGAGAATGAGGCCCCAACCTGCACCTTCTACGTCAAATCCTCTGCAACGTTGCTTACATTTCTTTTACTCATTCCACTCACCTTCCACGGAAATCTGTTCAGTGCCTTCATCCATGTACACCTTAATGCTGGGAAGAACTGACGCACCTCAGGAAGCTGTCGTTACAAGTGTGTCTAAAAACAGTGCTGTCCCCATACCTGCCCCTGACTCAGCCCACTGGGCAAACATGTTATCTATTGTCATTATTACTCCACTCAAACATGGTGGATACCCACTCTGTGCTTGGTGATCTGCTTGGTTCTGTCAAGGAGACAAAGGATGGCAGACCCTTATCCCTTAACTCAAGTCTCATGGGGGTGGGGAGTGACAGGTCATGTGGGTCACGTTCATTTGCTCCTCTTTTTTTCTTTGTTCTTTAAACACGGGTAGCACCAAAGTCCTCTTGTTCTTTCCCTCTTGTTTCTCGTTCTTTGTGTTAACAAAAGATAATCAGACACATGTCACTTTAGGGACTACTCTGGGCCTGGTAGTTATGGTTCTGCCCTACCTACTTTAGAGGATGTTTATTAGAATCAAAATCAACAGCAGACAATGGCTATGAAAAGCCCTTGGTAAACCATACAGCATTATATACATACTAGATAAAATGTAGAGTACTTGCAGATAACCCATATATTGTCCACTGACCTCGGAGAAGTAAGTGCCCAGGTGAATATCTCTACATCAGTTGTCCACAAGTGCCTTCAGAAAGTGTTTACAATGCATCTTTAAGAAAAAAGTGTCTAAAATGGGGGCACCTGGGTGGCTCAGTTGGTTGAGTGCCTGCCTTTGGCTCAGGTCCTGGGATCCAGCCCCGCAGTGGGCTCCCCACTGAGTGGGGAGCCTTCTTCTCCCTCTCCCTCTGCCTTTTCCCCCTGCTTATGTGTGCACACACACACACAAAAAAGGTGTCTAAAACCAAGTTCAACTTCTCCCCCCAACCCACATGTTGTTTCATTTTTATATTCTATTGGAAATGGCGTTCCTATCACTCAGTTACCCCAGCTAGAAGTTCATTTGTTTAACAAATTTTCATTGATCCAGGCTTGAAAGCTTAGACTCATCATTGATTACTGCCTTTCATCATTACTCCACATAAACCCCCTTTACCAGGTCCTGACCTTGAAAACAGTTGTGCTCAAATATTATCTCTTCTCTGGTGCTTTCATGGTCCTCCTGGTCAAAATCAATCTTCACCTCAGTGCTTCCGTAACACTTGATTTGTTCCATAAGAGTTTCATTGTACTTAATTGTATATCATTAATGCAAGACAGTGGGTGTACCGTAAATGCTAAAAACACTGGATTTAGTGATGACAACATGCTGAAGGAACCTACAGGAAGGGGAGATGGACACCTGTGGGAACTGTCAGATGTAGGAGTCAGGATGTTATGGATGGGCGCGAAAGGCGTCATCCCTGTTAGGGGCGATCAGGAGCATAGGCACGGATATGAACATCCATGTGCTATTTTCAGATAGTAATGAGGAGAGTTGTATCCTTTAAAGGACAGATTTTTTTTTCCAGCTTCATTGAGTTACAATTGACATATCACATTGGGTAAGTTTAAGGTGTACAGCCTGATGATTTGATATGTATATGTGGTGAGATGATTAATACAATAAGGTTAACATCTCCATCACACGTAATTTGCTGAGTGTGTGTGCTCACGTGTGTGATGAGAACATGTAAGATCTACTCTCTTAGTAACTTTCAAGTATATGATACAGTATTGTTAAGGGATAGAATTTTGGGTGATTTAACTTGCTTTGAATGGCACTATATTAAAAGCCATTCGTGAATAGATCATTAAATGATTTTGCCAATGACCTTTTGCATTAACTTTGTACTTTGCAGAGGGTGTGTGTGATGTGGAAATTCTGGAGTCACAGAAATGACCACAGGAAATACCTAATCCAGTTCTCAAATTATATACATCAGACAACTGAGATCTATACTTAAGAGATTTCCTGATTCGTTGGTAAACAATAAACTCTTGAAGGCAGGGTCCATGTGGTATTCACTCTGTATTCTCCTGATGAACCTAACATACTCCCTTTCTGGTAGCACCTACAGCAAAGTTTTGGTGAACAAATGGAAAGGAAATTTTCATCTCCCACGATAAAATTACACATAAAGTTTCCATGCCCAGGATATGTTTGTGCCAGGTTCCATTCAAAATAGTTTATTGGGAGATTAGGTTAGGTGAGGCATAATATTTAAAGTTGAGGGTTAGGGACGCCTAGGTGGCTCAGTTGGTTAAGTGTCAGACTTGGTTTTGGCTCCAGTCATGATGTCATAGATAGTGAGTTTGAGCCCCAGCGTGGGCTCCGTGTTCAGCAAGGAATCTGCCTGAAGGACTCTCTCCCTCTGCCCCTTCCCCCACTTGCACACACTATCTCTGTCTCTAAAATAAATAAATAACTTTTTAATTTTAAAAATAAGGTTGAGGGTTAGATACTATGTAGATTTTGCAACTTAGCAATTTGATCACTATTTTCCTTGGAGTTTGTGCAATAATGAAACAATGCATATGACCTTGGTTCAGCACCTCATTCAGGCAGCTTGTGTCTGTCGGGGCAGAGTTGCAGCACCCCAAGCACCAGCATGTCACAATGGTCTTGGCCAGAGGCATGGCTAGAGAAAGAAGAGCAAGGAAATTTGATTTCAGGATGCATATGGTTGTGTTGGTCAAGGGGGATGCTGCTCCCATTTGTTTGCATTTGGCCTCTTGGGCTATTCATCCAAGTGCCAAGGCCATCACAGCTGCAAGAAATGGTCTAGCAGCCAAATTTACTGCAAAGAAGGAAGGAAATGTCGGGAAGATGGAAAGGCAGATTCTCACTTGTTTCTGCTTGTTGTTACTGTTGTCCTTGTTTTTCTGTCTCTTAACGTAACCAATTCTATTTACTAGCCTCGAAAAGTATGGTGAAAGCGTGATGTTAATTAAGGTATACAACACCAAAAATGAAGATTGAAATAAGTGGATGCTTTGCTTTTTATATTTTATTACCCTTTTCATTAAAAAAAAAAAAGACCTTCCTCAGTTGAATAATTCCAATTAGAATTCTTCATTGAGTCATTCAGTAACGCTGTTTGGAAGCTTTTATGCCTTTCATTGCTCCATAAGGAAATCAAGGCAAGATGTGGGACCATTCCATTTCATCTAATGTAGTGTCAGCCAGAGCCTTCCCATTCAAAATGGTATTATTTTGGAAGACCGTTATTAAAGTACATACAGTTGAACCCAAACAAAATGTAATAAATGGGATCCAAGACTTCAAATGCGACATAAGAATTATTTTTTCTTTCGTGGGAAGGTTGACAGGAGGCAGGCCAGCTTGCCATCTGGGAGTTCTGAGGGTCTAGCTGTGCTGTCCAAACCCCTCCTGGGCTGGCTGTGTTTTGGTGGGAGCTGGTAGGGTTGTCCACCCAGCTGAAATATTGATAGTGATCCTTCTGGCTTCAGTAACTGGCTGGGACTTCCAGGACAGTGGAGTAATTCCAGGAATCTACCACTTAGTTGGCAACTCTTCTGTTGGCCTGACTTAGGGAGATTGGATGGGTAGAAGACTGGACATAAAGGAGCCAACATAGAGGGTGACCATGTCCCCAGCCTGCCTCATTTTCTCCTCCACTCCCCAAGCCAGAGGGTGAGAATTTTAGCAGCCCCTGTGGAACCTCTGTGGAGGACAGGAGTCAATCTCAGATGGCATTGTATATTTAGTATGCACACCTTTACAGTAGAAATAGAAATTTCCAACATTGCGAGAGCAATTAAGCGAATTACAGTAGATACAAATAGCAGACTATAATGCAACCGATAGAAGTGGCATTTTCAGAGAATATAATGATATAACGTAATCGGATGCTAATATAAGTGGGAAAAAATGAGATACAAAATTGTATATAAGTATGGTTTTAATATCATAAAATGTGTGTATGTGTGTGTGTATACATGTAAACGACCAAAAAAGAAAATACACCATACTGTCAAGTGATATATATCAGGGGTGCAGTTTGGATGATGGATGATTTTAAAAATATATTTCTGTGTTTTCTAAATGTTCTAAAATTCATTTGTGTTATGTTTAAGTAATTTTTTTTAAATGCAACCATCTTCCCTGGTTAAATAAACAACACGGTAATAGCATTTAACATACCGGCCCATTCCTATAAGAGAACAGCCTTTTAAGTTATTCCTTGCTATTTATTATAGTTATAGTGTAATTTCGGCAGTGTTGAACTAAGTTTGTATACGTAGGGGGAGGAGAAGCCCACAGAATCCCTAAGAAAAAGGAAGGCTGCAACTATGAGGAAAATAGAAGTAATGTTTTTTCATCAATTAGGCATCATCTTCCCAATGCTTAGGGCATACGGCTTTTTCTTTTCTTTTCTTTTTTTAGAAAAAGTTTGAGATCAGATTAAAAAAAAAAAACTGAATCCAGGGGCACCTGGCTGGCTCAGTCGGTAGAGCATGCAATGCTTGATCTTGGGGTTATGAGTTCGAGCCCCATGTTGGGTGCAGAGATTACTTAAAAATAAAACCTTAAAAAAAAAACTGAATCAGGAAACTATAAAACTAATATTAATGATAAACATTTTATTAACTGCCTGCAAAACATAACATAGTACAGTCAAGTTTATTTGGTTTAGTCAAAATGCCACTACATTTACAAGTAATTTGTGAATTAGCTTTTATTTTAAAGTATACATAATGATTGACTTAAAAAGATAATAAATAGCCGATCAAAAATTAAATGTGAGTCATAGTCAAAAATTCTAAGAGTAAAATTATAAAAATCTTTTCCAAAATATTTTACAGCAAGAGTATTGTATCAAATGTGAGTTATGCATTCCTCTTAGTATGTTTGATACAATGAAGGGGTGGACTCCTACTAAAAACAAGAATGCCCAGCACTTAAGAGAGCTTTTCAAATGCTCTGAGAAGAAGGAGGGTCTATTCTTTGTTAATCCAACAATGTCGATACAAATCTGTGTGACCTTCAGAAGCCAAGGCTGACTGAAAAGACTGGAGGATCAGATTTTAGCCTGAGCCCTTTTCCTGATTAAGAAAAAAAGTCCACAATGTCAAGAAGCAGGAAGCAAGGGGACCCCAGCTGTGTGGAGGCTGCTGAGGACCCTAAATGGGGAGACAGAAAGCCCTGCAAGGTGTCTGTGAATTTGCCCCAATCCCTTATGGCTGTGGCATGAGTTAAGATTGACTATCTTTGAGGAGGTTGGGATTTTCCTCAGTTATTTATTTTTCCATTAACACTTCAGAAAAATGCATTTATGCAACTACTCTTTATTGATTGCACCTACTGTGTGTCAGATGATGTGCTAGGTACCACATACGATTTCTTCCCTCAGAGAGTTTATGGTCTGAGAGGATACAGAGTAGAAGTAAATTACATAATCCTGTAATTACAGATTGTGACGAGGGTTCTGAAGCTAATAAACCTGGTTGGTGCAGGAATAGAAAATAGACAAGAGTGTCAGAGAAAATCTCTCCAAGGAAAAGATATATAAGCCTGCAAGATGAGAAGCAGTAAGCCATGTAAAGAATGGGGTGAAAAGTGGCTTGGAAAGAGGGGCCATCTGTGTGAGCACTTCTGTTCTAGAAGCCAGAGGAAGCCTGTGTTGACAAGGAAGGCAGGGGTCAGGTCATTGAGACCCTGGCAAGAATCTGAATTTTATTCTAAGCGCAGTAGGAGCCCTTGGGAAGCTAATAATTTGTTTGTAAAAAGATCTCAGTGGCATCTATGAGAACAGACTGAAGACACATGAATACCAAAATAGGGAGACAAATAAGAAAACTATACAGGAAACCAGGTAAGAAATGATGGTGGCGTGGACTAAAGTCCTGACAATAAAGATAAAGAAAAAAAATGGACAAATTCATCTGCGAGGGGCAGTAGTGTCTGAAGGTGGATGGGAGTAGAGAAAGCACAAACTTGGCCTTGCTGCCTAAAGGAGTGACTAGCGGAACATCTCAGTCCCTCCGGCATCTGTGTTTTTAACATTCCTGCGATCATGGGGCACTCTGGCTTAAGCCCCTGTTGCTCTTGATGAGAAAGCACCTAAAGAGCAATCTCACCCGAAGTCTGCTTTAATGGTGGTATTCTAAAACACACTATGTTCCATATTGACGCTACACCAAGAAAAACCTAGAGAAATAATCAACGTGTATATCTGAAATACATCCAAAGGAATAGAGCTTGAGATCAGCATAAGGAAAAAGATCACGGCAGTCTTCGTGCTGCCGTATCCCATAGTCAGAGATGGGACGCTTCCCGTGGTCTCTGCCGCCCTTGAGAGCCAAATGGAAGATACCAAACAAAAGCCTTCCTATGCTCGTAGCACCGAGTGCCCGAGTTGGTTAACCCCGTGCAGGTCCAGTCCATCCACCCAGGGGGAAGAACTGAAGTTGGAAAGAGGAACAAGGGGTCCTGGTGAGATTCCCTTTCCTATGCAGGTTCTTTCCCCTCCCCCCTCACTGCTCTCGGTTCCTGAAATGAGCTGTTTCCACCTCCCGCCGAAGCAGACCCAGAGCGATCAGTCAGGAGACGCCCTATCTAAGGCTGTGTGCTTCACACCCCTCCTCCCAAACCTGCGGAGCCCCGTTTCCACACCCCATTTTGACCCCAGAGAGAGATCTCAAAGTCTGCAAATCCACTGACCTTTCTCTGTCACCTGTACAGAGACCCCGGAATCCTATGTCTGAGTTTTTTCAGTTTTGAGTTTGGGTGCTTAGTATGTCAAGTTCTGGTTACTTTCAGTTATAATAATTTGGTGTCTATTTGTCACCTTATCGAGATCTGTCTTAGTCACTTTGTCAGGTCTCTTAAAATCTTGAAAGGAGGGGAGTTGGACTTCATGGGTTGCTTAGACTCAGAGGAGCTCCTTTGAATTTCCCTTATGTATTTTTAGTGCCTGCTAACATCCAAATGTTATACTGAAAGGAAGCTATAGATGATGTCATTGTTACATAAAATTCTAGGCCTGAATTTTAAAGATAGGAGACTGTTGATCATTCATAATACTCATGCCCTGTGTTGGTGCTTTCACCTTAAATATGGCATGGTTCTAGAGAGTTGTTGGAAAACTCACTTTCAATAAGGAACTCTGCTTTGCTTTTATTAATTTGGGCTTTTTCGGTTTTAGGTTTCATCCTCAAATTTTAAGTAGGTCATAATAATGATATTTTAAAATGTGATGAAATAGAACTCAGGGACTAATCTGAAGTCAGAAATAGCTTTATTATCATTTTTTTCCCTCACTCATTCATCACGTATGTGTGGAAATCCTAGAAGATTCTGGGCACAAAGATGAATAAGACACATTCCTTGCCCTTGAGGAACCCATAGTTTAGTGGAGACCCTAAACCCATGAGCCAATCATTTTCAATACTACGTGGTATATATGCCGTGGCAAGAGTGTCTGGGTAACTGCAAGACCACTCCATTGCCTGTGGGGGTGGAGGAGGGACAGGAAAGAAGGTGGTCCTGAAATGATGGTGCTTGAGTTTAAAAAAAGGTTTATGCAGCATTGTGACAGCATTTTTAAATTTCACTATTGTATTTGTACAAAAAGTAGCTAAATACCAAAAGTTCAAACCAGAAGAAGGCCATGGACAAAAAAGGGAAAGTCCCGCCCTCCCACATCCCCTCTACTCCCATTTGCATAAATGGGAATGTACTTTACATTGTGTTTTATGGCTTGCTTCCTTTCCACTTAACACTATGCCTTGGAGATCTTTCCACATTGGAGCAACAGGGACTGGTCTCATTATCACCAATCTCATGCATACAAAACTGTCATTTTTTTTAATCCATCTTGCACTTCATTTCGCTCTTAGCTCAGTTCTTAGGTGACTACCAGAGAACTTAATCGCACACTCAGTGAAGGCAGATTTTCCCTCTTCTTAGGAGTAAGTAGGATGGGGGCAGGTGGCTTCTGTGTTATGGCTTAGGGGTGAAGACCATTGAAGATGGTGGGTAGCCGCATCTCCTGGGTTTTACCCAGATGACCTCATCACACTGTGGTCTCTTGTACTCCGGCCTCATGCTCTGGAAACTTCTCAGCCAGATTCCAGTTCCCTTCAGGTCTGTCCTTCCCCTCCCCGCCCAGCTGCCTCTGCCTCACTAAGAGGATCCCAGGGGCTTTGGGCTGCCCTGGCCCTTCCACATGGAACCTCAGTCAGTCAGCGCTACTCCATGTCCTGGTCCTGCCCTGGTTCTTGGAGATGCAGCTTCTAGCCTCCTGGCACACACCGGATAATCCAGGCCTAGATCTTTCCGATCAGGAACACCTCCAGGTCCACACCAGGGGTCCATTCTGCTGCTTTCTTACCCTGTTTAAAGATTTTCTTTTAAGTAATTTCTACACCCAACATGGGCCTCGAACTTACGACTCTGAGATCAAGAGCTGCATGCTCCACCAACTAGGCTGCTAGGCACCCCAAAGCCAAGAGTGTTTTTTCCCATCTCCTTCTAAAAAGCATGTGTTCATCACAAACTATTATTTAAGGATAAACTTTATACTCAAAGCCTTTTAGCTACACAAAAACCTACCTACATTTTTTTTTTAATTTTTAAAAGTTCAGCTCTTGCAAGCAAATGCCTTGGCTGTCAACACTATTACCTTCGCTGTGGGTTTTGATGAACTATTTTGGAAGGAAAAGCCAAGGATTTTAACTTTACAGGTGTTGCTTTTTGGCCTTTCTCTGCGGCAATTAGGCATGTGCATTGTCACTGCCCAGATACATATCAGATAGACATAGTAGAATGGTTGTTGTGAGGATTAATATAAGTTAAACCACATGTTAATATATTGTATAATAATATATAATTAATATAAAGTAAATGTAAATGTATTTATATGAAATACTGTATTTTTTTCTTTTTTTTTAAAGAGTTTATTTATTTATTTGAGAGAGAGAGAGACAGACAGAAATAGTGACAGCATGAGTGGGGAGGAGAGGGAGAAGCAGGCTCCCCGCTGAGCAGGGAGCCTGATGTGGGACTCGATGCCAGGACCCCAGAAACATGACCTGAGCTGAAGGCAGACGCTCAACCGACTGAGCCACCCAGGCGCCCCTATATGAAATACTTTAATATAAATTAAATAAACACAAAGCGCTTTTTACAGTGCCCGGCACGTAGTAAGTACTAGATAGATATTACCATTATTATTCTTCATTTAACAAATATTTACTGAGCATCTACTATGTGCCAGAGCCTATATGAAGCACTGGAATAGAGAATAACACCAATTAACATACCTGTCCTCATGGAGCTTGCAGAGTAGGGAAATACAGAGTATGTTAAACGGGGAAATAACCAAGGAGAAGCATAAAGCATAAAGAGCATGCTTGGGGGAAAGCTCCAACCTGAGGAGGAAGGGAGCAAGCCAGGCAGTTACCTGAAGGAAGAGTTTGCAGAATGCCTGCAGGTACTAAGGCTCTCACACAGAAAGTTAAAAGAAATTACTGAGAATGAAAAGCCATGGGGTTATGTTCCAAAATATTATCCTACTACATGAGTATCTACAGAAGGACAGAAGAACTTTCTAACTACTTGGTGGTTCCATGGTGAGGCAGGGGTTGGCCAACTCTTTCCTGAGGGCCAATTCTGGCCGCTACCTATTTCTGTAAATAAAGTTTTATGGCAACACAGGCATACCCCTTGTTTATGTGTCATCTCTAGCTGCTTCAGGCCACAACGGGGTTGTATTCAGAGTTGAATAGCTGTGATGCAGACCATATGACCTGCAAAGCCTAAAATGAAATAATTACTACCTGGCTGAAAAAAAGTTTGCCAACTCTTTTTTTTTTTTTAAGATTTTTATTTATTTATTTGAGAGAGAGAGAGAATGAGAGAGAGAGCATGAGAAGGAGGAGGCTCAGAGGGAGAAGCAGACTCCCCGCCGAGCAGGGAGCCCGATGCGGGACTTGATCCAGGCACGCCAGGATCATGACCTGAGCCGAAGGCAGTCGCTTAACCAACTGAGCCACCCAGGCGCCCAAAAGTTTGCCAACTCTTGTTTCTTCTTTTTCAAGATTTTATTTATTTGAGAGAGAGACAGAGAGAGCACGAGCAGGGGCTGGGGAGGTGGGGGCTGGGGGAGGGGGCAGAAGGAGAGGGAGAGGGACAAGCAGACTCCCACTGAGAGCGGAGCTGGTCACAGGGCTGGACACAGGGGGCTCGATCTCAGGACCCTGAGATCATGACCCAGGTGGAAGTCAGACACTTAACTGACTGAGCCACCCAGGAGCCCCAAGTTTGCCAACTCTTGGTATGCAGGTACTGTCACCTATTTTTTTATTATTATTATTTTAGTACGCTCTATGCTCAATGCCATGTGTGAATTCACAGCCCCGAGATTAAGAGTCTCATGCTCTACCCAGCACTGTCACTTGCTTAACATGTTCCCTACTGCTCAACAAGTTATATAAATACTCTTTTGGTCACAAGATTTACAAACTTGTTTTAAATTAGTTTTAGCAAAGTTAGGGAAATTACTGGTTTACTGAAATGGAAGATTCAGGCATAGCTGGAACTAGAAATGGAATGATTGTTTCAGACATCAATGTTTCCATCTCTCGATGAGCCTGTGTGTGTGTGTGTGTGTGTGTGTGTGTGTGTGTGTGTGTGTGTGTTGGTTTCATCCTGACATCCTGACATGTGCCAGAGAAGATGGCCCCTGACAGCCCGTAGTTTAACAGCTACCCTGCCAAGATAGCTTCTTTGTACCAGTGTCCATCTATCAGTTCTAGAGCAAGTCTCAGATTGGCCCTGTTGGACTCAGTACCCGCTTCTAGATCTATCACTGGGTCCAAGTGCTTGGCCAAATGCCGTGGTTGGCCAGGCCTCAGCCCTGTGCTCACCATTGTGCCCAGATAGAGGAAGGAGCTTGTATTAATCAGGGTTCTCCAGGGAAACAGAACCAATAGGAGATACATATAGAGATAGAGATAGAGAGAAAGAAGTTGATTATGAGGGATTGGCTCACGAGAGTATAGAGGCTGAGAAGCCTCATGACTGGCCCAGGAAGGCTGTTGTTCTAGTCTAAACTCAAAAGTTTTGAGAACCAGGGGGCCACTGGTGTTAAGTCCCAGTACAGGCCAGAGACCTGAGAACCAGAAACACTGATGTCCAAGCATGGTTGTCCGAGCTCAAGCAGAGAGCTGATCTGCTCTTCCTCTGCCTTTTTGTTCTACTCAGGACCTCAGAGGATTGGATAATGCCCACCCACATTGGTGAGGGGGGCTTTCTTTACTTAGTCTACTGATTCAAATGCTAATCTCTTCCAGAAACACCCATACAGTCACTCTCAGAAATACTGTATTACCAGCTATCTGGGCATCCCTTAACCCAGTCAGGCTGACATAAATGAACTTCATAGAGCTCTTTTGAATGACAGCACCACTGGCACTAAGACATGGAAAGAGGTGGTTTCCCAAAAGAAGGAATGCTGAGCAGATTACAAAACAGCACATGTACTGCTGTTTGCAGTTTTTCGTTATTAAAAATGTTTCAAGGGGCGCCTGGCTGCCTCAGTTGGTGGAGCATGCAGCTCTTGATCTCAGGGTTGTGAGTTTGAGCCTCGAATTAGGTGTAGAGATTACTTAAAAAAATAAAATCTTAAAAAAAAAGTTTCAGGGGCGCCTGGGTGGCTCAGTTGGTTAAGCATCTGACTCTTGATTTCGGCTCAGGTCATGATCTCAGGATCCTGAGATTGAGTCCCATGTTGGACTCTGCGTTCAGTGGGGAGTCTGCTTGAGATTCTCTCTCTCCCTCTTCCTCTGCCCCTCCCCCTTTTTTAAAAAAGTTTCAATGAACTGCTATATACATATAAATATATATATATATGTATATATATATATAAAATCTGTTTCTACATATGTACTAGCATTTCTCTAAGACTGGTACCTACAGGTGGAATGGACAGATTATGGCAAATTGCTTTCCAAAAATGATTTACCAGTTTATCTTCTGACAGTTCATGAAATGCTCTTTTTCCCACACCCTCACCAACACTGGATACTATCAGTCCTTGAAAATGTTGCCAATCTAATGAGCAAAACAGGACATTTAAGGTTTGTTTTTGTTTTTTTGTTTTTAGTTCGTATTTCCTAATTAGAACTCAGGCAAGGCATCTTTTCATGTTTACTGACTGCTGTAGGTCAGGTCCTGGGAAGCAGATGCTGAGATGGAGATGTGGGTGCCTGTGTTTATTAAGGAGTGCTCTTTTGATTAACACCCACGGGGGAAAGGAAGGAAGTGGGATTAGGCAGAGGGAAAGTTGGGATGCTTGGCTAAGGTCTCCGCTGACTTCCTGGTTATCTCTGAAGCTAGGAGGGCCCTTGGGAGTTGTCCTGAGTTAGAGCATGGTAGCCAAGCCTTTATAACCCCTGCTTCCCCCAGTCATTGGATGAGGGCTGCCCTAGGAAGATACATAACCTTTGGGTGAGGTGACTCTTCCAGCAAGGAGCATTCCCAGAGAGGGCTGACAGCTGAGGGCAGGCAGCCAGCAACTCCCCAGCAGCTGGCGGAATAAATCCATCAGGACTGGAGCATAGCATAGTATGCATTACACTAAGTATATTTATTAATTTGTGAATTGCCTGTTCATACATAGTCTTGCTGGTTCTTTAGTGATTTGTAGTGGTGCTTTATTCTGGGTATAATCCTTTATATATTATACATATTGCAAATATTTTATTTCAGTCTATTGCTGCTTCAACATTGTTGAGGGGTCATTTATTTTAAAAATATATTACATTTTTTTAAGAGTTTATTTGTTAGAGAGAGAGAGAGCACAAGCACAAGGAAGGGGAGCAGCAGAGGGAGAGGAAGAAGCAGGCTCCCTGCTGAGCAAGGAGCCCCACGCGGGGCTCCATCCCAGGACCCTGGGATCATGACCTGAGCCGAAGGCAGACACTTAACTGACTGAGCCACCCAGGTGTCCCTCTTTATATTTTTAAATCGTCAAATTTGTCATTTCCCTTCTCTAAATGTATAAAAATATTTTATATTTTTTGAATACTTCTATGCTTTTAAAAAAATGTCTATAGCTCTTAAATTCCTCTGGAGTTTATGTTTTGTTCATGGTAAGAAGTAATGTCCTAGCACCATGTAGTCAAAGATTTTATTTATTTATTAGAGAAAGAGAGAGCACCCAAGTAGGGAGGAACAGAGGGGGAGGGAGAAGGAGAAAGAATCTGAAGCATCCTCAGGCTGAGCATGGAGCCCACGTGGGGGCTCGATCTCAGGACTGTGAGATTGTGACCTGAGCCGAAACCAAGAGTCTGACACTGGACCAACTAAGACACCCAGGCTCCCCAGCACCATGTATTTAATAGACTATTCTCTACCAACTGATGTAAAAAGACATGCATACTAGAATTTAAGTTTTTACTTAAATGGGAATATGTCTTGACTCTGCAACTCCAGTTATCTTTTTTCTAGTTTTCTCTTAATATTTTATTTTTAAAACACTGTATTTTTCTATTTTGGTATCAGGATGGTCAATCTTTCAATATGATGGAATTTTTTCACAATTTCTTGGCTATACTTAAGCATTTTTTTTAAGTAGGCTCCACGCCCAACATAGGGCTTGAACTCACAACACTGAGATTAAGAGTCACATGCTCTACAGGCTGAGCCAGCCAGGCACCCCAAGCATTTTGTCTTTCTGATGAACTTGTCTTGTTGAATGCACCAAATTTACAGACTAAATTGAAATGTTACAACTTTACAACATTGAGACTTCTCATCTAAGAACATATATTTCTATTTTTTAAAGTTTTCTTTTTATTACCTTCAGTAAAATTTTATAATTTCCTTTACATAGGGCTTATACATTTTCTTTTAAGATTCTGTTTATTTATTTGAGAGAGAGAGAGAGAGAGAGACTGAGAATGAGCATGGGGAAGGACAGAGGGAGAAGCAGATTCCCGACTGATCAGGGAGCGGTATGTGGGGCTCGATCCCAGGACCCCGAGATCATGACCTGAGCCAAAGGCAGACAATTAACTGACTGAGCCACCCAGGCGCCCCGGCCTCATACATTTCTTGTTAGGTTTACTTCTTTTTAAGTTTTTTTTGTTGTTGTTTAAATTTTAATTTCAGGGTGTGCCTGGGTGGCTCAGTCTGTAGAGTTAAGTGTCTGTCTTCTCAGGTCATTTAAAAATATCAGTAGTTAGGTTTGCTTCTAAATACTTTTTTCCCTCCCCTGTGTCAATGGAATTTGTTTTCTTCCAATGATATTATACATGTAACAATCTGCTGGTTTGGTTACTACCATTTTATTGTGTCTAGGTTCATAAGTGAGATTGGTTTATAATGACGATCTTTTTTTCCCCCCAGGGTCATCTGTTTTAATAAAAAAAAATAAGGTTTGTGTCCTTAAAAGTTGTATTTATCTACAACTGTAAGCAGGTATCATCAACTAGATTCTACTTTTCTATAAAAGTCAACCTTGTGTCATTCATGAGCTCAGGGAGCAAGTCACATTAAAGGTCAATGAATGATTGCAGATTATGTCTGCATCTTGAGAGCTTCATGCTATAAGTAAGGTGCTCACATTTCTAACCAGGGCATATTACTCTGCCGGGAAGAAATGGTGTTTATATTAGTGCCTCACAGACCAGGTGCAAATCGTTAAGTCCTTGGCAGCCTGTGGGATCAACTTAAAAAAAAATTTAGTGTTTTTTGTTTGTTAATGTTTGCTTTTTATATTCCATCACTAAAAACCAAATATTTTTCACTAATCAGTTCAAATTCCTGTGGACTATGTTCTGTTCATAAAACCCTTGATTGGCCTTCGTTGCATTTTCTGCTACTTTGAACCACCAAACTATGTCCTTAAAATGCTCTGTGTTAAAGTCTCCCACCCCAACCCTCCCCCAGGTGACATACTAGGTAACTACTGAGCAAGCTTCTCACAGAGCAAAGTAGAACTGGGTGGAGTGGGGTGGGGAGATGGGCGTGTTCCTACAAGCATCTGTTTGAGGGAATCAGAGAGCTCAAAGTTGTAAAGTATTTCTAATTTAAGATGGAGAACAAGATGGAGATCCATGGAAGTAGGGTGCTTTCCCCGAGGGACACTTACAAATTCCCAGACAGGTGACTGAAAGACGGAGTAGTTCTTTTTAGGCTTTTGTGGTTAGGGGTCACAATTTAGAGTAGCAGGCTCTCAATGCTAGTCACCCTGGTACATCCTCTTATCTTCTGTTTGGCACTCAACTTGACCCTACCCAGAAGTAAAGGGGAACTGGAAGCAGAGAGGCCTCAATTACACTCGAGCCCATCTACTAGTCATTTAAGTGGCTGTAGGGGCTCCTGATATTAGAACTATCAAATATAGAATTAAAAAACAATGCTTACTGGGGCGCCTGGGTGGCTCAGTCAGTTAAGTGCCCAACTCTTGATTTTTGGCTCAAGTCATGATCTCAGGGTCCTGGGATGGAGCCCCGTATTGGGCTCCCTGCTCAGCACCAAGTCGGCTTCTTCCTCTCCCTCTGCTCCCCTCCCCCATCTCTCTAAATAAATAAATAAATAAATAAATAAATAAATAAATAAATAAATGTTACATGGTTTTGGTAACAAATTGGGATTTTTTTCAGAAGTTTACATGTTTTTCTATCATATTTAAATAAAATATTCACATGATCTCTAAAGGTATAGCAGAAACCACTCATAAACCTCTCTTGGCACAGCAGCTATTTCAGGGTTTTTTTTTGGGGGGGGTAGTTACCTACCTGTTCAGTTTTCTATCTCCTTGACTCAATTTTGATAATATACATGTTTCTAGAAAATTAACCACTTAGGTTTTATATCTTATTAATATAAATTTCTGCATGGTATCCTCATGAAATTAATAACTTTTATACCTGTAGTTATATATAATTTCAAGATGTGTTTTGTTTTTTTTCCTGATCCTCTTTGACAAAATTCTAACTCTTTACTCTTCCTTCCAAAAAAAGTTTTGCTGGTTTTATGGATTATATCACTTGTTCTGGGTTTTTTTTTTAAATACATTTTCAGCTTTTAAATTTCTTAATTCCTTTCTGTGGATTATTTTATTCTTTTTCTGTATTCTTGAATTGAATGGTTCAATGTTTTATTTATTTATAATCTTACTTCTTTTCTAATATATGCCTTTAAATAAGTCAATTCACTTTTCTCTGGTTATCAGTCTGCTCATGTCTCAGAGTTTTAATGTTTTCTCATTCTTGCTCTTTTCTTTTTTTTTTTGTTTTGTTTTACAATTTTTTTTTTTTTTAAAGTAGACTCCACATGGAGTCTGGGAGGCTCAGTTGGTTAAGCGTCTCCCTTCATCTCAGGTCATGATCTCAGGGTCCTGGGATCAAGCCCCACGTCGGGCTCTCTGCTCAGCGGGGAGCCTCCTTCTCCCTCTGCTCCTCCCCCTTGCTCATGCACTGTCTCTTTCTCAAATAAATAAAATCTTAAAAAAAAATAAAGTAGTCTCCACGGCCAACATGAGGATTCAACTCATGACCCTGAGATCAAGAGTCGCATGCTCAACTGACTGAGCCAGCCAGGCGCCCCTTTTACTTTCTTAAATAGTTTGTAATTTTATTGTAAATGTCCTTTTGAACCTTACAGCTACTTGGAAATGAAGGACAAAATGCAACAAAAAATATTTTTAGTCAATAGCTCAGCTGAAATGAAAAAGAAATCTCCAGAGGCCAGAAATAAAGAATGAAATGATTTAAGTGAGAATGATGTCATGTTTGCCATGTTTCCCACAGCTGACAGGAAAAAGGCCTGAGGGGTAGTCTGCTAAGGTTTTTTTTTTTAAAGCCTAGGCATCATGACCTTGGGTTTGTACAGGTTTGAAAGCTGGAACTGAGCTATGTGGGTAAAGCCTGACCTCAAAAGTCTGCCCTGTCCATGAAAACAATAATAGAAAGAAGTCTGCACACTTGCCTGGCAAAGGGGCAAAGAAGTTTGCCGTTCATCTAGGTGAGGGGTCAGCCAGTCGACTTTGGGCAGATCTGCTACCACCATGGGAAAACGTAAGCATTTTAGCCAGACTTTATTTCCTCTTGTGCTGTAACAAATTACAATAAATTTGATAGAACACTGCAGAATGCCAGGGGCCTGTCTCTCTCTTCTTAGATCAAGTGAGAGGTCCCTCCAAGAGAACTTGGCATGGGAATTTGGAAGAGGCAGCAAATGAATGGCTTAAAACAGAATTTGTTCTTTTACAGTTCTGGAGGTCAGAAGTCTGGAATGGGTTTCATCAGGCTCAACTCAAGGTGTTAACACAGCTGTGTGTTTGGAACTTTATACTTTGTCATTCTTTAAGACCTGCACTTATGGTACGTTCTTCTGGAGAGGATTCTAGCTTGGGTTTTTTGCCATACAAATAGTGTGAATTGGGCTCCCGGAGCTGGGTGAGTGCCTGCTGGGCTACAAATGCTCAGGAGACTTTTCCACCCTCTCTTTTAAAAATTATTTATTTATTTATTCGTTTGATTTTATTGAAGAATAGTTGGCACCCAATGTTATGTTAGTTTCAGGTGTACAACACACTGATTTGATCAAACCTCTCTTGTTGCTCTACCCAGAGCCAAGGCCAAAAGAGGCAAGTGTTCTTTTTCAAGGTATATCTTTTCTAGTTCACCCACTTATGATGTCATCTTTAAGGGAAGGTCCTGGTTTTTGTGGGCAACCCCTAGTTTGACCCTTTATTCTGTTGGCTTTCAGATCCTGGGCCATCAGGGACCTGCAGATGCTCTCAGGTTAAACGCTAGTTTGAGTGAATGTGAAATCATGCTGTCTAGCATTTTGTGGCCTGTCATTGTTTTCTCTCACTTTCTCGACTACAGAGAAACATCTTTTTGAAATATATTATTTCGTGGGGTGCCTGGGTAGCTCAGTGGGTTAAGTGTCAGCTTTTGGTTTCGGCTCAGGTCACAATCTCAGGGTCATGAGATGGAGTCCCACGTCACGCTACCCACGGGATGTGGAGCCCTCTTAAGATTCTCTCTCTCCCTCTGCCCCTCCTTCCTCAAAAAATAGTTTGAAATATATGATTTCTCATTTCTATCATTTAAAAATTGTTCTGTACCTGGATGGTTATACCATATTTACCAAATTGTTGGAAACAGAAGTCAGGAGACAATATTTTAAAGGATAATAATTGAGAATTTTTTAGAAGCTTATAAAGGCTCTAATTTAAGAGGATACCTAGTCTAGAGCAGAATGAATTAAAATATCAGCAGCTAATCACCATTATTGTAAACTGTATAATGTCAAAGACAAGGAAAAATATAAAAGCTAGATAAAGAAGTCACCTAAAAAGAATGACAGTTAGGGGCTCCTGACTGGCTCAGTCGTTAGAGCATGAGACTCTTGATCTTAGGGTCATGAGTTCGAGCCCCACATTAGGTATGGAGATTACTTTAAAAAATGATAAAGAATGACAGTTAAACTGATAGCATATCTCTCATTTGCAATATGAGATGTCATGTGACAATGGATTATGGAGGGAAAGTAACTATCAATCTAGGAATGTGTTCTGAACTAAACTACACCGTATCTCTTCCATCAGATTGGCACAGATTTTTAAAAATTTAACTATACAAAGTATAGGCTGTGATGTGAGGTAATCAAATCTTAGCCCTGCCAGTGGAGTGTAAATTGGTGCAACTTAGCACAATTTGGCAATAACTGGTGACACTGAAGATGTATATTCCTTGTGACTCAGCAATCTTCTCTGGGAAATGCTTCTACATATATCTACAAAAGTGTATACAAATGTGCACTCCACAGAATGATTGCAATGGCAAAAAATTAGGAACAACCTAAATATTCATGAGTAAGAGAATGGATACTGAACTTAAGACTTCCTAGCAGCTAAAATGAATGAACTTGGTGTTATACATTTAAATATTTACATTGTATGTCAAACATATCTCAGTAAAGCTAGAAAAAAATAAATGGATATAGCTTGGCTACTTTATTTATTTTTAAAGATTTTATTTATTTATTTGACAGAGAGAGAGAGAGAACACAAGCAGGTGGAGTGGCAGGCAGAGGGAGAGGGAGAAGCAGACTCCCCACTGAGCAGAGAGCCCAACTTGGGGCTGTGGGATCATGACCTGAGCCGAAGGCAGATGCTTAACCCACTGAGCCACCCAGGCGCCCCTTGGCTACTTTATTTTGAATTCAAAAAATATCACAGGAAGAGACACATTTATATAAATTAAGAACAGCAGACATAGAACAAAGCTTTCTGCCCTCCCCGTATCTGGCTGAAAGCAGGACATCACATTTCCATTTGTAAAGGTGTCGTTCTCTCCGGTACCAAAGAAGGAAAATTGCTGTTGTTGCTGGTGGTGGTGGTTTCTTTTATTTAACTTTTTTTTTTTCAGTTTTATTGGAATATAATTGACATATAACATTGTGTTAGTTTAGGGTATTCAAGATAATGAGTTGAGATATATATACTGCAAAATGATTACCACAAGTTTAGTTACCACATAGTTGCAAACCTTTTTTTCTTATGATGAGAACTTTTTAAAAATTCACTCATAGCAACTTTCAAATACACAATAGAGTATTGTTAAATATAATCACCAGTTCTGCATAGAGAACAACTCTTACTCACTGGGACTCATTCCCAGAGGAGACTCCAGACTCAGCCAGAGAAAGGATTCTGCATGACAAATCTTATGCAACAGCCCTTATCTTCCAGTATTTTCCTCATATGTTTACCTTCCCACAGCTTACCACCCCTAAGAGCCTAAATCCCTATTCCTCTGTCTTGTCACTTCTCTACAAATGTATAGTTCTTTGTTAAAATGCTGTATAAGCCCCCAGTTCTAACTCAGTTTGAGTTACTCATCACTGAGTTTCTACCAAGCATGTTAATAAACTCTGTTTTTCTCTTGTTAATCTGTCTTTTGTCAGTTTAATTTTCAGACGCCCAGCCACAGAACCTAGGAGGGAAGAGGAAAGGTTTTTTTCCTCCCTTACAATGTATATATTAAAAATACATAAAACAATCCCATATATTATTTATGGAAACATCTATATGTAATGAAAGTATAAAAAACAAGGTGGCAGGGCACCTGGGTGGCTCAGTTGGGGTTAAGTATCTGCCTTCAGCTCGGGTCATGATCTCAGGGTCCTGGGATGGAGCCCTGAGCCCAATGGGCTCCCTGCTCAGCAGGGAGTCCGCTTCTCCTTCTCCCTCTCCTGAGCACATGCGCGCTCTCTCTCTCTCTCAAAAAAAAGATAAAATCTTAAAAAAAAATAAGGTGGGAAATTCACATTTTAGTAAGGATAGTTGTTACCTTCAGGGAAGGGCAGAGGTAAATGGGATAAGAAAGCGTTGCTGTATCTCTCACATTTTATTTCTCAAAAACAAAAAGATCTAAACAAACATTAAGGCAAGTTAGCCATTAAACAGTCTCATTGGCAGGTACATGCTGTTGAATTGTACTTTTTATTTGGAAATATAACGTACACAAGAGGATAAATACGACTATTTAATGCATTTTTCCTAATATTTGGTATAGATTTTTTCTTTCTTTTTTTCCCTTAATTTTATTTTTAAGTAATCTCTATACCCACCATGGGGCTCAAACTCACAACCCCAAGATCAAGAGTCGCATGCTCCACTGACTGAGCCAGCCAGTGACCCGGGTACAGATTTTCTTAAAATATAACTCTTCAATTAAATTTATTGATTATGTAAGTTTAATTCTCTACATTTTTACTTATTTTTAATCTATTTACTTCTAAGGTGTTTTGTCAAATTTTCTTTTATATTAAAGCAGTTCTTACATGTTTTGAAGTTACAACATTAGGTGGCTAAAGGTTAATGACTTTTGCATATTTCTGGTAAAAATCATATTTATCAATATGAAATATCTTCCTTTATTTTTTAAATACTTTTTACTTTTTCTAATTTTAATTACTTTTCGGTTAGCACACTGTTTTTTGTCCCTTCCTTCCTTTCCTTTTTTTTTTAATTTGAATAACGTTGATGTCCCTTCATTTTTAAACCATGTCATTTTTGTAACTCTTGCTAATAGAATTGCTGGATTTGCTCTCTGCTTGCCGTTCAAATGTACTTAGGTATACACTGCTACGTAAGGAACCACTCCCAAACTCAAAACAACTACCTTTTTGTCTGCTTCCTATTTCAGTGGGTCAGCACTTTGGGCTGGGTTCAGCTGGGGGGTTCTTCTACTGCTTCTGCCTGGGACATCTGATGCAGGTGTGATTATTCGGTGCCTCAACTGAGACCTCAGTCACATGTGTGGCTGTTGGTGCTGACTCTCAGCTGGACCTCTCTCCACACATGGTCTCCAGTTCTCAAGGAGGGTCGCGTGAGCCTCTTCAGTCATAGCTCTTTACCAAGAGGGTGAGATAGTGGAAGCAGCAAAGCATCGTGCATCCTGAGCTCAGAAGACCCATGACATCCCTTCTTCATCACTGTGCTGGTCAAAGCAAGTCATGAGGCCAGCCTGGATTTGGAGGGTGGAGAAGGAAATGCCACCACTTGATGGGGGAAATGGCAAAGTATCATTACAATGATACATTACAATGGGTCAGGTGGACAGGGTGTGAGGGATTATTTCACCATCCCTGCAGGCAATCTACCCTAATGTCAGACTGATCAAGTATGTGCTTTGTTTGTTTTTTTTGGTTCTAGCGGTTTGGAAATTATCTCTACTCTTGAAATGTCATAATTAAAATTGTAACCTATACATTCGATCCATTTACTCTATCCATATCTTTTCTTTCTTTATTTTTTTTAAAGTAAGCTTTATGCCCAACATGGGGATCGAACTCACAACCCCAAGATCAAGAGTCGCATGTGCTACCGACTGAGGCAGCCAGGGGCCCCCCATCCACATCCTCTCTTAGCCTTATCCACCGTACTCTTCCCTGTGAGGCTGATCTGTATGGACCTCAGCTGGGGGCTTCCTTGCCCTCTGACTTATGATGGAGTTTGGCAAGTGGGGAGCCTTAGCAGGAGATCAGAGGAAAGGAAGGCAGTGAGGCTGGAGTATTGATTCCCCAGCTCCCTCCCTTTGTAAGTGATCATTCATGTTCCCCAGAGATGCTAGTTCTGCTTGTATCCGGGGACTGTGGGAAGGGACAAAATGCTTCTGTGTGAAGTGTACCAGCAGCTTGCCATGTAGGTGTGGTGTTTCCCTGTTTCCTGTGAGTGTTACCATTTACCTTGGGGTGCTACTTTTCTCTCAAGCCCAACACACACATTCTCTGCTCGAACCTGAGTTTAAGGCAACGTTGCCCATTGCAAAGCAAAAAAGAAGAAGACAAGGGAGGAGCTTCATTGTAAGGACTGTCCCTAATGCCATGCCTCAATTAATCAACCTCATGGTCAACTCAGGGCTCCCATCCATTTGGTCTTTGTGTTCATTGCCTCTGAACTTGATGTGCCTCTGGAATACTCCCATGTATGGCATTATGCCTACTCACCTTGAAAGGTCTGCATTCTCATCTATAGGGACCACTATAGTGCATCTTGTTTGTCAATATAGGACACTTTGAAAAAATTTAATCCAGGCTCAAAGCTTATGTTTACCCAGTGCTGTTGGTCTATCTCCATAAATTTTGTTGCTAAGTTGACTATTTTAGAAAAATGTGCGAAAGTGCCACCCTTAAACGTTTTATTATAAATGTGGCTATTTTTCTTGACTCAGAGGGTACAATACCATGAAAACTGCTTGTTTAGTTAAGTGATGATTTTGGATAAGAATTAGACAATTGCTGGAGTGCCTGGGTGGCTCAGTTGTTAAGCGTCTGCCTTCAGCTCAGGTCATGATCCCAGGGTCCTGGGATTGAGCCCTGCATTGGGCTCCCTGCTCAGCGGGACGCCTGCTTCTCCCTCTCCCACTCCCCCTGCTTTTGTTCCTGCTCTTGCTATCTCTCTTTCTGTCAAATAAATAAATAAAGTCTTAAAAAAAATAAAAGAATTAGACAATTGTTGGGGTGCCTGGCTAGCTCAGTTGATGGAGCATGTGACTCGATCTCAGGGTTGTGAGTTTGAACCCCACGTTTGGTGTAGATACTACTAAAAAAAAAAAAACTTAAAAAAAAAGAGACAATTATTCAACTAAATTGCACAGATAGCCAGGAATTTTGCACTATTGCTTTTGTGACATAACAGATGTATGGCCCTCGGTGGTAAATACAGGATGAGAGTTCAATATGGAAAATCATTCCAAATGGAAGGTGTGATTTGGTACAGATAGATATCCTACAATTAAATTCTTGCAAATGCACATTTTGCATTACCTTGATAATGTTTACATTGTTTAAAACAACTGAAAATCACTGACTTTCATGGGTTCCTCAAAAATAAGTCTTTGAAATTACAAGAAATGTATATATATATTGGTCTCTGCCCTTAGTTCCTAACACAGGGCTCCTGAGATCCTTATAAATAGGGGTTCCAGGGGAATCTTTTGTTCCAATGCTTATTCTTTGACCCTGGTTCCTGGAACAGGGGACCTAAAATTCTTATAATTTCCAAAAGGATAAGAGGACTAAGAATACCTTTTTTTCTAATATTTGGTCTTTAACCCTGGTTCCTGGTCTTCATAGTATTCCTAAATCCCTTGGTATTTCCTGGGGGATAGCAGTGTCTTTTGTTCTAATGAGGTGACTCTTGGTGGGCTCCTGGATGGGGGCTGGTCACCAGAGAGCCAAACCATGATCACAAGCTTGGAATTTCCAGCCCCACCCCCCATTCTCTACAGAGGGAAGAAGGGCTGGAAATGGAGTTAATAATTGATCAGGGCTACATGATGAAGCCTTCTAAAAACCCCAATAGTATGGGGCTCAGAGAACTTCTAGGTTGGTGAACACATCTCTGTGCCAGGAGGGTGATGCAACCCAACTCCTCAGGGACAGAAGCTCCTATGCTTGGGACTCTCCCAGACCTTGCCCTATGTAGCTCTGTATCCTTCACCATATCCTTTAATAAACTGGTAAATGTAGGAGGGCATTTCCTTGAGTTCTGTGAGCTGTTCTAGCAAATAATCAAATCCAATGACGAGAAGGCCATGGGAACCTCCAATCTGTAGTCAAGTCAGACAGAAGTTGTGGGTAACCTGGGGACCTACCACTTGTGAATGGAAAATAAAATGGGGCCAGTCTCATGGAACTGAGCCCTAGCTCTATGGGATCTGACACTATCTATGTGGAATTGGGTTAAATTGTAAAACAACCAGCTGGTGTCATGGACTTGCTTGGTGCGACCACACATGGTCAGAGGTGTTGTGAGTATAATAGTAGTGTGTGAGAGTAAAGGAGAACCACAGGAGGAAGACTCAGTTTTGCCTGAACAAAGCCCCATAAAGAGATAAATGGGTCTGCCTTCGGCTCAGGTCACGATCCCGGGGTCCTAGGATCGAGCCCCGCATCAGGCTCCCTGCTCAGCGGGAAGCCTGCTTCTCCCTCTCCCACTCCGCCTGCTTGTGTTCCCTCTCTCGCTGTGTCCCTCTCTGTCAAATAAATAAATAAAATCTTAAAAGAAAAAGATAAGTGGAATACACAGAGATTTTAGAAAACTCAAAGTAACAGTAAGGAAAAACTCCATATTCTATTATAATTTTAAGGCAATGAAAAGTAAAGTTTAGTCATACCCAATGTAGTAACATATCCTCCCACACCTAAGGAAACATCCCCTTTGACTTCTTCACAACCCAACTGGCTGTAGCCTACATGGTCTAAAATGTTTAGTTATGATAACAATTAGTATACCAAAATCCAAATCAGCTTTTTTTTAAAAATTTTATTCATGAGAGTTAGAGAGAGAGAGAGAGAGAGAGGCAGAGGGAGAAGCAGACTCCCCGCCTAGCAGGGAGCCCGATGTGGGACTCGATCCCAGGACCCTGGGATCATGACCTGAGCCGAAGGCAGATGCTTAACCATCTGAGCCACCCAGGCACCCCTCCAAATCAGCTTTTAATAATCTGTTAGAACTATTGTCTTTTGGGTGATCTGGAACAGTTATAGGGTAGTAATTAGAACACAGCTAGTATGCAAGCTATTTAGATTTTTTTTGTCTAAAATACTTATATTAAAAATATGACCTTTGAGAAAATTGTGAGACTCCTTCGGGTGCTTTAGTTCCTTATTTCAGATAAGAAAAAATATATTCTTTTCTTTCACATTTAGTCTTGTTTAGCAAACATTCATATATCTCTGATTTTTTTGTTCTCTCTCCCTGTATCAGTTAGCTTTTGCTGTGTAACAAACCAACCCAGAACTTAGTGGCTTCAAAAAGCAATAACTTCTTTAGCCCACAAATCTATGGATAAACATTTTGGATTGAGCTCAGCTCATGTAGTTCTGCTGGTCTTGAACTGGGCTCCTTCGTGGATCTGTGGTCAACTTCTAGGTACACTAGTAGCTAGTTATTCTTTGAGGCTCAGCTGGGATGGCTCATCTCTTGCTGGGACAACATCACTCGGCCTCATTATCCAGTAAAATATCCAGGTCTTTCCACATGGTGGTGGAAGAGTCCCCATGAGCTGCCAGAGAACAGACCCTAATGTATAAGTGCTTTTCAAGTCTCTCCTTAAGTCAGGTTTGCTAAGGTTGCAATAGCCAAAGCAAGTCACAAGGCCAAGCCCAGACTCAAGGAGTGGAGAAATAGACTCCACCTCCCAATGAGAGATTCCGCAAAGTCATTTTGCAAGAATGTGGATACAGGAAGGGAAAAAATTTGTGGCTATTTTCACAATCTATCCATTCCTTAAAAGACTAACATGACATTCATGTGAGTACTATTTACCATAATGAAACACCATGTCCTCATGAATGTTTTCATTGTGAAATGAAATCGTGTTATGTTATCAGAATCTGGTTGAGTGTAAATATTGAAATGTTTTCTAATGAACTCCTTTGACATACAAATAACAATGTAATCTTTTACTGATGTGCCTTGTTAAAACAAATAAACAACACAACAACCTCAAAATGACATACAAATATTAACATTATAAAAGGTTCTTTATTTAAAAAGGTATTCTTGGATAATGTTATCCTATTAGATTAAAACAACATTCAGTTTATTTATTCATTTATATGTTACTGTAAATATTTATGTGGTATGGTGGGAAAAGCAGGGGGTAGAAGACTTGGGAGCTAATCTCAGTTTTGCCTCTAATCCTTTGCAATTTTAGGCAAATCACTTAATCTCTCGAAGGCTCAGTTTCTTCATTTATAGAATAGATGGTCTGGAAAACGAAATCCCTGCTTCATTTCAGCAATAAAATTATGGATTCTCTTTTCAGGAACACAGCTATAGTAAAAACAAAAATCAAACCCAAGTATATATAAGAATAGAAATACCAGTCTTTAGCTAGAGTCTCAATCATTGTAAATTTTTGAAAAAATTACCTTAATGTAGTTGCCTGGTTATAGATAGTAGGCTATTTTTCTTTTACTACATACACTGTGTAGTTATATTTCAATTCTATATTTAAAATATAATAAAATGAAATAATGGATCTGAAAGCCTTTTAATAAAACAATTTTAAAAAGCCTTTAAATATTGCTGAACAGAGGTGCCTGGGTGGCTCAGTTGGTTCAGCATCTGACTCTTGATTTTCGCTCAGGTCATGATCTCAGGATTATGAGATGGAGCCACTGCATCAGGCTTTGTGCTGGGCGTGGAGCCTGCTTAAGATTCTCCCTCTCTCTCGCCCTCCCCTATACTCTCTCTCTCTTTCTCTAAAATAAAATTGCTGAACAATTACACTTATGATTAGCTCAACATTAGAAAACTGGAGGAAGACATGAGCATCATTAACACCTGGTACATTTAGTAATTCTTATTTAATATTCCATCTGTTTTCATCATTTTTATAATTTGATTGTACTGTAATTCTCTGAGAAGATAGAACTCAGAGAAAATTCTATACATATTTCAGTTAATAGCTCAGTAGTGAACATTTATTTAACAAACAGATGGATTTGTACCGGGTTTGGCGGTACACTTTTCACTTGGAGGTAGAGCTCTAATGTGCCTTATTTGCGTTATTAGTCTTGCTTTTAAAAATTTAATTAATTAATTAATTAATTAATTTATTGATTTTTAAAGATTTAGTTATTTTGGAGAGAAAGAGAGCATGAGAGTGGGGGAAGGGGCAGAGAGGGAGAGGGGGAATCTCAAGCAGATTCTGCACTGAGCGTGGAGCCTGACGTGGGGCTTGATCTCACAACCCTGAGATCCTGACCTGAGCCAAAATCAAGAGTCAGATGTCCAACTGATTGAGCCACCTGGGTGCCCCAAATAGTCTTGCTTTTTTTATTAAAAAAATTGTTCTTAGGGGTATTTTGACACAATGATATTTAATTGAAGTTAAGTGGAATCTGAGAATAAATCATACTTAAGCTATCTTAGTATTTTCTGCTGCGATGAGTGGCAATGAAAATTATCAAAATAACGAATTTCACATGTGCATATTGATGAGAGGCCAAACAGCACAGGGGGACAGTGACAGGAATTTGAACAGGGCTTGTGTTCAAAGTAGAAGTGCATTCACAAAATGGACAACAGGCGGATTGCAGTGCTTGTAAGTTGTCTTCTTGCAACTTACACAATCTTCAGTTTAAGACTTTTCGAATATATACATCAGTGGAAACAATCTTTTGAGGAAAAGAAGCACTTGTGACATTAACTGCACAGGTCTTTTTGAGATGAGTCTTTCTTCTGCCTTAACTTCTTGACCTCTCAGCTGTGTTCGTTGCTATTTGGCCACTTCCTCCTTCTTGAAGCTCTTTCCTCCTTTAACTTCAGAGACTGGCTGCTTCTTACTTCTGCTTTCATGTCTCTGAGCACTCCTCACCTTGCTTGCTCCTCCTGCCTATTAAATAATTATTGTCCTTTGGATTCCGTCCTCAGCCTTCCCTTCATGAACTGCCCACTCTCACCTACTTCTATGGCACAAGTCACTACCACATCTATATTGTTAACTCCCAATTTCCTTCTCTAATCCTGAGCTCTGTCCCAAGAGTTAGATTCACGGATGTTCTTTGGGCACCTTGAACTCAACAAGTCTACAATGGAACCCATTATTTTTCCCCAATAACCTTTTGTTTTTCTTGTGTGTGTGTTGCTCAGGTAACAAGAAGACACCATGCGAGTCTTCTTTTTTTAATTAATTAATTTTTTAGAAAGTAATCTCTATACCCAACATGGGGCCTGAACTCATGACCCTGAGGTTAAGAGTTGCATGTTCTTGAGCCAGCCAGGCACCCCCAATGTGAGTCTTTATATGTCAAGTGTAAATCTATTTTCCAGCCCCCAGCTTCCCCTGCAGTTCTTTCTTTCTTTGCCATAACATCCCAAAGAACCGATAATGCTCTGTCACTTGGGTGTTTTGCTGTGGACAGGACTCAGTATCCTCTGGCTGCCTCCCCCAAATAAGCAAAAGGTTGCTTTTTTGAAAGCATTTTATTAGGAGACAGAAAGTATATTCTACAAATAACATAATGGAAAGTGAAATAATTCATTAAACAAATATTTTTTGAGTCCCTACTCTGTGCTGGGTGCTGGGAATACCATGGTGTGCACAGATGGATTCTGGCTTTTTATTGACCCCTGGGTCTGGGAATAAGGGATGGGTGGAGGGGGCGGAATAGAGGGTAAGCAAACAGTCACACAAATACATGGGAAATCCCGACTGTGGCCAGTGGCTCCTAATGCGGTCATAATAGTGTGATTGAATCCAGGCGGGGAGCCCGTGAAAGGCTTCCTGGGAGGAAGCTTATCTGGAGCCAATATCTAAAAGATAATGTGGTAGATTGATTATAACATTGTCCAAATTATTTCTATCCCTTTAAGGCGACTTGGCAACTCCTCCCCTCAGGAGAATCTATTCATGACTCTTTTCATCTGGGCTGACTGTGACTTACCTTGGCCAATACAATGTGGAAGAAATAATGAGGGGTGACTTCTGAACTTAGGCCTTAAGAGGCTTTGTGCATGACCATTCACACTCTGAAAACCCCGACAGGGCTGTACGAATAAGCTGGGCGAAGCTGCTGCATGATAAAAGACACATGGCCCAGTCCTCCCTGACCCCATAACTAACAACCAGCTAACTGCCAGACCTGTGAGTGAGGCCATCCAAGACCAGCCAGGCCCCAGCTGACCTGTTAAGCAAGCACAGAGCCATGAACAAGCCAGCTGAGATCAGCCAAGCCTGGCCCAGAGCAGCTGAACCATCCTACTGACTCAGCTCTCCGAGCCATAATTGGTGTTTGTTGTTTTAAAAGACTGAGTTTTGACATATTTATTAGCTGTCACAGCTCACTGATACAGATGAGTAGGGATGAAGTAGGGAAAGAATTTTATAGATAGAGAGGACAGTGTGTACAAACTCTGTGTGAGGACAGAGCATGGCAGTTTCCCAGGACTGCAAGGAGACCCGTGTGGGTGGATCGTAACCAGCTGGGGGGGGGGGGCACCTTGTGAGTTGGGTCTGAGTGTGGAGGGGCAGAGCCATGCAGAAACTGGGAGACCATGTTAAAGACTTGAGTCTTGCTTCTAAGAGCAATGGGATTGCATACACAGGTTTTACGCAGGAAGGATGCACAACTAGAATTGGGTTTTGGAATTTGGGTGAAGTTTGAAGAACAGTTTCGGGGTGGGGGGACAGAATAGAAACAAGGGAGTGTTGCAGTAGTCAGGAAAGAGACCAAACAGTGTAGAACAGGATGGTGATGGTGACAGGGCCACAACCTTGCCGAGCTCCGTCCAGGAGACTCCACTACTTACTCTGTGGTTTACAAGAATGAGTGTCCAGGATTTGTGCAGAGCATCCCTTGGAACCTGGGAGACAATTGGATGGATTCAAGAGATAGTTAGGAGGAAGATGACAGGTGTCAGTGACTGATAGGCTATAGCAAACGTGGGGTTTCTAAGGGTGACTGCTAGGTTCTTGGTGGGTGATGCCAATCATTGAGCTAGAGAACAATGAAAGATCAAATTTGGAGAGAATGATCATAAGTTTGGATTTAGACATGTTGATTTGAAATGCCTTTGAGATTCCTGAGAAGATATCCAAGTAGGCAGTTGGGTACATGGGGCTGGAGCTCAAGTAAGAGCTGGAAAGATAGTTTTGAGTCATTTATGTATATGGCCTCCAAAGGCTTGAAAGACCTATCTTCAAGAGACAATCTCACCAGGGTTTAGGTTACTGTTTCAAAATTCCTAATGCTTTCAGAAATGGTCACTGAGCTCATGGGACTTCTGTCTCCAGAAATTATTTCTGAGTGTGAGGCTCACACATCATCTCTTCTTTCTGACCAATGGTGGGCAACTGTCTCCTTTATGTATTATTTAACCCCCAAGAAACAATTAAAATGGTTGCTGTTTTTTGAAACCACTGGACTGAATGCCATTTGTCTAAGTGGAATTCTGAGATACACTAAAAGTCTCGCTTTTGTGCTTTTCCTTACAGTAATACACTTAAAAACCCAGGAATTATTTCTTCTTCAGTTTATATCTCCAATGCAGTGCATAACAGATTCTCACAATTGCACTTCTCTTGAATAGATCTTGTTCCCTCTCGTTCCCTTTGTTGGTCTATTTCTTTTCTTTTCTTTCCTTTTTTTTTTTTTTTTTGTTGGTTTATTTCTTGTGTCTTCACTGGCCTCTTTGCCTCTAGTTTAATTTCCACCCAGTACATTTTATTTTCCCCCGCTATAGCTGTTACTGCTTTTTCTAAAATGCCAGTATGACCGTATCACTATCTTAAAGTACTCTCAGGATGAAGCGCAAATTCCTGGGGACAGCTTTCAAAAGCTTTCTGGCCTACAGCATTGGACTTTTCCAACCTCATGTCTTGCCACTGACTTCCCCATCCTTGCCCAATCTACTTCCAGCCCTTATAGAACTGCTTTCCTTTTCCGGACTGTACTGGGGTCCTTTAAAATAGGTTTTTAGGAAGAAAAACTAGTAAAACAACCAGTACTTGCTTTAGTGGTGGGTCAAATCAAAAAGCAGTAAGTAATAGCTTTGAGCCAGACAAAAGCATTGCTGGAAAGATCATATTATTATTTTTTCAAGATGTATTTACTTATTTGAGAGAGAAAGAGTGCGAGTGGGGGGGGGAGGGGCAGAGGGAGAGAATATGAGATCATGACCTGAGCTGAAACCATGAGTTTGATGCTTAACCGATTGAGCCACCCAGGCTTCCCTAGAAAGATCATTTCAATAAACAGCCAGGGTTGCTTAGGTTGTTATAATGGTAGCTGAAATTGAGCTTTTGGTGGCTACATTCAAATTGAGTTTCTAGGATCACATTTGTCTCATGCTTATAAAACTGTTATACATATTTGGTTATTGCTGTACTTGATGGTTCATTACATTTAAATAGTGAAACTAGCATTTATTTCACATTGTTATAATTGCTCTCCTAAAGCATTTAAATTCCATGCTATAGTACTTAAGTTCTTAGTTATGACTATTAATTTATTCCTTTCTTCTCCTGAAGAGGAAAAAATATTTTATACAGATAGACTTTATCTACTTTCTTGGACTTTTCCTTTGAAAGGAAGGACTTTTTTTTTTTTTACTTTGCAACTTTTCAAGATTATTCTGGCATTATTCATCTCTTCTATTCCAAATGGTTTAAAAATACTCATCATTTCTTTCAGATAATAAACACCAAATTACTGCTTAAGGTTTAGAAGACGAAGAAAAATATCTTTGGTTTCATTTTGAAGTTCTTTAAGAGAATTTCTGTAATATTAGCACATAATAAAAATTTGGAAACAAAGGATAAACCAAATCTGGAAGGCAATTATCAGCAAACCACTGGATTCACAGCATACCTGTGTGAAGAACTGCATAACACAACTCCTTGTGTCTTAATAATCTCCAGAAACTTCTCAATCACAGCCAATAAAACATAATGGTGTGGTGTCCAATACGTTTTTGCTAAAGTATATGACATTTTATATCTATGTTCCACATATAATGATCCTAAAAACTTGGTAATTTCTTTGCAGATGGACCAATCTTGTTGTAAACAGAATTAGTAATACTGAAAGTATTTTTAAGTTTTAAAATATTCTCACAAATCCTCGTCATCATTGGATCCAAAGTCTGTGCTTGACAAAGCTCATTTGAAATTCTTGGCTCTTCTTCCTCACACTTAATTCTTAAAATGTTCCCTCCTGTTGGCATTGCCGTCATTAGGCTGGCCATCTGTTGTAATTCAGATCAAGTGTGAGTTGCTGTCGATGAGTTAAAGCCCTGTAAGGCAACCACACTGAGATGCACCTAAGAGGGCTGAGCTTTACTGAATGTGGCCTGGTCTATTTCCTGCATGTGTATTACACATAGCACAGTTGTTCTGACATTCTACCATTCACCAGCTCATCACATTTCTTTGCATAAGCTCAAGAACGCTGAGTGCACTGACAACGCCCTACAACATTTCTGTCTTTGGTATTCCAAAGATTTTATTTCAAAATGCATGCATTTCTCTCTTTATATATATTTGTACATATATATATTTAACTTTCTTGATGATTTTCAAATCTGCAGTCTATGACTTTTATTCACAGTAAAACACTGTTTGAAAATATAAAACATTTCAGAGGCGCCTGGCTGGCTCAGTCGGGAGATCATGTGACTCTTGATCTCGGGGTTGGGAGTTCGAGGCCCACGTTGGGTGTAGAGATCACTTTAAACAAACAAACAAACAAACAAACACGCACAAAATTTCCGAGTTTCAGGTACTGTACTTTACAAATTTATCAGGCATGTTTCATCACCATCTTCAGGCCTACATCGCAATAGTTTGCAGTGAAGTTCACTACTATCGTGATCTCTGAATATTTCTGTATATTAAAGCCAGAATTGGTAAAGAGTGTAACGGTTAAGTGCGTGGATGCTGTGCCCAGGCTGTCTAGGTTGGAACCCAGCTCTATGCCATTGGGCAGGTCATTTAACCGCTCTGTGCCTCAGTTTCCTCAACTGTAAAAGGGAGATGATAATTGTACATGCATGTTAGGATTCATTCTTTGCATTCATCTTGAAGCTAAAATAAGAAAAGCACTTAGAACAGTTCCTGGCACTTGGAAAATACTATTTATAGCTGGCTTTATTTATAATGTTGTATTTCAGACATAAAAATCTAGCTTTAGCTTTTAAAAACTTTGTTTTTTAAGTAAGCTCTCCTCCCAATGTGGGGCTTGAACTCACAGCCCTGAGATCAAGAGTCGCGTGCACCACCGACTGAGCCAGCCAGGTGCCCCCTCTCATGTGTATTGATAGTAGATATATGATGCTTAGCTATTGAAGAAAATGAAATGCTAGATTATTCTATACTACTACTATTTGGAATTCCACCTGATGGACGGCGGGGTGGGATAGAGAAAACATGTTTAGAATCTTTTTGTGGAAAACGGGTAGAATGATTTGTTTTAAAATCATTTTCAAAAATCAGTTACCAATAAAGAAACCATGAGCATACCTGAAGAAGATTGGAAATCTGTGAGCCTGTTAGTGCCAGGTCTGCATGTGCCAATGTGAATCAACAAGTGTCTTGGGCTGGCTGAACACCAGCAGGACAGAGCCCATGCAACCGAAATGTCGTCAGCGCTTGAGGTCCAACGAAGCCATCACGGTTTTTCCTTGCTTTTTTTTTTCTCTTGATGAATATGGGTGATGTAAATGATCACAGAAAATATAGAAGCCTGCCTCATTTTTCACATATAACTGATTTCCCATATACTTTTGAAAGTTCTTTCTTCCGTCTGCTGCTTTTTCTCCACTTGGGAAGTTGGAGTGACTCAAGCTGCACTCACTGAAGCTCCCAGTGCCGTGTGTGTAATCCTGTGGAGCGTGTGTGTTTCTGTGTGTGTTTACATCTATTATTTATTTTATTTGTGTGTGTTTGTTTGTGTTATTTATTTATTTTTAAGTAGACTCCACACCCAGCATGAAGCCCAACATGGGGTTTGAACTCACCACCCTGAGATCAGAACCTGAGCTGAGATAAAGAGTCGGATGCTTACTGATTGAGCCACCCAGGGGTCCCTACATCTTTTCTTTGAAAGGAGGGACGTAGAAGCAGAGTTCACAATAAAATGTTAGAGAGTAATTGAATATTTATTTATTTGTTTAATTTTAAAAGATTTTATTTACGTATTTGAGAGAGAGAGAGAGAGAGAGAGAGAAGCAGACTCCCCGCTGAGCAGAAAGCCTGACACAGGGCTCAATCCCCGGACCCTGAGATCATGGCCTGAGCTGAAAGCAGATGCTTAACAGACTGAGCCACCCAGGCGCCTCAGCAATTGGATATTTAAAGCAATGTATTTTAATTAGTTATGAACTTATTCAATAAGCTTTAAACAATGTTTTGATTGCCTACAAAGGGAAAAATGCCAGGTGGTGGGGAAATCATGAGAAGAAACAAAATAAAACCTCTTCCCCCAAGAGGGTCCTACTTGGAGAAACACAGGTGTCAGGAAACTGCTGTAAAACCAAGACCTCGGTGCCCCACCCAAAGGGGGGTACACCGCATATAGCAAGAGGACAGAGGAGGGAGCAATTGTATACTGTTAAATAACAAAAATTCAACAGAGTAAATTTTAAAGACCTAATTGGCTTTATTAATTGATTCGTGAATCAGGCAGCATCCCATCCGGCGGGGAGAGGAGAGCTCCAAAGGACTACAGAAAGGGAAAATTTTTAAAGGCGGGACTGGGAAGTCATAAACTGAAAAAAGGATTATTTCCGGTGAGGTCACCTTCATTTGGGGACAAAAGGGCCTCAATAGGTGGATTACCTCACCTTCCTTTGGGAGATGGAGAGGGCCCATGTGACAGATTACCTTATTGGTATGGACCAGAAAATTCCTGACTGAACGGTTATGAATACATTCCTGGAGGGTTGAAACTGCATTTAGTTTCGTTACTAAGTCTTGGTTTACTGACTTGAGGCCTAAACCTAAGTGATGCCATTTTGGGCCTTTTTTTTTTTTTTTAAACAACCTATTTCTAATTAGAAGAAAGATCTTCTCTTTCAGCATGACATAACAAAAATCTACACATTCTGTGAAAATATTTCTAAAGGCAATCATTATTTTGGTAATATAAGCATTCTAGCAAAGCCAAGACAAATTCCCAAGGAAAATTTGCTATGTTCCTATATGCAATTTTATGATGACGCTAAAATAACTTAACTAGTACAGTACTAGCCAGAAAGTTAAATTAAACAGAATAAGACTTCATAAAAGTCCAAGGAAAATGAACACCTCCCCACTGATCATGAAAAGATAATTTTTAAAAATTTATGGGGTAGGGGTGCCTGGCTGACTGAATTGGTAGAGCATGTGACTCTTGATCTTAGAGTTGTTAGTTCAAGCTCCACGTTGGGAATGAAGTCTACTTAAATTAAAAAAAAAGAAAAGATAGGGGCTTCTGGGAGGTTCAGTTGGTTAAACGTTGGACTCTTAGTTTCTATTCAGGGCGTGCATGGTCTCAGGGTCATGAGATTGAGCCCTGAGTTGGGCTTTGCAATGGGCCTGGAGCCTGCTTAAGAGTCTCTCTCTCCTGCTTAAGAGTCTCTCTCTCCTGCTTAAAATTCTCTCTATCCCTTCCCTTCTGCCCCACCCCCCACTAAAAAAAGATAATAGGAGGAACTAAGCTCTGTCATAAAATACTAAAACTACTAATGTAAGCATCAGTTTGGCATATCACCTGTGAAGGAGAACTTAACAATACTTATCAGAAGTCATATTATTTCACATACCCTTTGAATAAGTAATTCTTTTTCTACCAATTTATTCTAGGGAGACACTCGGGAATATGGAAAGAAAATGTAGCTGCAAGAAAGTTCATGACATCGCTGTTCAAAACAGAAAGACACGTAGACCAACTAATGTCTCACAGTAAAGGCGAGGATGAAAAATGTGGGAAGTATCCTCACTGGAATATTACAGAGCCATTCAAGTGTTACTGCAAGGGCACGAAAATATTTGGGATGTATTGTTGAACAAAAAAGTAATATTATGGAACACAGTTCAGATAACATTTTTATAAACTCTGCAGCTGATTATTTGTTTTTTCTACCTTTTTCTCTGTGTATTTATATATATTAAAAAGCTGTGTAAATGGTAACTTGATTACCATTTACAGGTGATTTTTTTTTTTGAAGATTTTATTTATTTGACAGAGAGATAGAGAGAGCGAGAGAGTGAGCACAAGCAAGGGGAGCTGCAGGCAGAGGAAGAGGGAGAAGCAGACTCCCTGCTCAGCAGGGAGCCCGATGTGGGACTCGATCCCAGGACCCTGGGTTCATGACCTGAGCCAAAGGCACACGCTTAACCGAATGAGCCACCCAGGCGCCCCAGTTACAGGTGATTTTTATTTCATTTTTACCTATTTATGTTTTCTAAAGTTTCTTCCATAAACATATAGATATATATATATACACACATAGTATGTATATATATATGTACATAACTATTTCTATCTATATCTGAGATCTATATTTCTATCTTTCTCCCTATATATTTATATACATTAAATACATTATATGCATTATATACATTTATATACATCACATACATTATATACATCACTTATTTGTATTTGCTAAAGTTTCTCCCATAAACACATATATACACATATATATGCACATATGTATGTGTATGTATGTATACATTCATGCATACAAACGTGTTCTTTGAAATAAGAAGAAAGCATTTAAAAAAGGCAACCATCTTAATAGTCAGATCCAGTGAATTTATTATTGGTTTTGCATTAATTATTTTTAAAGTACAATGTGAAAAAGGCTTCCATCACACAGCGTGGTAAGTAAAAGAGCTGGGAGCCTTCCTCTAGGATGATCCTTATCCATATTCCACATCCTCTCAAAATGAGGTCAATGAGTGTTTTTTTTTTTTTTTTACATAAATTATCTTTGACGAGCTCTGAGGAAGCTCTGACTTACATTAAATTCTGTGATTAGGGAGTAGTTTTATAGCAAGGTTTGAATATCATTGCTGAATGACTATTTAATTTTTGGGACAAACATAATTGTCTTTGTCTAGAGCTATATAGTTTACGTAGCTCTTTCATATCCCCTATCTTAATTAAATGCTTCTAACAGCCCTGAAATTTGAATAAGATATTTTTTACATATGAGAAAACTGAAATTTCAAAATGTAAAGGAACTTGTTCATGGTCACCCAACTAATCACTGGTGGAACTGGGCTTAAGCCCAGGTCTAGTGATAAGAGACAATCAAGAGGGAGCATATGCCATAGTCTTTTCACCACACCGTTTTCCTAACGTTCAAAAATGTTAACTTACTAGGTAAACGTTCAAACCTAATGTTACATTGCTCCATTCCCATTCAGGACACTACTTGTCTGAAGAGCCTATGAAGGGCACCTTGATTATTCCATCCTATGACACTTTACCCAGAAGTCTTATGCACAAAAGCCATGAAATCCCCACAGATTATAAAGAGTAGAGGGGGGTAGATTAGAGCTCTTGTGTCATCCTATGGTGGCCTTTCTTAAGAAGTCCCACCGCCACGCCTGTCGCTCTATGCTAGGTGCGTCACATACACTAACACACCAACAAACTAGGAGACAGGCTCTATGATCCTCCTTATACAGATGAGAAAACTGAGCTTCAGAAAAGTGCCCTTGGTCACAGAGCTAATGAATGGCAAAAGTGGGATTGGAATACGGCTGTATCTGACTCTGGCCTCATTCTATGACCTAATTCCACCTTCCTTGACTTAATCTGGGTTTGGATTGTGCAGAGAAAATACTTACCTTCCTGGTGCTGATGGTGTGAGTTTCGGAGCACGTGGTTCTGTTGAAGAGAAAACTATGTTCACAAAGTGGTGATGTGGCCCAAAGCCAAGAGGAAGGTCACAGCACTGGAGATAAACAGCTTTTCATAGACAAAGGGAAGCCTTGAGTCCTTTCTGATTTTCCTTTCCCCTTTAACACATGTTCACTTTACTATTAATAATTTCCTAAATCTCCTTAATGTAGCTTCCATCATTGAGGTGGAGGTTCTACAAAGAAGAAGAAGGAGGGGTAGGAGGGGGAGGCGGAGGGCAGGAAAAAACTATATTGTCTTCTCTCAAGTTTTTGATGAGGTCTACCACCTAAACAGTTTCTTGTTTAGCAACTTGACCTTTGCTGAGCTAATAGAGAAAGATCCTTTACTAGTTCAGATTAGAACAATTCCCAATATTTGGAAACACCATATATGTGTTTGTTTTTCTGGTTATTGCTCCCACAGCTTATAAACTTTGTTCAACCGCAGATTGAATCCGATCTCAAATCCGGTCGTGAGAAGTAGCAAATGCATGTCTTATTTCTCTTGACATTTATATCATGGTTCAAAAGTTTTGGTGTCAAAGAACTCTGTGGTACAGGATGAAAGCTGTAACTTTCAGTTTCAGTAGTGTTAACAATATTTGCTGGTTTTGGCTGGTTCAGTCGGCAGAGCCTACGACTCTTGATCTCAGGGTTGTGAGTTCGAGCCCCATGTTCGGTGTAGCAATTACTTAAAAAATAAAAAAAAAAAAAATCTTAAAAAATATTTTTTTTATTAAACAACATATTCTTTTTCAGTTTTTTAAATTTTAATTCCAGTATAGTTAACATACAGTGTTATAGTAGTTTCAGGTGTACAATATAGTAATTCAACAATTCTATACATTACTCAGTGCTCATCGCAGTAAGTGCCCTCCTTAATTTCCATCACCTATTTCATCCATCCCCCACCTACTTCCCCTTTGGCACAATCAGTTTGTTCTCTACAGTTAAGAGTCTGTTTCTTGTTTTTTTTCTCTCTCTCTTTTTTAAAAATTAGTATTCTAATGTAAAGGATTACAGACTGATCTTATCAATTAATGTAAGACTGGTAATTTGAATACACTTTGTCAAAGTGTATAGATTTAGAATAAAATCCAACTACCTATGTATTTCCACACATTTATGTATATATATGCACATATATGAATTCACACATATACTTCCTACATGCAATATGTATGTGTGTGTTATATATGTGCATGTGGATATATATTTTTTTTCAGTGTTGAGCAGTTTTTAGAAAATTGAAGATCCTATTTTCATTACTTCCAAATCACTTTTTAAAAAACCCTCCAAGGGACATAGCAACATTGAACTAAAGGTGATTTCCCAAATTGTGTGCCAGTTCTTAACTAATCAGATATTAGGAATCTCTTTTAATGTTTGTATTTCCTCCCCACTCACCTTTGACTTTTTCAAAAGAGCAATACAACGGCAGAGCAAAATGGTTCAAGAGGGGTGCTTGTCTTTTCTTGATTTGTTTTTGAAGCATTAACTTGATATTTTTCTCGAGAAAGGAATTATCAGTCACAATTGTAGAAGTGGAATTTTAGAACTTGTATGAATATAAACATTTCCTGGTTTATAAATAACAGACAATTACAAATGTTTATCCCTCATCCCTTGCTGGAGCCTCAGCTACTCCCGAAAAAGCTATCATACTGGCGGGGAGGGGTCGAGAAGGAATAGTTAGAGCTTCTCCAGGTTCTGAAAAGGACCGTGCTGGAAACAAGTACAGGAATCATACTTGAGCAGATTTGGTGTGTCCCTGGGCTCAGGTACCTCTCACACTAAAGCTCTCTTCTTCTTCTTCTTCTTCTTCTTCTTCTTCTTCTTCTTCTTCTTCTTCTTCTTCTTCTTCTTCTTCTTCTTCTTCAATCTCATTTTACTTTCTCCAATATCCTACCAGTTAAAAAGGTTGCTCCCTGCCGCTCTCTCTTCCAGCAGGATGTTGTTAAAAAATGCAAATGCCTCTGGGATGTTAAAGGAGTCTTAGTCATTCATATCTTAGTGTAAATGCGCTCAAAACCGTTGCTTTTCTTAAAACACCTAAAAGAAATAAAGGATGCCAAGTTTGCTGGGGTTCTGGAAGAATTCTGAGGGTGGGGAGGCTGAGCCTGCAGTGGTCCCCAAGCTTCCGTGGGAGGTGAGGGGGACTGGAGAAGGGGTATAACCCCGAGGTTCCAAGGTTGGGACAGAAAGGCAGAAAGAGAGAATGGTGCCAGGAATAAACTGCCTACTGTCAGAATCTGTCTGTATCTGGCCACGTCTCAAGGCTTTAATTTTTAGTTTCGAAGGGAAAACATTATCCATTCAAACATCCAATTCTTCTGCCCCTGGGAGATAAACTTCTAGTTATCCCCTTGCTTCAGGCAGGGAGGGGCGGAGAATAACCCCCATCTTAATTGGTGCAGAAGTTTCCTATTTCCTGTTTTTGTTGTACCGCGGGAAAATTTTCCATATGTATCTGCAGTGCATTACAGACTCTTAGAACTTTAGAAAGACTGGAAGAGCCCTGTTAGGTCCCTTCTTAGGCAAGCCGCATCCCAGAGAGAAGGGTTTGAGTTTTTGGAGCAAATTTGTGTCAGAGCCAGGAACAGAAACCACCCGGCTGGTGGTGATGTTCAAGAACAGACACCTTGTGTGAAAATATGGAAAGCCAAGTAACAACAACGGGCAAAAGTAAACCAATTTAACTCTCCAGTTTCACTTTCCTAAAGTGTTGTGTTTTTAAACCAATTTTTTTTTTTTGCAAAATTTTACTACCCTAAAAATGTGTGCAATGCTCATTGAGCTGGTTAACAGGTTCTGCCTTGTTCACCACCATCCCTTTCTGTTTCCTCTTGTGGGGACTGTCTCGCTGCTTCAGTCTGCCACCCCACTTTTATCCTGTGTGTCTCCTGGCTGCTTCTTACTTTTCAGGGAAGAGAGGTGGTGGTGGGCAGGAAAGCTCCTATTCCTCTTACAACTTCCCTCTCCTTTAGGAGGAGATCAAGTAGTGCATTTGATGCCTAGAAGCTATCAGGCTCTGGACCCCTGGGCCAGGCCGGCCCTGTCATGCACCGATTTACATGAATTGATTAGGATGTCATTTCATCTAACAGGTGAAAATGAAATTAACAGCTGAATTTGCATTCACCCTAGGGTATATGCCCCCTGAACTTTGAGGCATATGACAGTTACTGTCTTTACACGCCAGCAACAGTCTTCTTATACGGCCCCTTCTAATGTGGTTTCCTTAAAATGGATGGATATATGGTCCTTGACATTGATGGGTCCAAAGTTATACAATCAACAGTGGTCAAGCTTCAGGCAGTTTATGTTGCCGAGTCCATAAAGGTATCTGAAAAGTCTTCCATTTGTATACGTAAACATTTTCATATTTAAATACATTTTATACTCTGAATAATATAGAGTAGGGTTTATCAACCCCAATAAACTTAAGCCCTCTGAAATGTTGTGTGCATAGGCAGCTTCATAGCTATCACCAGAATCTCCAAGGTCCCCTGATACAAAGATAAGGAACCATGAATTCAGATAACAAATGGGTCATTTAAATCGTCTCACTAAATTTACTGATTTTGTCTCTGTCCCATTTGGATGCATTTCCTCATTGATTTTCTTTAATTTGTGGCTTAAAAGACTTCAATTCACAGGATTTTCTTACATCCATTTCCTTTATGTGCCGTTGATTGATTTGATTTGAGTAAAAGGCAAGCCATAGCACAGGACTTGGATGCTATAGCAAGATGATTTCTGTTGTGGGAGAATCATGAGCTTTAGGATTAACAGCCTGGAGTTCAGGTGTGTCGCAAAGGTCACTCAAGATCGATTTCATAATTTCTTTGAGTCTCAGTCTCTGACCTGTATATTAGGAAAGGGGCATCTATTTCATGGGGTTGTCACGAGAACGACATAACATAAACCTGTAAGGAACCTACCCACTGTAGTTCATGATGCCTAAGAGACACCCAGTAAGCACGCTTTCTCCTTCCTTCTCTGCTATGAACCAGACCGTTGGACTTGGTTTGATTTTGTCAAGTTACACCAGATGCAAGGACCTTACCCCCGTTGATATTTGTAATATTTACCTATGGGTGGACCTTCTATTTTTAGGCCCAGAAGGCAAATCCTTTCTGCTGTCAAACTAGCAAAACTTTACCTCCTCTTTCACCATTTTTGATCTCCTCCTTTGCATTCCAGTCGCCTCACTTTTCTGCTACTCCTGCCCCTTCCCAGTATCCACGGGAAGAGTCAATTCATTGTGATCACCATGTTTCCAAGGACCTCAGACAAAAAAAGATATCAAAGGGAAGAATAAATATAATGTGGTTAAAGCATGACAATAAATTACACAACTTCATCTCAGATTTTGCTCTGGGGAAAGATTGACAAGAAACGTTTGAAGAAACATGAAACAGACCCTAAAGACAGATGATTTTTCACAGTGAAAGGCAATTTTTTTTTCCCCAAGCTTCAAAGCAAGGGTTCATTTTGTCATCTGCTTGATAGGTTATTTTTGACAAGATTTAAATTATGAAATTGTTCCAATGCCCTTTAAAAGGCTCTGGGCACATGAGTGTGCTAGTAAAAATGATGAATGTTAGTTCTTAATTGAAAATTTAAAAAAATACCCATGTGGCAAAGCGTAGTAAACACATTTGCTCTTTTGTAAAAGTTTCAAAAATGAGTACCTTCTATGGCACTACATTTGCACTCAATAATCAATAATAGGATGATCTGAGAAATAAGCTAGGAAAGAATATGCTTTCTAGATCAGTGTTCTTCTTAAAGTATCCCCTGAAGCTTTGATTCATCAAACACTTCAAAAATTTTTTTCTTTAATTTTGACATAATTTTTCATTATTTCATTATGAGCCTTAACATACCAATGAAAAAGTGAATATACCTATGAAAATATTAATAATTATTTATAGTAATAGAGAGACCTAATTTTTTAGGCTATAGAAAAGTTACGGAATTTTCAGCATCGCTTATAATTTCAAAAGGATTCCAAAAAATTGTATTATATTAAGAAGAAATTTAAGCAACTTAATTGTGATATAGGCTGAGGGATTTTGCCAGTGTGAGATAACAAGCAATACTTCAGTTGCATAAACATTAATTAATGAAATACAGTTATTATAAAATTTAATACAGCAACTTTGAAGGGACTCAGAATTTCTAAAAAAAATGTAATTTCTGAGCAACATTTCAATAACCATTGTGCCAAATGACCATCCTTTCTTGTTCAAACTATATCTTACTTCACATAAATTATGTTCCTGAAAAGCTAATTTTATTATTGTAAATCGAATCCTACATTTGCACTAGAGAAGTTTGTTTTTATCTGTTGTCTATTTTTAAAGATTATTTATTTATTTTTAAGTAGCCTCTACAAGCAAAGTGGGGCTCAAACTCACAATTCTGACATCAAGAGTGGGATGCTCTTCCAAATGAACTAGGCAGCACCCCAAAGTTTATTCTTTTTATTTTTTAATTTTTTATTGTTATGTTAATCACCATACATCACATCATTAGTTTTTGATGTAGTGTTCCATGATTCTTTGTGCATAACACCCAGTGCTCCATGCAGAACGTGCCCTCTTTAATACCCATCACCAGGCTAACCCATCCCCCCACCCCCCTCCCCTCTAGAACCCTCAGTTTGTTTTTCAGAGTCCATCATCTCTCATGGTTCATCTCCCCCTCTGATTCCCCCCTTCATACTTCCCCTCCTGCTATCTTCTTCTTCTTTTCTTTTTTTTTCTTAATATAGATTGCATTATTTGTTTCAGAGGTACAGATCTGTGATTCAACAGTCTTGCACAATTCATAGCACTCACCATAGCACATACCCTCCCCAATGTCTATCACCCAGCCACCCCATCCCTCCCACCCCCCCAATCAATCAACCCTCAGTTTGTTTCCTGAGATTAAGAATTCCTCATATCAGTGAGGTCATATGATACATGTCTTTCTCTGATTGACTTATTTCGCTCAGCATAACACCCTCCAGTTCCATCCATGTCGTTGCAAATGGCAAGATCTCATTCCATTTGATGGCTGCATAATATTCCATTGTGTATATATACCACAGCTTCTTTATCCATTCATCTGTCGATGGACATCTTGGCTCTTTCCACAGTTTGGCTATTGTGGACACTGTTGCTATAAACATCGGGGTGCACATACCCCTTTGGATCCCTACATTTGTACCTTTGGGGTAAATACCCAGTAGTGCAATGGCTGGATTGTATGGTAGCTCTATTTTCAACTGTTTGAGGAACCTCCATACTGTTTTCCAGAGTGGTTGCACCAGCTTGCATTGCCACCAACAGTGTAGGAGGGTTCCCCTTTCTCCACATCCCCGCCAACATCTGTCATTTCCTGACTTGTTAATTTTAGCCATTCTGACTGGTGTGAGGCAGTATTTCATTGAGGTTTTGATTTGGATTTCCCTGATGCTGAGCACTTTTTCATGTGTCTGTAGGCCATTTGGATGTCTTCTTTGGAATAATGTCTGTGCATGTCTTCTGCCCATTTCTTGATTGGATTATTTGTTCTTTGGGTGTTGAGTTTGATAAGTTCTTTATAAATTTTGGATACTAGCCCTTTATCTGATATGTCATTTGAAAATATCTTCTCCCATTCTGTCGGTTGTCTTTTGATTTTGTGGACTGTTTCTTTTGCTGTGCAAAAGCTTTTTATCTTGATGAAGTCCCAGTAGTTCATTTTTGCCCTTGCTTCCCTTGCCTTTGGCGATGTTTCTAGGAAGAAGTTGCTGCGGCTGAGGTCGAAGAGGTTGCTGCCTGTGTTCTCCTTTAGGATTTTGATGGACTCCTGTCTCACATTTAGGTCTTTCAACCATTTGGAGTCTATTTTTGTGTGTGATGTAAGGAAATGGTCGAGTTTCATTCTTCTGCATGTGGCTGTCCAATTTTCCCAACACCATTTGTTGAACAGACTGTCTTTTTTCCATTGGACATTCTTTCCTGCTTTGTCAAAGATGAGTTGACCATAGAGTTGAGGGTCCATTTCTGGGCTCTCTATTCTGTTCCATTGATCGATGTGTCTGTTTTTGTGCCAGTACCATACTGTCTTGATGATGACAGCTTTGTGAGAGAGCTGGAAGTCCCGAATTGTGATGCCACCAGCTTTGCTTTTCTTTGTCAACATTCCTCTGGCTATTCAGGGTCTTTTCTGGTTCCATACAAATTTTAGGATTATTTGTTCTATTTCTTTGAAAAAAGTGGATGATATTTTGATGGGGATTGCATTGAATGTGTAGATCGCTCTAGGTAGCATTGACATCTTCACAATGTTTGTTCTTCCAATCCATGAGCATGGAACGTTTTTCCATTTCTTTGTGTCTTCTTCAATCTCTTTCATGAGTATTTTATAGTTTTCTGAGTACAGATCCTTTGCCTCTTTGGTTA